>NW_019737096.1:1939228-1994535 GCF_002891405.2 Cryptotermes secundus
CTCAGTTCGCAAGTTACGAGCTACAGACGCGTGTGCGATAACCAGTGATAACCAGTTATATCTGGAGTGTGTAATTCAGGGAGACTTGTATAGCTCCCGCGTTATTAATACGTGAAGACTCTTGAAGATAGTGTTAAGAGATTTTGTTGCAGGGTTTGTAAAGTGTGGAAACCCGTAATATTGTGATAATTAATTGTAGCCGTTGTTTGTAGGTTGTTAAATAAACCAATTACCCATCTCTACGGCGTCTTCAGTAACGAAACACGTTACAACAATAATAATAATAATAATAATAATAATAATAACAATAATAATAATAATAATAATAGTAATGTTTGAACCGCCCCCATTAACTACGTAACTTGCCTACAGGCTGTCTTGCTCACTTGTACGTGATGGTAGTGGAATACAGCAGACAGGGCAATCCTAGGACCATGCCCGCCAGCCAGATGACCAAGATCGTGACTTGGGCACTCGCTTTGGACATGCGGGGTTGAAGTGGCCTCACGATCGCCAGGTACCTGAAACAAGTAAATAAAGTGATATGTCATTGTGTCGTTCAACTGAACTAAACACACGTACTTGCGTGATTTCTGGATCTTAGTATCTCATAGCGGTGACTAAAAGTTTCTATCTTGTGTGATATACCGCCATGTAGTCCGGTAACCGACGACCAATGTTTCGAAGGAAGGTATAGCTGTCGTCTTCAGAATAGAAGAGTTAGCCAGACAAAAACAAATATTAGGCAGATACCAAGGAGGGTTCTGTTCAGAGCGAAGTTTTTCCGAAATGTCGGTTGATTATCGCCCGGGTACACACCGTTATATCTCCGGAAGACGGCTCTTTATGTGGTTTTTGCTTTTTCGTTTAAAGTGTTGTTACATGAACACGTGTGAATCCGTTACCACCTGTTTCACATCTCACTATTCATGATGTAGCATGTGGTGCCTGCAACCCGGATCAAATTAGAATTAGAAAGCCGTGGGGAGTCCATTAAAATCACTTAAAGATTGCACGTGACCAAGCACAGCATGTGACTTATGTTTTAAATACAACATACATTTAATTTTTATGTCATTTATATTTTTAATATTTTTTATATTTCTATTTTCAGATTTTCATTTTATTTTTCTTTATATTTTTAATCATATCATAATACGAATTGTATACTAAATTGTAGATATATACCTAATATACACATATATATTCTCTAGCAACGTAGCCATCAGTTGCAGAATATAGATCCCTATTATAACCAATTTTAATCACTTGAGTTATGTTCATGAGTTCCTTATGATGACCTAATTATATGGCCGAAATATGTAGCACAGTTGTCTCTATTGAAGATATTCCCATATTACTTGTTGTGTCGATGGTGGTAACATAAGCACTTACATCATTAATATCTTAATAAAATTTTTGTATGACTGGAAGATACAGAAAGCACCAAGAATATCGAGTTCCGAGAAGAACCCACAAAGCATAGTCCCCCATTGCTTAGATTTCTAGTCCTACCGATCTAGTGGCTACTGTACTTATTGTTACTTTTCTGTGAACACCTCATTTCATACATACATATTCTACCTCTGTTAAATTTGTCATATATAACCTAACTTTGGTGGAGTCGCCATCTTTGTAATTGTTGACTTATTATTTTTCAGGTAGTTCATAATTTTATGTTCTTCACCATATTTTTTTTGACAAAGAGTTAAGGAACATAAGATGAACGGGGCATACAGCACACACGAAAATAATCAGATGTTCTATAAAATGTAACCCTGAAGAAAGGAGGCCGATCACGGTGGCTACATGGTATAAGGCATAAACTGTCTTCGCTCTCTCGAACACTAGGGTCTTGGGAGCGAACCGCACTCGAGGCTACTGTACTTATTGTTACTTTTCTGTGAACACCTCATTTCATACATACATATTCTACCTCTGTTAAATTTGTCATATATAACCTAACTTTGGTGGAGTCGCCATCTTTGTAATTGTTGACTTATTATTTTTCAGGTAGTTCATAATTTTATGTTCTTCACCATATTTTTTTTTGACAAAGAGTTAAGGAACATAAGATGAACGGGGCATACAGCACACACGAAAATAATCAGATGTTCTATAAAATGTAACCCTGAAGAAAGGAGGCCGATCACGGTGGCTACATGGTATAAGGCATAAACTGTCTTCGCTCTCTCGAACACTAGGGTCTTGGGAGCGAACCGCACTCGAGGCTACTGTACTTATTGTTACTTTTCTGTGAACACCTCATTTCATACATACATATTCTACCTCTGTTAAATTTGTCATATATAACCTAACTTTGGTGGAGTCGCCATCTTTGTAATTGTTGACTTATTATTTTTCAGGTAGTTCATAATTTTATGTTCTTCACCATATTTTTTTTTGAACAAAGAGTTAAGGAACATAAGATGAACGGGGCATACAGCACACACGAAAATAATCAGATGTTCTATAAAATGTAACCCTGAAGAAAGGAGGCCGATCACGGTGGCTACATGGTATAAGGCATAAACTGTCTTCGCTCTCTCGAACACTAGGGTCTTGGGAGCGAACCGCACTCGAGGCTACTGTACTTATTGTTACTTTTCTGTGAACACCTCATTTCATACATACATATTCTACCTCTGTTAAATTTGTCATATATAACCTAACTTTGGTGGAGTCGCCATCTTTGTAATTGTTGACTTATTATTTTTCAGGTAGTTCATAATTTTATGTTCTTCACCATATTTTTTTTTTGACAAAGAGTTAAGGAACATAAGATGAACGGGGCATACAGCACACACGAAAATAATCAGATGTTCTATAAAATGTAACCCTGAAGAAAGGAGGCCGATCACGGTGGCTACATGGTATAAGGCATAAACTGTCTTCGCTCTCTCGAACACTAGGGTCTTTAGAGCGAACCGCACTCGAGGCATGAATGTCTGTGTGCGTTTATTCTGTGTTTGTGTCGTCCTGTATGTAGGTAGGTACCTTGCGACGGGCTGATCCTCCGCCCAAGGTGTCTTACTGTCTGTGTAAGAAGGATTACGAAACCGAAAAAGAGACCAGGGCCCAACAAAGGGCTCTAGAGCCGTTGATGAATGAAGGAAGGAAGGAAGGAGGGAGACGACTTGGAATTTGTAAATGTGAGGACAATATTAAAACATATGTTACAGAAATCGGCCGAAAACATGGGCTGAATTCATCAAGGTTCTCTTGCGAGAAACGTGCCTTGAGTTCCAAGAAAAGCCTGACATTTATTCACCATCCAATAAGCTATTATCTTCTGAATGATCTGGCTCTACTATAATTTTATTTACTGGTCTCTTGCTGTTTGAGAGTACAGGGAGAAATTGTAGAGTTCTGCAAGGTTTCGCAGTCCAAGTAATTTTAAGACGTTCTTCTAGGACTCCTGGCCACGTACGAAGGGTGTATAGCCGTCTCTGTTGAGAGAACGAGTTTTGTAATGTATATGATACAAGGCCTCTGTCAGTCAAGGCATTATAGAGCCAATTATGCCTTATCTTGCTTGCCTTGCCATAACGGGAGCTTAGTCACTTGAAAGGCGGTGTTCATAATCCGACTGGTACATGAGAAGAGCGCTGCGTGCAGTGGCTCGACTCAATCCTTTGCCTTATCCAAACAACTATCGTTAGAGCAGGGTCGTGAAGGCTTCATTTCCCCTTGCTCTGCTGTGTTGATCTTCATAAGCAAGAGCACTAGACCCCGTAGCATCCAGCTACGTCACATTGTTTGCAATTAAAATGCAATTAGAGGTTCTTCATCATTGTACTTCAGAAACTGAAAGCATGTTCCCAGCGCCGATATGATTTAATAAGCTACATGTTCATATTACGTAAATGAAGGGTTTAATTTCATTATTTAAAACTTCCTTTATTAATAATATATTGTCATGCATACCTGATTAGTGTGACTAATAATAACGGGTTCTGGATTTTATGATTGGGTTTAATGGTACTTCTTTACAAGCTCACACATTGAACTGCTTCCGAATGTCGTATGAAGAACCTCTATGAAGAATCTCTCACTAATCTCGGACCGGTCTCTGCTACTCCTTGAATTCACGAATCCATTGCCTTTTATAACTGCCACGCGGACCTAATAGAGATCACCGCCTCCAAGGGTTCCATTCCTGTATTTTATGAATGCGTTGTCTCCGAAACAATGTATGAATTCCCAAGCAACGGTCTCGCTCCTAAGTGTTTACAACTTTCAGTGTTCATATCCACGGAAATCGTGTTTCCTAATTAGTTGGCTTCCAGGAATCAGCCCCTCTGTGGTGTTTATATGGTTCAGATTATTTATACGGCTATTCAGTTTTAGTGTGACGCGAATCCTAAGACCATGCCACAAACAGCGTGCATTTAAGTACTGATTTAACTTATTGAGTACCAGGAATTAATTAAATAATTTTTCTGGGGAGTAAAGGGCGGCCGGCGCGTAAGGCTGACAAACCAAACGCCATCTGTGAGCCCATTGTCTAGATAATGTGGGACCCTCAACGTTTCACAACCCTATGGGCCTCCATGGCCTGTAACAGGAATAGCTTTACTTTTATTTTAATGGACAGTTATTCAGGACATAGGTATTTAGAGGAAAGAGGACGGAAACTCCGTATAATAAGAGACCCAGATATGAAGTTGACTCAGCTCCGACCATAGCTGCATACGCGGGATGAAGTTTACATGAGAGATCTGCACGTTCATATATGACGGAGAAAATATTTTGCTAGTTGCTCAAAATTTGCAGTGGCGTTCCAAATGAAAATTCTTTTAGATCAAAGGATTTAGTTATCCTTGTTCACGAGAGTTTACGCTGAATTGCGAGACATCCTATTGTTATGGAGCGACCCGGACATGTCGATCAATATGTTACAGCGTCTCTTGTTCTTTTTGCATTGTTGTGAGATTTCAGTTAATATAACATAATATCTCAGTGAGGTTGATTACAAGGATATCTGGGCCGCTTTTTGGGCTTCCGATGGGTTCCGTACCTCCCGATTTAAATTTAATCATCTATTCGCAGTTCATACAATTTTGTTAAATGATTTCGATATAATTAGACCAAAAAATCAACGTTCTTTAGGCACTGTCAAGCATTAACAATGAGACTTCAGCAGACTTCTGTTGAAAAATATTAAGAAAGAAAGTGCATGGGGTGGCATAACACGTTGTGGCCGGACATATCAGGGAAACGGTAAAACGCCTAGCTTAGATTCCCGAGGTTCTCGTTTGAAACCTCGGCTGGGGTGCCGGCTATTCTGATTAAGGAACTGCGTGAATTCGCATGGTGCTTCATAGTGCGACTGCTGTGTCCTGCTCCTTTACGTAAAAAAAACTCGCCCAATTTTCTTCTTCTTCAATGCTAAATACTTTTTACCCTTAATTACTTAAAGCGATCACCAGTGGCTCCACCAGCAGTCGGCGGTACGGCTAGATAAGCGATCTACCTTATACGAGTACAAGCAAATGCATATCAACATCACACATCGGTAATTAACGAAAGAAACTAACTAACCATCTAACTCCTTCTTGAGAAGCCGCCAGTCGCTAAGCGACTCGATAACATCCTAACATTTTATGCAACCCTAAAGTTCGTTACCAGCCGGTCACGGTATCCTAGCGGTCTAAGGCATGTACTGTCTTCGCTCGCTTGGAAACCGGGATCGTGGGTTCGAATCCCACTCAGCGCGTGGATGTTTGGTGTGTGTCTGCGTATTTCTGTGTTTGTGTACAGGTAGAGGCCTTGCGACGAGCTGATCACCCGCCCAAGGTGTCCTACCGAATGTGTAAGATCTAGAAAAACTGAAGTGAACAGAGAAGTTCACGGAGGTAGGCCTAGGCCCACTGGGGTTGTAGTGACAAGGAAAAAGCAAAGTTTATTACCATGTTCACATCAGACCGCCACTGGTAACTAGCCTCAGCAAGATTAATACAGTCCATAACACCGACTCCTATTACTTTCAGACCATCATAATATTGTCATATGTTAGTGACTGTAGACGGGGCTTGGATTGGTGAATAGATTTATTGGATGTTCACAAATAATTATAACACTCTGAAGATTACTGTAACTATAACATGTAAAATAAAGTCTTCAGCGTATGCTTGCTTAGTCGTTGTTTGGTAACGAATCTTAGCTGAGTAACCCTTCAACTATTAAGCTCCCTTCTGAATTCTCTTACGATGGAATCTCTTGAATTCACCAATCCACTGCCTTTTATAACTGCTAGGCGGACCGCGTAGAAGACACTGCCTCCAAGGGTTCCATTATTGTACTTTATGAATATGTTTTCTCGGAAACACAGTATTAATTCCAAGCAACTGTTTGGTCTTCTAAGTGTTTACAACTCCCAGTGTCCGTATCCAAGGAAACTATGTATCCTAGTAGTTGGTTTCTAGGAATCAGTCTCGCCGTGGCAGCGTGCTTACCTATTCGTTTCCTAGAAACGGCCCATATGTCACGATATTATATTCTCCAATACTTTACATCTTCCTAGTGGTATCTTTCCTCCTGGCTCTTCCATAAAAACCCCATATGCATTCTACTTATCTCCATTCGTTTTACATGCATTGCCCATCTCGTCGTCCTTGACTTGATCATTCGAATTATATCTTGCGAAAAGTAAATTTACGAAGCATCTCATTATACACTTTTCTTCAGCCTCAATAGAAGAACAGTTCGATTTACTATAGAGTTGATTTCTTTTGACTGATTAAATCCAGACTTTTAATGGACCACCTGAGGGATGTAGCTATTATGTATCCTACTCACCTATCGAAAGATATACCGGTGAGAGTGAAAACACTGGCCGCCACTGATACGTTGGCTATGAAGTTGCTGATCCGGCAGTAGGGACTGCCGAAGTACCAGTTGCTGCAACACAAAGTTGAAGGGTTTTCGCTTAGAAACTAGACTGTAAATTTTGCAGGTAAGAAGTGAATGCGTTATGTCTAAACATTTTAAGTCCTGGAAGACAGAGAGAAAGAAGATAGACTAATATTAATTGAACCGTAGGCTGAGATTAGGGAATTCGATTCTAAACCTTCAGTAAGGGTGCTGGGTCCGTACCATAAACTTAGCCGCAGACCTTTCCATACATATTGTGACCTATAGACTCGTTGCTAGGCAACGACTCAGTAAACACATCCCGCGTCAACGAATACGTAACAATAAAGGACATCCGTTGCTAAGCAATGAATGTGTTTTCTTTATGGTCCGACCTGAGGCTATATGATGAGAAGCCAAAGTTTCGAACACTTGTGGAGGCGAGGTCGAATACCTCCACCATGACCCGGCGAGTAGTAGGAGGCGAAGAAAAGGGAAGTCTCAAATCTGAGACAGTAAAATAAGGTCGCGAGTCCCAAGGGACTCGGACCCGAGAAAGGCTGCGCTGGCAAGGGCCAGTAACATGTAAAAAAAAATACAGACCCATTCTCTCGTCAGAGTGGACAAAACCGTAATGTTCAACAGTAATAAATATCTGGTCATGAGCCCGAGACGGGACTCGACACCAAGACTTACGGACTGACTGAACGTCAGTCGCAATGTGACTTGGACTTGGACTGACAGTGTCTATAACCTGTGTGGAGGTGGGGTCGGATACCTCCACCGTGACCCTGCGAGTCGTAGGAGGCGACGAAAAGGGAAGTCTTAAATCCGACACGGTAAAATATGGTCTCGAGTCCCAAGGGACTCGGACCCGAGAAAGACTTCGCTAGCAAGGGTCAGCAGCATATACAAAATACAGACCCGTCCCCTTATCAGAGAGGGCGCCCCACGAAAACAAGACCATAACTGTGAAACAGTAATAAATATTTGGTCATGAGCCCCAGGAGGGGGCTCGACACCACGACTTACTGACTGACTGACCGACCGTCAGTCGCAATGTGACTTTGACTTTGACTGAGTTCAGTTAAGTTGAGTGACATGATATGAAGTAGTTGGTTGGTGAGTGAGTCAGTCAGTTGAAGGTTGGCAGTTGAGGCAAACTCTGCAATGAAGGCTGAGAAGAGATGGTGCTATGCTTGAGTCGACAATCGACAAGAGTTCAGTTGCGGGACATTCGCCTGACAGTAACAATGTGAGAGCGGGAAGTTGAAGAATCTCCACTGTTAGAAGCCGTTGCTAGGGCACGGCTGTTGAATTAACAGATACTATTGGTGGTCTATGAATTATAGAGATTAGCGATAGCGCTGCAATTAATTGTATTCACGAGCGGTGTATATAAGTGTCAATTAATCAAGTCACCAATCCATACCCCGTCTATAGTCACACATATACGTAACAATACTGTTCTCCTATGTATCCACTCCAGTCAACATGACACTTATAAGGCCTGAGGTCCTTCGTTAGCTCAGGGCTCCCAGTCTGGCTGTCCCTCTCGCGTAACTGTACCATTGTTTCCACTCTAAGCTTACCCTTCTGCCCTGAAAATGAAGGTTTCGTAACCTCGGAAAACATCTGCCAGACCTCCTGTATCGTATCCTGGAAAACAGTAATCTTCAGCTTAACTAGTGCTGCAGCCCTGCCTTCCGGGCTACATTTTATCTCTTGCAGTTGGTTTCGTTTGGAAAATCGGATCAGGCACCGAGGAACAATAGGCGAAATTCGGACTATATCCAACACTGATCCATGTTCACAGAGGATGAAATCTGGAATCTGCATGTAGTCCAGATTGTGGGTATTATCTTTGTGCAGTGGGTGTCAAATTTCACGGGTCCTGTCGCTTGATAATCATTCAGTTGTTCGCCAGAGCGCCTCTCTGTAGGTGACGTGAACTGCCGGTCGGGTGAGCGGAACTGTTTAAACCGAAGATGGAATATAGTTCATTTCTGAATAGTTAAATATACGTTATCAGCTGGAGAAGACCCCCCTTTCCGTAGCCTTCTTTAATTTAAATTTCGCTTTCAATTCCAGTTCTTTCCTCAGTTTTGTGAATATGTAACACTAGTTGCCATGCTATGGGTTTTATAATTGATATTTTATGGACAGCGAAAGAAAACTGTTAGTAAATGATGATGTTAATAATAATAATTTGATTCTATATTTATTTACGTGCTTACTCAAGCCGCGCCATAGCTCAAAAGTTAGTCGCTGGCTTCCCACCGCGGCGGCCCGGGTTCGATCCCGGGTCTGGTTTAGTGGGATTTGTGGTGGACAAAGTGGCGTTGTGTCAGGTTTTCTCCGAGTACTTCGGTTTCCCTTGCCAATCTTTATTCCACCAATTGCTCCACAATCACCCTCACCTATCATCTGGGGCTGGTACAATAGGCTAGAAGTGGCCGCAGTGCAAGGGACTTAGTCCGACCCCACTAGCAATAACAAAAATACGTGCTTACTCAGTAACCGAAAAACCAATTATGAAATAAGCAGGAGCGAAAGAAGGAAAGAAAACACCCTTAAAAAGACAAAAAGACAGCTCCTATAATTTAAATAATAATAAATATTCATTAGCTACAACCATGCCAACCATTATGCCGTGAGAAAAAATATACATATTAAGCGTACATTCGTATTGAATACTGTGACGTGCAGACCCATTGCTAGGCAACGATTCGGTAAACACATTCTTGCGGAATTGTATGCGCGCAACAATACGACGTCCTCTGCTAGGCAACAGAGCAGTAAACAAGCCTTCTCAACAATAGAGGCTGTGTTTTCTGCGTGGTCCTCGCCGAGAGGTTATAAAGGGACGAAGAAGGTCGCTTTAGTTAGTTGTTGTCGAGAATTTGGTCGAGTTCTGGAGATGGCAGTCGAAGATGATTGAGAAGAATTGGCAAGAAATGAATTAGGTTGTACAAAGAAAATTTCATATGGGCTGCAATGACAGGGAGACTGTTGTAAATCCGTTGCCTGGAAACGACCAGTGAAGAGTGAGAATCATAGTGCGTGTGTAGCAGTGAACTGTAAAGTATGCAGATTAGCGATAGCGCTCTATTTTCTGTAGTTCCGAGTGATGTGTATAAAATGTGAACAAATCCAAAACCCGTCATGCGCAAACCCTAACACGTGACAATAAGATTAATATTTAAGACATACAATTACAAGTACGATTAAGAGATAATAGTAATAGTAACAACAAGCCTATATCTCTGATCACGTAACTTAATAATGTATTTAAGAATCAAATGATTCACTCGCAAATAAAGCAAATAGAAACTCTCCGAATGATGCAAGTCTCTTATAAAGCCATAATTATGTTTAGTTTTTACTTAACTTACTGTCAAGATCAGGACTATACAGCATCGGTGGTAGGATGACGATGTCTTCTGGAATGTGATGTCACGTAGTCAGGTAGAATATTGCGAACGTTTGGGAAGAATGTTTTCTAAATTCGACACGTATGTATATTTATGCCAGTTACGGTAGCCGAGCGGTCTAAGGCATGCACTGTCTTCGCTCGCTCGGAAGCCGGGATCGTGGGTTCGAATCCCACTCAGGGCATGGATGTTTGTGTGCGTTTTTCTGTGTTTGTGTACAGGTAGAGGCCTTGCGACGAGCTGATCACCCGCCCAAGGAGTCCTACCGAATGTCTAAGATCTAGTAAACCGATGTGAAACGGAGAGTTTCATGGAGATAGGCCTAGGCCCAAATGAGGGCTGTAGCGCCAAAGGAAAAAAATGTATATTTATATTGCAGTTGTCTTTGACGGTGATTACGTCGCACAGAATATTACAGAAACTCCAATGACAGTCTGCCGTAATGGATTTTCTCAAAGCGTTTCTCTGCAACGGCTCCGTAAACACCTTCCAACTTGTAACAGTGGAATATGTGTCTCAGTGAAAAATGTTATAGCTCGTTGCTATAGAACAATCAACGCGCCAATGAACTCACTGGCTAGGAAACACGTAATTTGTGTTTTCTGCCTCTCTTCTTGATGGAATATAATAAATGTGAAAATATCATTATACGCATGTACTTGAACTCGAGATAAATGAAGTAATCTGGTTTGAAATTATTTCTAGACTAATTATCTAGCGATTTATTCAGTTTTGAGCAGTTATTATAGCTAAATTAGAAAGAGAAGGGAGTGATGTGGACTGGATTAATCTCGCTAAGGATAAGGACCATCAGCTGGGTCATATAAACGCGAAATTGGACCTTCGGTTCCATAAACTAATGGGAAATTCTTCAGTGGCTGAATGAGTGATGGCTTCTTAGTAATTACTCAGCTCCATGGAGTTATGCGTAATACTTGTATATGTAAGAAAACATTGTACAAAAGTGGCAATTGTGTAGTGATGCTAACATACAAAGTATACAAACAAACAAACTCCATGGTTCTAGTCCGAGCGACCGCCGCTTGTCGGCGAAGGTAGTGCCAGCTTTAGCGGATTGAGGGTGTTGCGTGGTCAGCGCAACGAATCCCCACGGCCGTTAATTCGGTTTTCTATACCGGAGCCGCTATTTCCTTAAAATAGCTCCTCAATTATCCTGATGAGGCTGAGCGGCCCCCATTCTGGACCCACTACTTCTCAGAAAATTTGGTAGCTCCTGGAATCGAACCCGGACCTCTAGATCTGTAGCCAGGAACTCTGACCACTAGACCACAGAAGCGGTCTAACATACAATATATATAAAAAGCAAACACAATATGAAGTATGTACATTAAATAATACTAGTTTTCTTATCGCTCTAATGTAGAAGTTTAAATCTTGAGCTCATGTATTGGATGTGTTCGAATTCAATGCTATTTCTCTTTTCGAATGCCGTCCGTCCCTAACCGCTAAATTCCGCTACCTAGCCCAGGTAGGGCGTGGATAAATTACTTTCGGAGGGACGGATATTAATTTTATCTTGTTATCTGAATCACAGCTATCTGTACAGCCACTTTCCGAGAAATTTTTCGGCAAGAACACTATCTGCGCATCCCTTCTCTTTCACATGACCTGTATGTCTTCATCGATTTGTCAACTATTGTTCTCTTTGTCTACACGTTTAGAATTGCGCCAGAGGGTGCATCTCTTCTGAACGACGAATTCGACAATATGAATATCAGTCATGACCTACTTTAATTTAATATCCCAGCAAGTGTCTCTTGGTAGAGGGGGAGACTAGGAAGCTTCAAGTATCCGGCCCTGGCGCCTTCCAGATACGAAACCGAAGATCTTACAATCACCAATCCGCGACGCTGAGTGAGCTACATGTCATATCGATAGCCATTTCTATAAAAGTACTCGACTAAGGTGCAACTCTCGTGGCTGATGCTGTCGATCTGCACATTTAAAATACGCAAGCGCAGAGCCTTCTGGATGTGATTTCTTGCTTCTGCACGGACAGGCAATTCGCTCTGTATTCATGAGTGTGACATGCGCAATGTCTCGAGCTGACTTGATGTTTGAAAGAACGATGTGAGCCCGAAGAAATTCTGTTTCTGCTTCCAACTTGCCGCTCAGATCATGATACCGTGTAGTCTTATACGTGGTTGTTAATGTTTCGACGGAACATACTGTCTTCATCTTCAGAGTAGAAGCGAGTAGAGTAAGGATTCATTCGATTCATACAGGCTGTTTGTAAGGATGAAGGTTACTCAGATCCATGGAAATGATCTTGTAACTTGCCTATGTATCTTCACCACACTCGCTCCTCATGAAGGAGGCAACAAGTGCTTCTGAAACGCTACAAGACAAGATGGTGTCACAACCATGAAAATCACACATTCACAGCAGTAAAAATGCGAAAGCTTCTAAAACATATCACATCTCAAGTCACAAATATCAGCCGATTATTAATCTTAACAAAGTAGCCGCTGTTTATTACGAGTAAGTAAGTAAGTAATTAAGTAAAGGTGTCCCTGTAACAGGCCGTGGAGGTCCATAGGATTGTGAGATGTTGAGGTTCCCACATTTTCTAGACAATCGGCTCATAGATGGCGGCAAGGTTGTCAGCCCTACGCTTGTTTTGTCAACTTGCTTACTTTATTTCAATAACTTTAACTTGTAATGGTGACATGGAATACAGTCCTCCTTGAGAAGCTGAGAATCACTCAGCCGGTTAAGAAATTCTCCACATTTCATGAAGGTTTAGTATCATGCTGACAACAGGCGGCCTCGATAGGCCTGCCCTGAGACAATATAATCGGGTTCACAGCTTCAAAACCAATTTATTTAAGACACATTTTAGTCAATGTATGAGTAGGTGTTTGGGCGTACAAACGTGTCTTTAAAAGCCTCGCCTTAGGCTATTTTGTTCACAGTGGAACTTCCACAGAAAAATAAATAGGTGCACTACAGGCAAATATTATTTTAATTTGTAAATTTTTAATCTGTTTTGATTTACAAGAAGATCATTTTGGAGACTAGGCTAAAGTGACAGAAATTATCTTGAGGATGAGTTGTAAGCACTTCAGCGTTTCGTTCGGTCAAGAACACGCAAAGGCACACGTACAGACAGGCACAGTGTTCCTCAGGCAGAGAGAACTGATGTAGAAACACAAGAATCCCTTCCTCCCGGCAACGTATGCAAACAGCAGAGTAAGAAAGTCTGTTGTACGTAACCTACAGGTTCATGAACGTTGAAACAAAGCCCAGCAAATTAGAGCTACCTTAAGTCAGTCTAGTATGTTTCGCTTCTTCAAAACACCCTTAATATTGATTTTATTATTATCCTCTGTCGATCGTGGCAGTAGGCACTTCTACATGTTCAGGGTTCGAGTCTCTGCCTGGATGAATGTATTGTAGGACCGCGCCATAGCTCAAGCGGTTAGTCGCTGGCTTCCCACCGCGGCGGCCCGGGTTCGATCCCCTTTCTGGTCAAGTGTGATTTGTGGTGGACAAAGTGGCGCTGGGGCGGGTTTTCTCCGAGTACTTCGGTTTTTCCTGCCAATCGTCATTCCACCAAATTCTCCATCATCATAATCACACGGGGCAAGTACAGTAGGCCAATCAGTGGTCGCCGTACAGGGTGGACTCCACCCCCCCCACTAGCGAAGGTATTGTATCTGATATTTCTCGTGGGTTTCTTAGTATCCCGAGGGAAATGCTGTGATATGTCTGTCAGAAAGGCGTCCCAAGTTAATTAGCTCCATTTCAAAACAAAAGAGTCGAACAGAAAAATATGGTCATGGGTCCTGACGGGGTTCGAAACCAAGAATTTCTGTAGTGAGAAAGGCTATCAGCAAATTAATCGGTCGACCTACAGGACAGTCATTCCGAGCCCTAGTCTGAGGTTGTTGCGAGACAATCGCCCCATGGCGGAGGCGTGCGAATTCCCGTTGATGGAGGCCGTTGCGTGGCGACTCCTTGTTAAGAGAGTAGCGAACTCGTGGATAAGTGAGAACAGTAGTGTGCTTACTAGAGATGTGTAAAGTGTAGTTACGATTTGTAAGATTCAAATAAATCGAGCTGCCAAGCCAAACCCCGCGTCTAGTCACTTAACATGTACCAACATCTTAAAATAAAATACGACTGCTTCATTCCATAGCATTTCAGATTCATATATCACAGTCATTCAAAAATAGTAAGTTAGATAACTGTGTACTTTAAAAGCGTCGTTAAAATACAAAGAAATCAGTAGGTATGTGTGTGTATTATCCTGTCATGTATCTTATCTACGGCTCTGCAGCCCTTGCCCGCTTTTCCAGCTTCGTGACCTTTTACACAGTCGGTAGGACCCCTTGGACGGGGGATCAGCCAATAGTGAGGCCGCTACCTGCACACAGGACAGCACAAACAGAATAAATGCAGACATCCATGTCTCAAGTGGGATTTGAGCCCACGATCTTAGCGTTTGATCGGGTGAAGATAGTTCATGACTTCGACCGCGCGGCCACCGTGATCGGCTCTCATCCAGCCTAGATCGTCCAAATAGTTTCTCTCTCTGTGAAGTTCTCCAACTCAATTTTCATGTACGTTTTACTTTCATGAGGCTAAATGAATCCGACTATACGTGTACAGTCCTTAGTTGCGAGACTGCAGGACGGCGAGGGAGCAACAGGCTTCATTTTGATGGAGGATATCGTGGAAAAAGGTCCTTATGGAGACCGATATACAGATGGGAGATTAATTTGGGAAAAATTCGTGAGGGCATGAATTTATTCAGAACAAGTTACAACGGGGTGTGGTGTTTTCTTGTTATGGTGACGATCTTTTGATTTGTACGTAATTCGAGATATTATCGATCAGTCGGTTGGGTAGTTACACAGCTGGTTGATCACAGAAACCTATGCAAGAGTCCTTGAAGTAAGTATGAGTTAACCTGCCATGATAACCACATTAAAACTGAACTCCGGGAAACAGAGCTTGATGTCAGCAAAAGGAATGAACGGGCTTAGGACATGTAGGTACAGCCCGTAACTCTGAATTCACTTTCGTCAGACAACTTTTTATATATCAAGTATAGGTTTTTTTATTGCTAGTGGAGTGGGACTAAGTCCCTTGCACTGCGGACACTTCTGGCCTATTGTACCAGCCCCAGATGATAGGTGAGGGTGATTGTGGAGCAATTGGTGGAATGAAGATTGGCAGGGGAAACCAACGTACTCGGAGAAAACCTGTCCCAGCGCCACATTGTCCACCGCAAATCCCAGTTCACCAGACCCGGGATTAAACCCGGGCCGCCGCGGTGGGAAACCAGCGATTAACCGCTTGAGCTATAGCGCGGCCAAGTGTAGGTTACATGCTTTGATATTTAATAGCATAGCCGTTATCAGATCTTTGCATGAAAATACGAAGTAGGAAACATGTATATTCATATAATCGCCAAACGTCCATGCGCCTCTCCATCTGTCTGTGCGTCTGTCCGTCCGTCTATCCATCCCACTCTGTTTCTCCCAAACGACATATCACAAAAAAATAATACAGAAAAGAGATATTCCTTTTGCAGAGACAATCCTGAGGAAATAATCCAGTTTTTGCTATTGCATACATGGGTGTGTGTCCAACTAAATTTATTTTCCCATTATATTATAAGGGTGCTGGGATAGCGTAGTGATATAGCGAGTAGCCACGAGCTGCACGACCGAGAGGTTGGAGTTCGAGTCCAGATAGAGTCAAGAATTTTCACTCCTCCCTGTCGTCCAGACCGGCTCTGGGGTCCACCCAATCTCCTATATAATGGGTACCAGGCTCTTTTCCGTGGGTAAAGCGGCCGGTGCGTAAAGGTGACCACCAATCTCCAACTAGTGTCGAGGACAAGAAAATGTGGATCTGTACATCAACTTCCCCATACGTCTTCGTGGCATAGTACTCAATTGGTTAAGCACAGGGACAACTTTACACTGAAACCGTGACGAGATGTGACGTAACATTCGTATGCATTATGTTAACCGTGGTCACGAAACCGGTTTACATTAGATAATGGCGTGTTGTAATTTCATTTTTATTTGGATTTAGTTGTGTTGTGCGGAGAAGTTCATGGAGGTAGGCCTAGGCCCACTGGGGCTGTAGTGCCAAGGAAAAAAAAAGTTGTGTGGTGTGTTCGAGCTATTCTTAATTTTGTATTAGAATTTTATGTATACGACATTTCACAATAATTTTAGTGCGAGAATATATTTTTCTTCATATTGTTCTACCGATATGAATTGCGTTTTGAAAGTCACAAAGGTGACGCGTTTGAGTCCAAGACCCTTTACACAATAAATATTATTACCCAATACGAAAAACAGAACTATTTTCAGGAATTGCAATACAGGTTTTCTGCATGGGGACGCTGGTGTATCTTAATTTATTTAGTTATAATAATTATTTTACTGTGTTGGGAGAATATGTTACTGTCTCGTCACCAAAATGCAGGGCAAAATCATGACATAGAGTAGGAAACAGATGTTTTGAAAATGTTGCACAGTTCAGATATTTGGGAACAACTATAACAGATCGAAACCTGATTCAGGAGGAAATTAAGAGGCGATTGAGCTCCGGCAATGCTTGCTACCATTCAGTCCAAAACCCTTTGTCTTCTCGTCTGTTGTCCAAAAACATAAAAATTAGAATGTTCAAAACTATAATTTTGCCTGTGGTTCTGTATGGGTGTGACACTTGGTCTCTGACATGAAGAGAGGAACGTAGAGGGTTACAATTAATATGTTGCTGGACATTATCCATCATTTTGTCTGTTCTAAAAAAACCGTCTAGTTTCTATTAAACAAAACACAACGTTTCGGGAACTGGAATCTGTCCCCGTCTTCAGGTAAAACCTACTCAGTTGGGTCCAATAGACAGAGCTAGCCCCNCATAGAGGGTGTTTGAGCAGAGGGTGTTGAGGAGAATATTTGGACCGAAGAGAGATGAAGTGACAGGAGGTTGGAGAAAACTGCATAATGAGGAGCTTCATAACTTGTGCTCTTCTCCAAGTATAATTAGAATGATCAAGTCAAGGAGGGTGAGGTGGGCAGGTCATGTAGCACGAATTGGGGAGACGAGGAATGCGTATAGGATATCGGTGGGAAAGCCAGAAGGAAAGAGACCACAGGGAAGACCAAGGCGTAGGTGGGTGGACAATATTAGAATGGATCTTAGAGGGATAGGATGGGATGCTATGGATTGGATAGATCTGGCTCAGGATAGGGACTAGTGGAGGGCTCTTGTGAACACGGTAATGAAGCTTCGGGTTCCATAAAATGCTGGGAAATTCTTGAGTAGCTGCAGAATTGGCGGCTGCTCCAGAAGGGCTCAGCTCCATGAGTAAGTAAGTAAGTAAGTAAGTAAGTAAGTGTTTGGAGAATAGTCTGTTAGCATATAGAGCGTATAAGAAGTTTTATGTATGTAAAATTGATTTCTGAACAAACTCTTTTAAAATTTATTAAAAATACTTACATTTATGCTTATTTTTACAACTTATGGCCCTCGCATTGGCAGTTCCATGTTCTGGATGAGCGTCTGAGTTGCAGGACGCAAAAAGATTGGAGATGGAGTTCTCTGTGACGTGACTGATGACTGATATGGTAAAATGGCGGACTTTGTGTTATAGGTGAAAAAGTCTCGCGTCTTTGTGCAAAGTAGTCAGTCGTCGAATGTCGAATTTGCGTCCATGTAGGCCTAACTGAAATGTATGTCTAGTTTAGGAACGAACGTGCAAATTCCATGGTAACAGAATGTACCAGGGTGTATGTGGTGGTGGGGTTATGTGTAGAACAGTGTGAAGCGCACTTGTGTGGAAATTGCCTGTTCTATTAACGCCATCCGCGGTATTCATAACATAATCAACTTGTGTTGCAACGGTCCCTTTCCCTACAACCAGGCTATCGCGAGCCTGTAACACATGCTGAGGGCATTCAGTGACCATGCATCTTGCTGGTTAGAATACAAACCTCTGGCTGTCGGAACAGCACAGTATGATAACATGTTAGTAACCTACTTCACGAGGGATGAAGTAACATTGGAATGGAGAAACTGCAAAATGAAGGGCTTCATAATTTGCACTCTTTAACAGATATTGTTGAGACGATTGAATGAAGGAGGTGCATTAGTAAGACCACGCAAGAGAGATATGAGAAGTTTTGGTCGAAAAATATGACGTGAAGAAAACAGTTAATAGAACTAGACATAATGTTATATTTTAGCGTCCTGTTGCACTGATTTAAGTCCATGATTTATTTAATCCGTCTTGCAGTGCATACACTCATTTATCTCCTTCTCTCCCTCGCACTACATGTTTCGGCATAATAATGCCATCTTCAGGTGCTTACTTATCCACGTCAAACCAGTTCATTGCATGCCATGTTCACACATTAAAATAACTAAAATATGTATCTATCATATACATTGTCAANTCTCAAGCTTCTATTCACCGCGATTCTGTGACCATATTTCTCTTCTTACTTTATAAGACAACATAGGGTAAACTATTTGTTTACGTAAATCTCGCAGCCAAATGAAATCAAAGCACGTAGGTCTCCACTAAATGTTTGAAAAATCCTTTAAGTTGTATTGGAGTAATGTAATACAGACAGACAGATAATAAGTGCTTTACATTTCTTAGAGAATGCACCTAGAACTTTGATCTGTTGTCGTAACGGCTCTGTAGTCGTGGGTCCGCGGGACACAGGTTGTCACGTCTGACGCAGACACTCAGGGAGTTCCCCCTGCGAGCGTTACAGACGAGGCATTTCTTTGTTAGGTAACCGTAGCGCAGAAATTATGGAGCGGAATAATATGGCATTGAACAAAGCATGTGTTGACAGGATAGTGTTCACTAGCATTTGTTGAAAGACTGATGAAGCTCTGCATCTGAATTGGACAGAAAAATGGGTGAATTATGCTTCTAAGCAATTCCGAAAGCTTCAAAGAGCACATGAAATCTGATGGATGAGATAATGAAACAACGTAGAGTACAGTGGATTCTTTTCTTCCTTACATCTTCTCTCCTTCACATCTTCTCTCTTTCACAACTGACTTCAACATTACCTTCACATCACATCGCATTCGGTACATACTTAGTTAAACTTATGTTTGGGGGTTAAATAATAATTTTGCAGCATCTGAAGCCGTTACCAAGTACATGGATAATTCTCTTTGACTTCGCAATCTCTCGGGGAATGTTGCGTTATTCAAACCACTCTTGTAGTTTATGCATAAGTCACAAGGCACTAGCATTCGTATTGCTGTACAAATATATACGACAGTTTCCTCTTACTTTGAAACTATGACTTCAAAAGTTTGCTTCTTGAATGGTTTGAGGATTTTATCTAAAGCAATGGCATGTTATTCCCCCACCGTACTCTTTTCAGAAGTCACAAGGACGCTTTCCTCTGCAAGACTGTTCATCTTTCGTATGATATTCTCTGTAATATAACCCCGAAGGTTCAACTTAGCTAACACCAAAACTAATAATTGAAAATTTCCTGATCCAGTACAATCCAGATAGACTTGAAAGGATTCTGACGATGGTGTATATTGTACTTCTTTTCGCTTATTTTGGACTTCACCCATCGTCTGGTGTATAAAAGACAAAAAAAACCACGACGTTTAGGGGACTGGATCTGTCTCCGTCTTCAGGTGGATAGGGAAGTCCAGTGGTCCAGTGATTGAGACTAGCTCTTCCTAAGGGGCCCAACTGAGTAGGTTTATCCTTCCCTATCCACCTGAAGACGGAGACAGATCCAGTCCCCGAAACGTCGTGGTTTTTTTGTCTTTTATATACCAGACGATGGGTGAAGTCCAAAATAAGCCAAAAGAAGTACAGTAAAATCCAGTTTATATCATGACAATACAGCTTCCATTCTGAAACTAGCCTTCCATCTACTTCTGGATCTGCTTACTTTTATTTATAGTTTATTTAACAGCGTCATCATAAACAGAACCTGTATGATACCGAATCATGACTTGGATACTGTGGAACGAGGCGGTTGTGGCTTGGTTTGAAGCATTACCTCACAATTTGCTGGAGGGACTGAGATAACTAAAAAAAAAAAATCTCAGGATAGCAGGTGTCTTGAATGAGGTTCGAACCAGATATCTCCCGTATATAAATGAGGAGCGTTAGCGTCTGAGTCAACTTTCTCGTTTCCACGGTCTTCCAAGCGACATCTTTCATGCGCTTCCTCCCAAAAATTCCGTACACATTTCTTGTTCCCCATTCCAAATGATTTGCATGGCCATCATAACCTACTTTATTTACTTATCCTAAGAATAGCCATCTGGGAGCCAGGATAGCGTAGTCGGTATAGCCACTGGATAAGGGGTGGACGGCTGAGGGGTTGAGTCCGAGAAGGGACAACATTTTTTTCCTACACGTCGTCCAGACCGGCTCTGGGGTACATCCAGCCTCCTATCCAGTGAATAACGGGGACCCTTTCCCAAGGGGTAAAGCGGCAAGGGCGTGAAGCTGACCACTCACGTCTAACAAGTGCCGAGGTCAGGAAGATCCGGTTCTATAAATCCACTCCCCCATACGCCTTCATGACGTAATGCTTAATTATACTTTAAGAATAGCTATCTACGTCAGCTGTATAAAGCACATAATTTTCTCATTTTGTAATTCTCTCGTTTCTCCCTCTTGGTCGCTCAGTGCGAGATGTGCGCATCACGGAGACTAATGCCACTGTTGCCTGTACGTGAGACTGGCTCATGACGTGTGTACGCTTGGTATTACAAGCAGATAAATTAAAGCAACTATTCTTATGTCTTAGCTGCTGAGGTTGTATAAGATGATCATGAGCATATGGACGACTCACAGGTTATTCAATCATGCTGTATTTACTGCAGCGGTTATTTTGCGCCGAATGATATGGAGAACAATCGCTTTCGATGGAGTTGAAGGAATTTGAGATGAAGCGGTCGGCAGTCGGGTCCTCGTCGGGAAATACTAAGGAAAACTGCTGTAAACGTCAGGATAGCGGAGCTCCTGTCCGCGATTCGAACCGGGCAGTTACTGAATAAAATCAGAAGCGTTACCTCTTTAGCCAGCTTCCTTGGCAGTTGGTGAGGATTTCGCATGAGAACAACAGTAACCAGGACAACCAAAAAGCCCTGCGAGATTCGAGCTGTCTCCCAAAAAGCGTTAATGTTACAGCCGGAGCCACAGAAAAGATTACTCACCTATTCAGCATGTACACGAAATTGAAGACGCAGTTGAATACGGCCATGAACAGATCGGCCACGCTCAGATTCACCAGGAAGTAGTTAGTGATCGTACGCATCCTTCGGTGCGCTGCAGCACAAAAAAAAGAAGAGTGTTAAGGTGGATTTACATTGCGAAATTATGTAGAACATCTATATGATCATGTAAAGTAAGTAAAAGTGAAGGTATCCCTGTAACATGCCGTGGAGGCCCATAGGGTTGTGAGATGTTGAGGTTCCCACTTCTTCTAGAAAATCGGCTCATAGATGGCGGTAAGGTTGTCAGCCCTACGCGTCGGCCGCCATTTACCCCCAAGAATATTCCTGGTACTCATTTCTGTTAGAGGCTGAGTCGACCCCAGGGCCATAATGCGGCTGGAAGGATTAGGTCAATTAAAAAAAAATCCAATAACCTCATCGGGACTTGAACCCGCGACCTTCCGGCTTGTAGCATAATGCCTCAACCAGCTACACTACCGCTTGCCCATATGATCATGTATCGAGCATAATGTTCTGAACAAGTACATTGTGTTCTATACAAGTTGGTGAAAGAAGAAGCATAGACAACGAAGGAACACTCCTAGCCTAGTTTCCATGCTCAAGGAAGTAAAGCAGGCTTATGAGATAACCATGCTGTGTTTGTATGTCTGTATCTGCACGTCTCTTCGTCCTCCACCTCAACTTTTGAAGCAGTTGACCCATTGCCGCAAACTTTCTTATGAACATTATGCCAGTGGATGTCATCCGAACTTCTACTTTTTAGTTCCTGCAGTCAGTAATTCCAACATGACAGCCGCAAGAGCATGTGGGGTGGAAGCGATGTAAGTGTCACTTAATGTAGGATTCTGAAATGATATATGGTGATAGAGCTTAAAGTAATATTCAACTTTTATTAATGTAGAAATATCTTTTGTAGATTGTGGGGTAGATACATGACAATTACATTAAATTTGTAGGCCCTATTTCGTTTTTGGTTTTATGGAGGTAAGTAATTGATAACTGAAAGGTAGGCATGAGACACTTGGTAAGGGGATGGATCATAAACATACTGTAGCATATAGTACAGTTGCTATTCAATAAGCGGATAAACAAACACCAAGCAACGGTTCAGTAAACACGTCTCCGCGGCAACTGACACCAAAGCAACAAGAGAATAACGGTATTTTCTATGTGTCCTTGCCGAGATGTTATAAACAAGACAGTCTGAAGCAACGAGTCAGTTGTTGGTTAGGCGGCCCATACACGTACGAGTCTGGCTCGCGAGTCCGGCGCGGCGAGGAACCGGGCTCGGATTAATTTCACCACACACGTATGAGCGTGGCGATCCACACACGGACGAGTTTGGCTCATTCGAACCCGAGCCGAGTCGAACTCGCGAGCCAGACTCGGACGTGTGTGGGCCCCCTTAGAGTTGTCAGCAGTTCAGTTGAGAGAAGTGACGTGAAGTAGCTAGTTGGTGAGTGAGAGTTCAGTTGTCAGTTGTCAGTTGTCAGTTGTCATTTGGAAAGCTAACTGTGAAGAGAAGACTAGGTCAGTGTGAAATGGCCGCCAGCCTGGGACCCAGCTAGTTGAATTTGTCAGTTGACAAGAGTTCTGCACGGGCAGCTGTGACAAGAAGACCAGTGTGAGGAAAGCTGAGGAATCACCCTCAGTAGAAGTCGTTGCCAGGAAACGGCTAGTGAAGACTGTAATAGACGAGGATGCTAGTCTGTGTGCGTCAGTATTCTGTAGAGTGTAGTTCCGAGTGGTGTATACAAGTGGTCAACAAGTACATTCACCAATCCATACCCCGTCTATAGTCACGCCCCTAAATAGTGACATTACCTATACATTCGGTATGAAACTATGTTTATAAGTGAAAAATCACAAGTATGCTGATGGTTCGAATCCTGTCACACTTAACACAGATAATATCCATATTTACGCGATAAGTTATTTCTCTTAAAATTAATATTTCTCTTCGGTTCTGTATTTTTACGTGATAGCTGAACAGCTACGAAAGCCAACTACAAAGTTGGCGCAATTAGAAAAGTTGAACTGAAGGAAACAAGACAGAGATGTGGGAGATATTCTGGTGCACAGTAAATGCAGGAGTAGAACTGAATGTAACAAAATTCTCTGCATGCAAGTGAAATCAGACTGAGACTCATGAGATTGGTACGGTGTAGGCATATTTTGGCTGCAACTTCAGGAATGCATATAAATTTGTAGCTGTGAATATTTCTTCTCGAGGATCGTTAAAATTATTATATTGAATTTTTTTTCTGTCAGGTATAATTATAGGGCCTATTACAACTTCTCATTCAAACAAATTATCAAAAGAAGGAAATTTTCTTTTGTATAAGATAAGAAGCTAACTGCATTTGGAAATATTAATATAAATCAAGACCATATTTTTATACGACTCAGCCTTCGAATTCATCTCGCAATTTATATACAAACGTCACATGTCTTCTACTCGATCCCCATGCTACATGAAATTCTTTGAAAGGCAATTTCCAGTTGCTGTTTCCTGTATGGGATTTTCCTTGATGTCTGTTCGAAACGAATGACAGGACAGCACTTCATGACCGCTTTCATGTGGAAAGAAGGAAATGAGTGCTGGAAAATGGAGGAGAAAAAGTAAGATGAAAACCCAGGAAAAAGAAAGTAATAGAGGAGAAATTCATTAGAAAAATAAAGAATAAGGAAAAAAAATATAAAAAACGATGGGAATGGATACCTCATGAAGCCAAACATGTTGTCAGCAAGGTATTTATAATGCTTCTTGCCTTCTTGGAGTAATGTTGTAATAAAAATAGCTACGGTTTAGAAAATTCTCATTGCTTATATCAACTCCATTCTAAATATTTGTATGACATGTCCAAAGTTTACATTCGAGAGGGACATCTTATGTCACCAGCGGTGGGAAGGGAATTTCTGCTCCATTTGAGATTTTTTTTTCTTGGCGCTACAGCCCCAGTGGGCCTAGGCCTACCTCCATGAACTTCTCCGTTCACTTTCGGTTTTTCTAGATCTTACACATTCGGTAGGACTCCTTGGGCGGGTGATCAGCTCGTCGCAAGGCCTCTACCTGTACACAAACACAGAAAAACGCACACACAAACTAAACATCCATGCTCTGAGTGGGATTCGAACCCACGATCCCACGAACCCTCAAATTCCCGGCACACCAACCTGTCGCTGAACTTGCTGTTGACATTGTAACTTATCGAGCAATGCGTTAGTGGGATCTTTGTGGGACTGTCTCCCTGTGACATTTTCGGGTATGAAAAAAAGAGGCGAGAAACAATCGACAATGCAGATTCCCGACAATTAATAATTCAAATTAGCGATTACATTCAGGTTAAACGGAGACGTGGGCTGATTGAATCACTTTTCGGCCAGCCGACATATTTTGCGATCCATATCAATTTAAATACTAATGATGCATGTGGTCTACAGCATGTTCATTCCGAAAACACACTGCTTGGTAAGGAGATAGCAGAATATCTGACAGAGTTAGCTGACTGCAGAATGCCCTACAGTTAAGAGCATTTTTTGTGTCTATTTCAGAAATACGCCATAAGATGATTATCGGAAATTAAGGTTCAGTAAGGACCCCCCATCATATCTTAAGAACCAAAGACGAAGAATTCAAACCGTGCAGTGGATTTGAATCCCGCCATGAGTAGCAACATTCAAGTTGCAGACCGTATGATCGACAGGAAATGCCTTGCCTCTGCTTAGATTTCCATGAGCTTGGACTGTAGGATTTTAACCCTTTAGATGCGGGCTGACCATTTCCCTAAAGTAATGCAATTTTAAGGTAAAATATTATAACGGATTTGCTCAGAGCGTTTCCAGGCAGCGGCTCGGTGAGCGCGGTCAGCGTGCAATAATGGGAGATGTGTCTCAGTAGACGAATGTTATTGTGCGTTGATAGGCAACAACGCACCAATGAAGATGCTGGCTAGGAGTCACGTGACTAGTTCTCTGTGTGGTCTTCCTTATGCAACAATAGAATTGTGTTTTCTGTGCGTGGTCCGTGCGGAGGGTATATAACGAGAATAACACCAGCATTTCAGTTCAGTTCTCGGTAGGAGACAGCCACGGGAAGTTCGTACAAGACCTATGAAGACTTTATGTCTTATAATTACAGCAGTCTTGAAAGTGTTACTACTATTCGTAGTTACAAGTAATGAAGATCCAATAAACCGATTCGCCAAATCAAACCCGCGTCGTAGTCATTCAAACACATGACAATACGAAAAAATACAACGTAGATACATTTCCACAGCCCAATGAATGAAATCGGATAACGCAGTGAAGTGAGATGATTATTTCTTGATGTAGACGGCACGGTAATGGATGATTGTCCGACTTTAGTCGAATATCGAAGAAAAAGGGATAATATTTTGGGATATCTGACGAAGGCATTAAAGAGACATCGGTTGCAGTCGGAAGCAGAGCAAGTTCTGTGCAATTGCTTTCATCACAAGGAAATTGGAGATTAAAAATAAGAAATTTAGTATTTAATAAAATATTTACAAAATTCTAATCCAATAGTAAACACAAATATGGAAATAGATTAAGCTATATAATTTAAAATAATATTTTTATCGAAAACAGTTGATAACTTTTTTAAAAACATAAACAATTTAACATTTATTATAATGCTTTAATAATTTTAATAGATAGGTTAAATTTTCTGACTACCGCGGAAAGTATGGAAATATAAAGGACGGTTATGCGTAGAAAACTTGTGACACTAAATCAGCACATTCTTCCGTAATATGACGACAATAAACACTGCTATCAAAATGCCGAATATTAGTAACTCAGGTCTGTCTAAATGCATAGCTGTTATTCTGTGTGAAGTTAGCTTATATCACTCCGCAAGGAAGATAATTAATTCGCTTGATAGAGCTTTATATGCCCTCGGAATACAAAATTGCGTCAGAAGTTATTTCGTACGTGGACATGGAAAGAGGAACTCTAGAAGATACACATGCATTGCTGAGAAACGCGCATAAAATGAGCAGGATAGGAACTTGCGAGTAGAAGCTTGAAGTGAGCAAAGAAATACGAAGAAATGAAGAATAACAGAAGAAAAGGAAGATAATGGAGGAGAGAGAACAGCGGAAGGCAACTCACCCAGTACGATCCACAAGACGATGGCATTGCCCCCTGTGGCCACCAACAGCATAAGAGCAAACAGGGCGCTCCAGACCAACTGCTGCCACCAAACCATCAGGAGGTGTGGGTGGTGGCGCCTTCTGTTGCTACTAGACGGGGTGGACCAATCCTCCAACTCTGGAACGGCAGTGGCATTCGTGACCCACGAGAGGTTGAGGGCTGGGTCCGGACACCACGTTACGGTGCTGTTGTAGAAGTCGAAGGTCATGACGGGCTGAAGCGACATATTTGTTCTTTGTCGCCGTATCTGAGTGTGTTCTGTCGGAGCAAACCGTTTCATAAAGTTATCATCTACAGAAGCGGTATGAGTTCCGCTCCGTTTGTGGTGAATTAACTCTGAAATCTTCCCTCAAGCACAAACTCCGCGGAGAGTCTCTCAGCCATCTTGATATCCCGAAACAGAGACTTCTGCTCGGATTGCACGTCAGACAGAATCATGCTGCAGAGCATTCAGACAACGAAGCTGGGATGGTTGCATACCTATGTGGCTGTTAGCCTGCATGAAACAACTCGACTCTTGAATGGACGAATTTTGTTACACGAGAATTAAAAATTGTTTCGAATTCATTTTATGCGACACTGTCTACAATGGCAACAAACGAAGTCGAAAATCCCGCAGTTGTCAATTTAAGCTAATAAACCTTTGTCTAATTCTGTTTAAATTCGATAGTATTGAGTAACAGGGGAAAAAAAATTAAATTCGCTTAATGGGGGGTGGATTCCAGCTGGGTCCACTCGACACGGCGGCCACTGATTGGCGTAATGTACCTGCCCCGGGTGATTATGATGATGGAGAATTATGGTGGAATGAATATTGGCAGGGAAAACCGAAGTACTCGGAGAAAACCCGCCCCTTCACCACTTAGTCCACCACAAATCTCACTTGACCAGACCCGGGATCGAACCCGGGAGGCCAGTGACTAACCACTTGAGCTATGGCCCAATCACATCATATTTTGAGCTGTATCTCTGTTAAGTCATTGTTGCCAACGCACATTTAACGCACTGTTTTCAAACTGTTTCCCTTCTTCACGCTTTAGAGAAAAGATCTGAAGTTTTAGTAAAACTAGCGATTGTTCGTCTGAAAATAAGTGTTATTTGCAGAATAGGCTAAATATCCCTCATATGTTTAGAGGTCCGTCAACTAACTCCATGGATCAGAGATCGTCTTCAGAAACTAACAACAGCTCAGATGGTTAAGAAATTCCCCATCTTTCGTGACACCCGAAGGCTCACTATCGCGTTTAGAAGATCCGCCACTGATCCATATTCTCATACAGATGAATCCCTCCCATATCTTATTTTTTAACATCTACTTTAGTATTATCCTCCCAAATAAGTCTAGGCTTCGCAAATATTATCTTATATTTTCTGACTAAACATTTGTCTAATGTCCCATGAGTGCTACATAACCTGCCTATGTAATAGATCTTGATTTTATCAGCGTGATAATGAATAATGAAAAGTACATATGATTAATCTCTTCATTCCGTAATTTTCTCCACCATTTGTTACGTTCTCCCTCCTAGGTCAATATTCTCCTTGTTATCAAATTCTCAAAGGGCCTAAATTTCTATTTTTTTATATAACACCGTATAGTCCGTTGAACGTCAACCGACGTTTCGAAGGAACTTGCTGCCTCAATCTTTAGGATCAAAGAGTAAGCCAGAGAAGAAAGCGGCACGAAGAACGTAGCAAGCAGATGTGTATTCCAGAAGAGAGACTGTTCGTAACCACCGCTGGGAGAACATGAAATCCTCCATAGCATCCTTTCTGGACTCTGTTTGCTACGTTTCGGAATATGGAGGCGAAATTTTTCTTCGAAACGTCAGTTGTCCTTCAACGAAATACACAGTCTTATATCTCCCCACCCCTCCCTAAACGGGTTTCCACCCTTTAGTGTGAGAGACCAATTTTCATTTCCTGCATCCTGTTGAGTTACAATTGTATATACAATATACAATATTAAAGAGGTTGTACACCCTCTTTATTATATCCGTCACAACACAACTAATATCAAGATCAGACCATTTTCGGCCCTGCTACATGTTTCGGCTATTGATTCCCTACAGTACGGACAATACTTTGTGAGATGAGGCACTGACTAATATTATAATTTATTTTACTANTATTATTGTTCTTATTTTATATCATGTTTCTGTTTTATATAACTTGATTTATTGTATTTTACATCAAGTGTTTTTATATATTTTAATAATATTGTATCCAATTTTGTTGGTGCTGTGGTTCAGTAGTGTGTATATGTGTGTAAATCATGTGTTTGCCTGATGATGGCTATCAATAGCCGAAACATGTAGCAGGGCCGAATATGGTCTGATCTTGATGTTAGTTGTGTTGTGACGGATATAATAAAAAGGTTGTGAGAGAGCAAGTTGAAGTAAATTTATAACTGGAAATATCTTCCCGCGTGAATTATATTTCGTTTTTTTCGTACTAGTTATTTCAAAGACTCTGGACCCTCACCTACCCGCAGACATTTCCTCTTGTGGTTATTATTTGAAGTTTTGATCTGCTCGCAGACTACGTGGAAGTAGAAACAGCAAACACACAAAAAACTCCGTAGCTTTAGTCCGCAAGCGAACTATACCGACCGAGCGATCGCCTCTTGTCGGCGAAGTTAGTGCCAACTTTAGCGGATAGAGGGTGTCACGTGGTCAGCGCAACGGATCCCCACGGCCGTTAATTTCGGTTTTCTAAACCGGAGCCGCTACTTTTCCATTCACGTAGCTACTCATTTATCCTCATGAGGCTGAGTGGACCCCGTTCCAGACGCACTACCTCTAAGGAAATCTGGTAGCGTCGGGAATCGAACCCGGTAGCTCTGGATTTGTAACCAGGAACTCTGACCACTAGACCACAGAGGCGGTCAGAAACGACAAACACACATTTTCCAAAATAGAATGAGGTGACGGTTTGCTGACCGCAAGGTGTCATCTTGCCATGACAGTCATAAATGGACATGTGATCAATGTGTTTAGTGCAATGTTACAGGATACAAACTACGTACTCTTGCGCTGCTTCCACTACCTTTACATTCTAACCGAAACAAGTTCATGTTTGTAACGTAGTTGCTTCTTCAAACTGAGACGAAATGAGTAATTACAGACTTGCCCCGCTCCGCCATATTGTCACGTGAAGGCAGGCTTCCTTTCTGCTCTGTTGACAAAGTGTACATATTGGATTTCTGAAGTCGCTGCATATTCGTAGTTTATTCCAGGAAAATCTCGAACCGCATTATTTGATACCTGTTTCCTCCAAACTGATGTCGCTCTTTTAAATAGTTCCCTAGATGACATGAAGCCGATCACAGTGGTCGCGTGGTCTAAGGCATGAACTGTCTTCGCTCCCTCTAACGCTGAGACCTTGGGTTCGAATTCAACTCAAGGCATGGATGTCTGTGAGTGCGTTTATTCTATGCTTGTATTGTTCTGTGTGTAGGTAGCGGCCTTGCGACTGGCTGATCCCCCGTCCAAGGAGACCTACCGACTCTGTATAGGATTAAGAAACTGAAAAAGCGGCACAGATACAATAAAAGAACTGTAGAGCTATAGATAGACAGATAGATGGATAAATGGACGACACTAGACACTGTATACTACGGGTATTAATAAGCCAATAACGCTAACAATACGCTTCAAAGTGGAAAATATTCCTGGCTCGAGTGTCCAAGCATATAGGGTGTCTTTGTGCCATTGTTTTGATAGCTCATCTAGTCTAGTATATGACCACCTCCTCCTTCTGCAGCCTTCCCATTCATTTGCTCCCCGTCTGCATAATAACTCTGTAACTACCTTTGTTGCTAGCGGTTCCAGCCCCTTGTTTTAGAAGATACCAATCGCATGTCGCGTGATCGAACTGTTTCGCGCGATGGCTACAGTAATATCACCGGTAGCAAATACAGATTATATTTATGAAGAAAGAAGGCCACGTCATAGCTCAAGCGGTTAGTCGCTGGCTTCCCACCGCGGCGGCCCGGGTTCCATCCCGGGTCTGGTCAAGTGGGATTTGTGGTGAACAAAGTGGCGCTGGGATAGGTTTTCTCTTAGTACTTCGGTTTCCCCTGCCAGTCTTCATTCTACCAAATTCTCCATCATCATAATCACTCGGTGCAGGTACAATAGGCCAATCAGTGGCCGCCGTGCCGAGTGGAAACAAATGGACTCCACCCCCCACTATGCGAATTTAAAAACAATTTTTGTAAAAAAAGTAGATAAGTCAAATTTGAAGAATGCTTCCTATTTTCAGTTCAGAAATTTTGTCGAAATGCACGTAACTACATCGGCGTGAAACTTGGTCCCTCAAACAAAATATCCCGTGGCCTGCAGTCCGCAAGAGAACTATACCGACAGAGCGACCGCCGCTTGTCGGCGAAATTGGTGTCAACTTTATCGGATAAAATGTCGCATGGTCAGAGCAACGGATCCCCACCGCCGTTAATTTCGTTTTCTAGACAGGAACCGCTGTTTCCTTGAAATAGTTCCTCACTTATCCTCACGAGGCTGAATGGACCCCGTTCCGGGACCCTCTATTTCTCAGAACATCTTGTAGCGTCGGGAATCGAACCCGGGACCTCTGGATCTTTAGCCAGGGCCTCTGACCACTGGACCACAGAGGCGCTGAACGGATCCAAAATTCCGGTCGGGCCAGTATTTGAGGTATACAGATTTTGAAGGGTTTAGTTTTATGCCACCTCGTGAATAAAAATTGTACTGCCATATGTGATACAGGATATGTTTGTCAGAAAGGGAGAATCCCGGTGCGAGGCTATTTGCAGAGTTCGAAAAGGGATTTTCTTAAATTTTGTTGCATGTCATTTGAAGAGTCGGTGAGTAATATGATGATTGAATTCCTTACAGCGGGAATGGACAGAAAATTTATCGCATTCGTCTTTTGTGACGTCATTATTAAAGTTACACACTACTTATAGAATAAAATAAGAATAACTGAATTAATTCCATGGAGCTGAGACCTTCTTGAGAAGCCGTCAGTTATGCAGCTACATAATAATCTCCCAGCATATTATGGAAACCGAAGGTTCATTACCGTGTTCACAAGAGCCCTCCACTGGTCCCTATCCTGAGCCCGATCAATACAGTCCATACCATCCCATCCTATCTCTCTAAGATCCATTTTATTATTATCCACCCACATACGTATTGGTCTTCCTAGTGCTTCTTTCCTGCTGCTTCTCCCACCAATATCCTATATGCATTCCTCTTCTCTCTATTCTTCCATCTCATCCTAGGCTGCATCACTGTAATTATACTTGGAGAAGAGTACAAGTTATGAAGCCCCTTATTTTGCAGTTTACTCCTGTTACTTCATCCCTCTTCGGTTAAAATATTTTCTTCGGCACCCTGTTCTGAAACTGGTTACCGGGGGCCCTTTCTTCGGGGGTAAAACAGCAGGGGCGTGAAGCTGACCACTCACTGACCACCACTAGTTAGAACCAATATGGTTCTATACATCCACTTCCCCACGCGCCTTCATGGCGTGGTTTTTAATTAGTTAAGCACAGGGACATCTTTACCTTTACCTCTACCGTGTTCTCAATCACCCACAGTCTGTGTTTTTCCCGTAATTGCAGAGACCAAGTTTCACACCCATACAAAATTATAGGTAAATTGTAATTCTGTGTATTCTGATTTTTATGATATTAAACAACAGACGAGAAGATAAAATGTTCTGGACAGAATAGTAGCAAGCATAACCAGTATTCAACCTGCTTCTTACTTCCTCTTGAATAAAGTTGGTACACACAATAAGAATACGAAAACAAAACAAGTACGATTAATTATTCTAAATTTGAGTGGCCTGGTTCATGTCCCAAAAATAGCTTGAAGAGGAGAGTCGGTATTTCAGCGACTGACGTAACTCACTTCAGCAATTTCATGAATTAAATCAAATAGCAGAGAGATCGCGCTTTGCTTCATGACATGCCACTCGTGAGCCCAAGTTATTCCGGAACGCTAAATCACACGGTAACGAGAGCCACTCTTGAATTCAAGTATTGGATAAGAGATGGGTCGAGTGATAGAAGGTTCAGCATTTCAGCCAACGTACAACAGAACTTACTTGTGAGGTACTGCCGTGCAAGCGCTTTGTTTGAGCAAGTGCTTCTAACAATCCCGTCGAAACAAAGAACGTGCTATCTCGTTGATCACCGCCTCTGCGGTCTAGTGGTCAGAGTTCCTGGCTACAAATGCGTTGGCCCCGGGTTTGATTCCCGGCGCTACCAGATTTTCTGAAAAGTAGTGGGTCTGGAACCGAAGCAATAGAAGAGCTGTGTTTTCTACGTGGTCCGTAACTAAAGGTTATGAGCAGGACGAAGTTTAGAGCTTAGTTAATTGAAAGTCAGTCTGTGAAGAGGAGACTAGGAGGTTGGTATGTAATGGCGACCAGTCTGGGAGTTAGTCATTCTCAGGCAACGACTAGTCGAGACTACGGCAGACTGAAAAGACGTAGCGTGTGTTGTAGTGATTTGTACATTGTGGAGATCAACAATGACGCTATTATTAAATAACGTAACAATATATATACCACACATACCCATATATTTATACTATATGTATATAATGTAAGACGTGTTGAACAAACTTTCTCGCATCTGTTGTACGTGACAAGGAACAAACACCCTGCAAGCCTTGTTTCATTTGGGGTTAAATCACTTACATTTTCATATTTGGATACATTATGTAAAATGGTGCATTTTAACCAGAATGGGTAACGCCGTTTTCAATAAAGACGTAATTTTATGTAGCCAAGAAATCACTCGAAACCACAAAGACAGTTTTAAAAACACCACAATCATACTCTATATAGAGTATCCTGTTTCCATGTTGCAAGCACAAATAGATTACCATACACTAAGAAAGTTCCCAGAACTGTTCAAATGATAACAATAGGGGGCGTACGGAATTTCGGAGACCAATATTTCTAGCACAAAAAAAAATAATTAGGCTCTATTTCTTAAAAGCCGAGATCAACTTTGGCAACATAACAGTACGTAACAATGCTAGACCCACTTATACATAGAAACGTAAAAGTGACGAAATTCTGAACGTCTTACCAAACAACTAACTGACTAAAACATTTGATACAGGACGTTCATCGAGTGGACGTTAGATACTTAACTGTTCAAAACATTCCCTGTCGTGAAATTCGAAGAATCGTCACCACCACCACCACAAGCCCTGACATTCGATCCTGTTCCGAACTAGTAAATAGTTTCGGTGTTTATTCTATAAAATGCATGTTAATATTATAATTCAGTCTTGGACTCGAGTTCTACAAGTGGCGTTTCAAACCTGCTTTAGTTGCTGTGAGTTCATAATTCCGCAAATTCACCGTGTCGCATCGCGCACACTTGCCGCCGCGCGCCGGAAACGAACAACGCGTCCACTCGAGCGTCGGGCTCGAGACTGACTGAGGATGCTGCACAGCAGCGCTCAGCGGAATTTGACGCACGAAAGCACGCACTGCATGCCAGTCTCGTAAAGATGCATAAAGAACAATTATTTGTGAGGGAAATAGACCGATGTGCTTAGGGTAATGTGTTAGGTAGGCCGCACACCGACATGCGTCAAGGCATGTAACAGTGAAGACACGATTTCTGCGACATGACGCAAAGAAAGGAGCACAGTTGAAACGAATGAGATTATGAAAACCGCCGCACACCGGTCTGAGTCATAATGTTGACGTCAGCTTCATGCTGACGAATCACGAAAGAAGCAAGACTGCGTCTTTTGTCTCATGTCTTGATGTTTGTCTTGACGCAGTTAGTGTGCGGCCGCCCTTAGAGAGACGAAAAACCTGCCACATAGCCAGTCCAAAGAACACTCAGATCTGTAAGAGTAAAATGCATTTCGCTGACACTTGCTTATGAAAGATGCAGTAGGGATAGAACAGTGGATCTCAGACACAAGGGATTTAAATTGGCTGGAATGAATTTCAGCATGAGCACCCTTTAAATCCATGTAATTCCGACCTAAAATTCACAAAAGAGAGTGTTTTATCGCGTGCATAATTCGTTTTCAAGCAGCTAACCTGTGTCATCTAGTAAGAGAAGGTCCTGGCCAAGATCAGCATTTACGGCATTGGAAGTATTGCAGATTGTTCCAAAGTGCAGAGATAACAATTTGAATGAATGAATCTGACATTAGGTGTTATCTGAACTCTAGTGACACATAGCCAAAATATGAAACATGCTACATGAAACGATATAATGGGCAATTCCTCCTCCTCTTTATCCCCCTACCGCCTCATCTTTTTCTTCTTCTTCTTCTTCTTCTTCTTCTTCTTCTTCTTCTTCTTCTTCTTCTTCTTCTTCTTCTTCTTCTTCTTCTTCTTGTTCCTCCTCCTCTTCCCCATGCACTGGGCTAAGTCTGTTCCGGTCTAACACTTCCATTCGCCTTTTCCTGAGGCTGCCAATGGTTTTTTCTACCCCCTTGGCTGGCATTTCAATACTTGATTTGGCATTCTTTCGTCCGGCATGCTTTCTATATGTAAATTTTACAGTTTTATCTTCAGTTCATTACCTTTTGTGATATTGACCCTACTCATTTTTTTCTTCTAATTTGTGAGATTATGATAAATGATATGAACTCCGTCCCAAGTGCAAACAATATATTATATGTCCTTGATCTTACTCTCCTTTACACTACATGTTTCGGCCTCAAGCGGCCATCATCAGGTGTATACACTCACGTTGCTGTTACACTCCACTTAGTTTAAACTTTAACATTTATCGTATAGAGTGCAACAGGATGCTTAAATATAATATTGTGAGATTATCTTGTCTTGTACATTCTTTGACCGCTCTCAGAAGAAGCCATTTCCGCGGCCTGTAACCTGTTTTCATCCCTAATAACCTGCCCGTACCTCTCTGCCATACGGCAAGACAGTAACGGCCATAATGGAGTAAAGTCTTACCTGCGTGTTTTATCTTGTAGCTACAACAGCTACAAGCCACTGTGCATCTCTAGACTAGCATGAGGTCTTACTTAATGGCAAACTTATATGTACATCAGATTGTTTGTTATTGAAGACACATAGTTTCTAACGTGAGTGCAGTTGCAGAAAATTTGTCATTGCTGCTCTGATATCAGGACAATTGTTACAAGTTCTCTGTTTGTTTCGAGGATTCTACGAAGTGGTTCTTAGTGAGACACGACCGATAACGAGTTCAGCCAGGAACACAACGCAGCTCGCAGCGTGTCCCAACAACAGCAAGTAGAATGCGAGTTGCAGGTGCGACAGAGATAGAATGATGAACTCTTCAACAGAAGATGTTTCCCTTAACCCATTCTGACTAACTTCTTCCTTGATGTCTAACCACAACTTCTGCATCACACCGGCCTCCAGCATACTGCGTATAATCCTGTTAAACTTGCTCAGCAGAGGGCTGCCCTTCGTCACGTACATTGTGTAGCTCATTTGAAACACGTTCTCGTCCAGAGAACAAATATTATTCCTGGTTCCGAGCTCAGCCATAGCTAAATATTCTATTAGGTAAGCGAAGGTGACGGTAGCCATGTCATCTGATAGCAGGACGCGCCTTATGCAGTCTATTAGGCCAATGTTCGTTATTTTTTGGAGCTTTAAATCGGCGAGGTAGGGACCCGACGCATTGATATAGCGCTCTAAATCTGGGAGGGTGCAGTACTTCAGTCCAGACTGCTGTAGCTCTTCAAAAGTCGTTATCTGTTTGGTGAGGCCGGGATCAACCAGCACGCTAGTGAACAGGGTCTGGAAAACTGTGCTTATGGCCAGGAAATACCAGAGCAGCAACGAGAACAGCATACGAAGTCCGAAGTCACGTGGTAACTGCGTCACAGACACGCCCAGTTTAAGGGCCCACACGTCTTGCAGTACGCGAAGGAAACTCGGGGGATGCCGGGAGCGTCGACCCCACCACCAGATGCACCCACTAGCCAGTAGCAGTACCCCTCCCATGGCTGCCCAGACGGATGTGGAGTATATTCGCATCACAGTCTTCATGCGAGAAGCCTGTGTGGCGCACGGAACAAACCATTTGACGCTGCTGTCCAGGTACGGAACCGTGGGGTCAGCCAGTCCCATCAAATGCAGGTGCAAGGGGAAGTCCCCCAGAATCACGTCAGTCATACCGACATATAGGTCGTGCACAAGCTCGAAATGTCTATCATGGCTGGTGCCTGGCCCTGCTGTTCTGTACGTCACTGTGAAGTTGAGGGCATGCTGCAGTAGACGTAGATACTCGATCTCCAGACCCCAGAATGAGTTATTGCTGAGTTGTCTGACGTGGGGCATCACCGGCGTGGTGCCTACAGTCAGTTGACAACCATGTCGGCTAGACAGTGTCTTATCCGGGAACAGTCTCTCCAATTCGTCCACCTGGATGATTTCCTTTGATGTGGAGCATTGCTGGTATGGGAACCAGGTGTACAGTTGGTACTCCACCATCACCACCACCTGCAGTACCCTGGCGCTGTTCCAAAGTTCCTGCGCAATGGCAAGTGCCAACGATGCAGAATTCGCCACCCTCGCCGTCACCACCACCAGAAATCTGGCTTCACTGCTCCACGCTATTCTGGACATCAGTTCGTCTCTCTGTTCCTGCAGGTTAGCAGAGTCTTTCACCAGCATGATGTAACTACCGACCTTGTAGTGACCCTCGTTAGTTGTATCTGCTGGCATTATGTCTGTCCGTGCTACCTGAAGACTCCATACTGCCATCGCGTTAATTAAACGTAGGAGGAGGGCGACACTTGCGTCGTCGTGTCCTGTGCTGGAGATAAGCAACGTCTGATTGGGAAGAAAGTTCCGCTCGGCGATCGTGACCACTCTTGGTACGAAACCGTTACCCTCGCAATCGGCCTGAGTACACTGCAGGAGAGCTAGCATCACTGAAGCTAAGATGGCCGTCCTCTTACCTAGAAGTGAAAACGTAAAACTCTCCTTAACAGGATTTTTACTGGGGACGAATCATGGGTGCATCACTACCAAACCAAATCAGAATATGCTTCAGTGCAATGGAAATATTCCATTGGGCGGAAGAAAGATGAAGTGATGGGAAGTTGAAAAAAAAATTGCATAATGAGGAGCTTCACAACTTGTATTCTTCGCCAAGTACGAATTAGAATGATCAAGTCAAGGAGGATTAGATGGACAGGACATGTAGCATGAATGGGGGAGAAGAGGAATGCATATAGCAGTGGTTTTCAATCTTTATGAGACCGCGACCCGGTAAATTATTTTTTTATAAGATGAGGGCCCGGTATAATTGATGTCAGAGTCCGATACCGGGCCGCGGTCCGGCGGTTGAAAAACACTGGCGTATAGGATATTGGCGGGAAAGCCGGAAGGAAAGAGGCCACTAGGAAGACCGAGATGTAGGCGGGTGAATAATATTAAAATTGATATTAGAGGTATAGGATGGAGCGGTATGGATTGGATTTATTTGGTTCAGAATAAGGAGGATTCTTGTGAACACGGTTTATAAAATGCTGGGACGTTCTTGAGTAACTGCACAACTGGCGGCTTCTCAAGAAGGGCTCATCTGCATGAAGTTAGTTATGTTATATGCTACTTAGCTACTTTTTTTCCTTCTGCAAGTGAGCTTGATCTTGTGGTCTTTCCTTATTAAGTGTTCAACATATGCGCGTCACTGACTTAGCTAAGTCATTTCCATAATGACACGCGAAGAACATGAACTTACTCTAACGCGTTGTAGGTCACAGACTTAGCTAAGTCCTTTCCATATTATCATATGAAGAAAATGAAATTACTCTAACGTGATGAATGTCACAGACTTAGCTAAGTCCTTTCCATAATATCATATGAAGAAAATGAACTTACTGTAACGCGNATTCCATAATATCATACGAAGAAAATGAACTTACTCTAACGTGATGAAGGTCACAGACTTAGCTAAGTCCATTCCATAATATCATACGAAGAAAATGAACTTACTCTAACGTGATGAAGGTCACAGACTTAGCTAAGTCCATTCCATAATATCATACGAAGAAAATGAACTTACTCTAACGTGATGAAGGTCACAGACTTAGCTAAGTCCTTTCCATATTATCATATGAAGAAAATGAAATTACTCTAACGTGATGAATGTCACAGACTTAGCTAAGTCCTTTCCATATTATCATATGAAGAAAATGAAATTACTCTAACGTGATGAATGTCACAGACTTAGCTAAGTCCTTTCCATAATATCATATGAAGAAAATGAACTTACTGTAACGCGTTGCAGCAGGTTCGTCTTTCAAATAAGTAACTGCCAAATTACAAGCGGTAGATCTTTGAAACGATGTGAAAAGCGTTAGACTTCGGATTAGGTTTTTCTTTTTCAAGTTGGTCATCGAGAAGGCATCGTGTCCGTTAAGTATTGGCGTTCACGACACCTTAACCCATTACCAAGCTTTCACAAGCCCCCATCAGTGCAGGTAATGGCGCAATATACGATTATCAGTGATCTTTCAGCCGACTGGTGTTCGCATGTTACCACATAATTGCGTATTGATCATTTCCATCATCCTTGTTTGCAGTTCCACGGTTTACTCTATAAACTTTTTACAAGCCCAAATGTTTCCTTCAAGTTTACCGCTTTTCTTTGCCTATAATTGTCGAAGAGTACGTCATAATTTTTCTGGATTTGTTAATGCTCTCGTTGTTTCAATCAAAGAACGTCTGACTTATGCACTAAAGGTACCACGAAGAACAAAGCGTCAGAGATGTGACGACGTGTAGCCTGGTAGAAAACTCACTGACGTTTCGCAGGAACGTACTGCTTCCATTTTCAGAGCCGAAAAGCTTTCTGCTCCCCTACCTTCGTGAGAACCTCTTCGAATCTCTAATAAATACCGGAAATTATTAGTTTTCGTGGGTTTCTTCTGTTCTTCTAGGCGACTGCCTAGGCCACAGATGTTTCTGTTTTTGTGGAATTACAAACGATGGAATGTTTTGGTGTATTGCCAAAATCAGATGCTTCATACACATTATGAGAAGGAGTTTGAGTGGTTTGTCTTAGCCTCACTACGCAGATTAAATAAATTTTATGGACGTTTCTCCTTGTGTCTCGTAGCTCCCCTCTCAAAATCGTCATTCACTTCTTATTTGTCACGGTGTGTTGTCGTAAAATAAGATAACACAGGGTAAACACAATTGACATTATCTGAATGTCATGAATCCCCATCATCTTTGGTCTTCGACTCTAATGGTGTTTCCTAATGTATCAGGCTATCATGAAAATAGGAAGCCATTGAGTAACAACCGTATTCTCTTACCGCACTGCGCCATGCTATGTCAGACGAATAGTAGAACAGAATACGTATAATCTCTTGATCGGCCGAACAAATATTTACAGCATAAGGACCCCTTACTTTGTAGTTTGCTGGTTTGTTAGTTATTTGCTGTCTGCTTCATATAGCTATTTCGCTTAGCTTACTCTTCGGCTCTCAAGATGGAGGCGATGTGTTCCTTCAAAATGGCGGTTGAGTTTCGTCTCACTATATGTCCTTATATCCCAGGCGGTTCCCCATAGCCACTGCTGTGAGTATCTCAAATCCAACATGGCTATAACCCAGTTTCTGAGAGAGAATCCAAAATCCGACAATATGTATTAAATATGTCTTATTTTAATCACGGTGCCGGTCACAGTAGCTGCGCGGTCTAAGACATGAACAATTTTTTTTTTAATTCGCTAGTGGGGGTTGGAGTCCAGGTGGGTCCACTCGGCACGGCGGCAACTGATTGGCCTATTGTACCTGTCCCGGGTGATTATGATGATGGAGAATTTGGTGGAATGAAGATTGGCAGGAGAAACCGAAGTCCTCGGAGAAAACCCGCCCCAGCACTAGTTTGTCCACCACAAATCCCACTTGACTAGACCCGGAATCGAACCGGGGCCGCCGCGGTGGGAAGCCAGCGAGTAACCGCTTGATCTATGGCGCGGCCTAAGACATGAATTATCTTCGCTTGCTCGGACCCTGGGATCGTGTGTTCGAATCCCACTCAGGTCATGAATGTTTGGTGTGAGTGTATGCGTTTATTTTGCGTTTGGGTTGTCCTCTGTTTAGGTAGCAGGGTTGCGAAGGGCTGATCATTCGTCCAAAGAGTCCTTCTATCTGTGAAAAATGAGTATGGAACTGAAAAACGGCCTGGTCTCTGAATGGGCTGGAAGAGCCATTGCAAAGATATAAACAAACAAAAAATAAATAATAACTAAATTATTAAAGAAATGCTAGTTTGTATGTGGATAATTATGGGTTTAAATTAAATTTTTATTCTTGTATATAGAATTTTTTCTCATAAGTTTCGAGGTAATATCCTAACATTAGCTTTAGAGAATTGAGTGAGGTCATGAATAAGGGGCCACGCCATAGCTCAAGCAGTTAGTCGCTGGCTTCTCACCGCAGTGGCCCAGGTTTGATCCCGGGACTGGTCAAGTGGGATTTGTGGTGGACAAAGTGGCGCTGGGGCAGGTTTTCTCCGAGTACTTCGGTTTCCCCTGCCAATCTTCATTCCACCAATATCTCCACACAATCACCCTCACCTATCATCTGGGGCTGGTACAATAGGCCAGAAGTGGCCGCACTACGAGGGACTTAGTCCCACCCCACTAGCAATAAAATAAAGAAAAAGGGAACAAGAAGAATCTTAATCAGGGTACAAATTCCAGGTATTGAAAACCGGTAACTCATGAGTGCTAGTCATCTACTTGCCAAGCCAAAGTTGCTTCATGTCTCAAACTGCCATGCTTCAAGTTGTAATTAGTGTTTGTGTAGTATTATATAATATTCTGTAGGATCAATGAAAATATATAAATGCAGAGTCACACAAATACATTCTTTCCAGTTTTTGAAGGATAGGCAGCATGACTCAGCACATTTATTCCAGTACCATTCCATGAAAAGAGTTAAAAAATTTACCCACGTATGTCAAGTACCAGAAGGGCTGAAGTGATACCCATGTTGGAATGGACAGCTCGTCCTGTAATAACTGGTGACAATGTGGGACGTGTTACTGTGCAGTAAAGCTATCCCTGTAATAGGCCGTGAAGGCCCATAGGGTTGTGAGAGGTTGAGGGTCCCAGATTTTTTAGACAATTGGCTCAAAGATGGCAGTAAGGTTGTCAACCTTACATGCTGGCCACTCTTTACTCCCCAGGAAAATTATTTAATTAATTCCTGGTACTCATTTCTGTTAGAGGCTGAGTCAACCCCAGGGCCATAGTGTGGCTGGAAGGATTAGGTAAATAGAAAAAAAACCAATGACCTCATCAAGACTTCGGCTTGTAGCATAGCCCCTCAACCAACTACGCTACTGCATGCCCCGATATAGTTATATAGTTCGCTAATTAATGTTATTGTCTTCTGTATCACATAGGAGCCAGCTTTCGTAAGATTCAAAGTTATCCTGCTATTGATAAGTTGTTAAATGGATGGTATTTCATATCATATCCAATAAATCTTTCTGGAATAGTAATATTTATTTAAAGTTGACATTTATAAAAATACATGATGACAAGTTGTAGGTATTTATATTAAAATATTCATCAAATTTATCACTGTGTATTTGTGATATATAAATATAAATACATAAATTACTAATCAGAAATATTAAGTTACCAGTACATAATTTGATCATTTTGTGCAAACCATGTTGTTGTAATATCACAAAGGAAGGGCATCAAATAAATTGACAACCATTACTTAGCAACAAATGACAGGGACAGGGGAAGTATTGAACTTTTTGTTTCATTATATATTTACATTATTAGCAAGAGAAATTAATTTAATGTACTATATTACAGAGCCCAGTGAAGATAATGTGAAATACAGCAAAGGGCACAGCTCTTCTTACTTCATGTATATTTTCTGATGATGTGACAGATAATCATGGAGGTCTCTGAACGTCTGTTAGCTATTGCAGAAAGACTAGAGGTCAAAGTGAATGCTAAGCAAGAGGTAAAGAATTCCTGCTGTGAAGTGACAAAGGCCTGTCTGGAAGACAGTTGCTGATCAAAAGGAGATGAAGGCCTGTTGAAAAGAGGAGGGTTGAAAAGAGGAGGGGGCCTTCTGGGAGGTAGGGGAGGCAATTCTAAAGGAGGTCAAGACTGTCTTGGAGATTCAGGAAGTCCCTAAAGATAAATCTGTAGTGGAGGCTATCAGAACCCTGGAGAACAGATATGGAACTGGCATCTAGTCAGTAGCTGCTGCAATTCAAATACCATGAAATGGGTTTAAAATTTGCATTAAAATTAATAAAAAATTATGTGACTTTATTGCATGATCTGTATGTAGATATTCTAATTTTTAACTCTCACATGACTGTATAAATTAGTTTTATGAGGAAATATGACCTTGTAACAGAGATAGATTAATTTTACTGAATGTGATGTTCAACTGTTCTGTGAGAGAATGATAGAAAAAAGACACATATCAACTTATGCAAAGTGAACATTAATCACAAATATTAACAAGGCTTATTTTTTAATTTTATTACAGTCCTAAATAACAAATTCTCTTGAATGACTGACTTGAGCAAATGATTCATTAACTGCAGTTCATTGACTTTGGATTTCAGCCAGATAAGGAATTTATGAAATGTAGTGACATGTGAAATAAAAGAGTCTGGCAGCAATTGCAGGAGATTAATGAATATGATTGCCTTGAGTATGCAGCTTGTTATCTATCAGAACATCTTCGTTGTTCAGTCACAAAATTATAATTCATTTATTTACTTATGTAAAGAGCTGGAACATATTCCCAGACACCTTGAAATCAATGTCATAAGCCTGGGTTCTCTTCTCTAGACTGTGAGCACATCAAACATGATTAGCATTTCAAGTTAAATTTTTATTTTAAAATTTAAGGATTGCTATTTATTAAGACAAGTGAAAGACATTTAAAGTTACTGGAAATTTTATTAAGTGCAAGGTTTGCAGATTGTTCTGCTATGTGTGACTTGAAGTCGATATATATATATATATATATATACTGGCACTGATGTGCTGAATACCACTTTCTTTTATATGCACCTTTGGATACGTTTCAGGAAGAAAATGTACAGTCTTTTACCCTATGATAATTCATGATGTAACAGCCATGTAATAGAGATACAACAGTCATGTTGTCTATGTTTTAAGCTCAAACACTATACTTTTATTTGCTGCAGGTACAACACAGTGAACACTTTTGTTCTCACAATTAAAATATAAGTTCCTTCACAACATTACTTTGGGTGGCCAAAACTTGTTTCACCGTTGCATTGCCTTTCTTTTAGGGAGGAAGGTGAGATGAAGACTTCACTATAACCATAAGCACTCGAGTGAGATTTAAAAGCAGGTCTACAATAACCAACATTTGATGTGACAGCATGATTCTGATTGAAGATGATCACCACAGTTGATTAACACAAATGTGCAACAATATTCATTCCTGCACAGTGAAATTTGTTTTCACCGTCTTATCTGGAGGAAGAGTGTCCCTCCATATTGTATTTCTAGCGACACCCATTTCTCAGTGTTTTGTGCTAGAGTTTCTCGTTGCTAAGATTTACCATATTGTAGTACGAGTGGTCTGGAAATCTCTCAAGCTCTATATAATCAGTCTCTGTAAGCAAGAGTTGCTCTAACAACTTAATTAGTTCATTGAAACTAGGGCGTTCTTTAGGATCCTTATCCCAGCAGTAATACATGATGTTGTACAGCTCTCTGCGGCAGTGCTCTGGTTTGTCTAACCTGTACCCATCGCGCACCTTTCTCATGACCTCAGCTGCAGCAAGACCAGGGTATGGTGTGGAGCCTAGAGTCACAATCTCCCAGATGAGAACTCCAAAACTCCAAACATCAGACTTGACAGAAAATATGTTGTCATATAAGGATTCAGGTGCCATCCAGCGAATTGGAAGACGACCCTCTGATTTTCGCTCATACACATGACTTGAGATGATATCTCGGGCAAAACCAAAATCTGCCACTTTGCAGATGTGATTCTCTCCTACCAGGATGTTTCTTGCTGCGAGATCACGATGGATGATCTGTGGAAATTAAATTTGTTATTATTATTATGTAATGTTTCCAAACTCTTCTCATGGGAAAGGCAGATGAGCTGGGTTGTAGCAGCCTTGTAACATGTTAAAGATTAGTGCATATGAAGAATTTTTATCTGATGTCCAAACATATAAGAATGATTTTGATTTGAGCTTCTCACATTGATGACTATAAAGAGTTCTGTCTCCTTGGATAAAATGCCTTACGGTCGAGTAAAATCCATCCCATATTTCAGAGGTTCAATGACTAACTCCTGTGTTTGCTCTTGATTTCATACTGATTTCCTGCTTTGCTTTCTCTTAAACCCTGTAGATAGAGGTGATATGTATCTCCAAAAGGTGGTTGATTTTCACCGAACTACACACCTTGTATCCCCAAAGATATATATAAACATACTAGACACACTAGTGTAAGTATGTTATTTAAGAAGATTATGGTCATGTATCTCCATTGGTACAGGATCTGTTGTAAGGCATTAATGCAATATTTTTGTACAAGCTTTCTTGCAGGAAATTAATAATTGTTTCGTTTCTTTTAATTGTGTGTGTTACTGGGTAATACACTATATCATTTGGCTTACAGGGACAGTGGTGCTCAGTTTATCCTTGGTATTTGATGCAAATATGAAGTCTCTAGTATGCTTTTAACACAAGGCATTAAAATTTACTAATTTGACAGAGTGTTTGGGAACTTCATGCATAAATGAGAAATGAGAACAGAAATTGAAGGTACTTCTTTTGGCTTGTTTTTGACTTCATCCATTTTCTGGTATGTAAAAGACAAAAGACCACGACGTTTCAGAGACTGGATCTGTCTCCGTCTTCACATGGGTGGGGAAGGATAAACCTACTCAGTTGTGCCCGTTAGAAAGAGCTAGTCTCAGTCACTGGATAGTGATTGAGTGTGACTGAGGTCCAGTGATTGAGACTAGCTCTTTCTAATGGGCCCAACTGAGTAGGTTTATCCTTCCCCACCCACCTGAAGATGGAGACAAATCCAGTCTCCGAAACGTCGTGGTCGTTTGTATTTTGCATACCAGATGATGGCTGAAGTCTAAAACAAGCCAAAAGAAGTACAGTATACACCATCGTCAGAATCCTTTCAAGTCTATCAGAAACTGAAAGGATTATTTCTGAAAAACTGTCTAATCATGAAGAAAATTACATTATAAGGAAATTTTAGTGAGGGTCTAGACTGGCAGCATTTACATGCAACCCTTATGCAAGAGCATAATACAGTACTTAGAAAGTAGATCTCATGATCTTGTGTTAAGAAGGCAGCTGGTAGACAGGAACAACAGGCAATACAATGGGTAGTCTGGAAACATACTCACCCCCTTTGAAGAGAGAAATTCCATGCCACGAGCTACTTGATATACAAAAGAAGTCAGATCTCTCGATGTCAGACTGTTGCTGGGACCATGCAGGTTACCATAATAACGCTCAGCACGTGAATTGCGTAGGAAACTTTGTAGCTTGCCATGTGGAACATATTCCATGATAACAAACGTTGGTTCTAGAATACAGAAAACCAATAGTAAAAATTTTGCCTTATTAGCATGATTCCTAAAGAAGCAGGTATTTGTGTTGTTGTAGCCGTACCACTGACACCACCAGCTTTATTTGTAATCAATATTTCTTTTAGAGAAATTAAGCATAGGATGTAGCAAGAACATGCAAGGGTGACTTAGCCCGATTCTTGGTTTCAAGAATAGGGCCTGCTTCACTGCTACAAAGACCAGACAGGAAGCACCCCGCAGAGTTTTCCTGGAAATTCAGTTAGAAAGTTGACTGGCGGGATCCTTTGGTAAAGTTACACTTGACAAGTTTTGAACCCCATAAGTCAAAAGTGGGAAGGCCAGCAACCCACGCTACTGGTATAATTTTTCAGGCAGCTGTCAAAAACGACGTTAGGACTTTAAGGTCCAAAGTCCCAAATTAAAGTTATGTGATTGGAGCAGTGAGAATTATGGTTAACTCCCTAAATTCGAATTGTTCCAATCAGCAGAAATTAGGGTAGTAACTTGGAGGCGGAGCTGAAGCCGCGAAGATTTCTTGCTTCGAAGCAGGGTCAGTCTGCGAGAGGAGTCTCTGAACAACCCTCCAAGTGTACAGCCGAAATTATGTTTAAGTGTTTGCAGGAACAATCTCTGGATAACTCTTCTAAATTTAACGTGAAATTTTCTTTGTGCTAAAAGTATAAGTGAAAGTGCAATTCTAGGGGTTGTGCTAAAAGAAACAGCCGCTAACTAACTAGCCAGGGATCCGGTCGCCAACGTTGGAGAGATTTCCAGGTGTTTTAAGGAAGTGCAACAAGTGCTGTTAAATGTACGTGTGTAGCAAGATCGGCTAATTAAAAAGTGTGTGTTAGTGCCTACCTAAAACACTCTTCTCTTTCCCGCTGACGCGAGGCCCGTATTCACCCTGAGACCGAATCTCATCGCTCCAGTGAGAACGCGGTACCTAGCACCTGTAGTTTCCAGTTCATCCCCCCTTTTCCCCGAAATGTAAGCCGTTACAGTAAGCTTACTGGCGCCCAGCACTCCGATAACCCATACCCCGCAAACTATTATCCACCAGAACAACAAAAAGGGAAACAGAACTGGATAGGAAGGACGCAGCAGCAACCTGCCAACTCGAAGTAACAACAGGTGAGAGGGAACGGCTAGAGGAGCAGATGCAACCAGCAACCAAAGGGCTCTTCAGAGGACTGCCGGAGAAGGACGGTTAGATTGTCAGCATGAGAATAATTCCCCAGTAACTGTTGAAGAAATCAGTCTTATAAGGCAAGCAATTTAAAAGACTTTTACATAGGAACTATACTATTACCAAAATACCAAATATCAGTTGGTATGGTGACTAGGCTGGATGACCAAGAAATTGGGGTTGGATTCCTGGTAGGGCAAGAGCTTTTCTGCTCTGCATAACGTCCATAGGCAGGAGCATGAAGCTGACCACTCATTTACTTCTACCGTTAGGCACAGTAGATCACTGTGGTCGTGGTGCAAGGGCCAAGAAGGCCCACCCCTTATACATTCATTCATTCATTCATTCATACTTCTTGTGTTCAGGTAAAAAATGAAGGATCTCTGCCTCCACTCCTCCATGCATCTTCATGGCATGGTGCTTAAGTAATTAAGCCCTGAGTAAACTGTACTTGAAAATAGAACTGTCTCTTCACTAGAAATTTTGATAAATTAGAGGAGTGCATACTGTTCTTTTACCTTTCTCAGTGCAGCAGCCCAGCAGTCGGACCACATTGGGGTGTGGCTCTAGCATCTTCATGACCTGGAGCTCCTGCACCAAGTCTGAGCGCTCCTTATCTGAAGCATTCTCTTTCAATGTCTTCACAGCCACTACTGTCGTGCCTTCCCGCCCTGCAATGACAATTAAAAACTCTCAAACAGATAAGTGGATGATTTAGTTCTTGTAGGGTTTTAAGTTCTCACAGCGGTGGTTATGAAGGGTTCCATCTTCTGGGACATATCATCATGTAGTTAGTTGGCTTTAAAGAACTACACATTACGGCTGGACAACCTGGGTTTGGTAGCTGGCAGGGGGCAAGATATTTTCTCCTCCTCATACTGTCAAAACTGGTTCAGGGGCCCACCCAGTCTCCTATCCAATGCACACTGGGGGTTCTATACATGGAGGTAAAGTGACATTAGAATGAAGATAAACACTCAGCTCCATCTAGTGCCAAGGTTAAGATTGATGGAGCTGTACCTCCACTCCCTCATATGTTTTCATGGCATATTGCCTAATTGCACAATTGCATAATTAAATACAGGGATAATTTTACCTTTATCAAATATGCATATAGTGTTGTGGTGACTGTTTCTTGTGGTATGTGTTTCTTTTGCATATTGTATTTGATGTTATTCACTTATGAAAAGACTGTGTGTAAGCTGCATTGTAGATTTCTTTCACTTGTAGGAACCATGAATTTTAGTCAAAACAGCACTGAGATGGAAAATGTTTAATTCTGAATATTTCACTATTGGTGGAGAATGGTGGAAGATAATTAAATTGAAGCAACTGAAACTTTTTTTATATATGCAGCTTATTACCTGGAAAGGAAAAATCTCTGAATTTGTTAAGGGAGGGGTAAGTACAAAGGAAAGTATGTGCTACAGTTCAACAATTTACCACTGAAATTACCATAATCATTTCACATAATTGTTCTCTGATGGGAACTTAACAATTTTCCATGACTTTCCCTTCTAATATCAGCATTTATAAACATTTTACCATAAATCAGTTGCCACTGTATAATTAAAGCAGTTCTTTATACACAGGTAGTGGCTGAATAAAGAGATAATATAATATCACTGGATGCTATGTTACTTCAATCATTCATTAGTAATGTCCCTATACTTAGTCTGCTTCAATTCATGGAGAGGTGCATGATGATCAGCAACACTGGCAAAAGGAAGATTGTATTCAAACTTTTAATTAAAATATTTTGCTCAGAAAAAGGGAAGTATTAGGGCTTCAGGATTATAAAAAGCTCTACTTCTAGTGTTTCTGCTCAGATAGTGGTTATTAGATACTTTTGATAGCATACTCCTTCTCTTAAATTGCATTACTTAAAATTTAATGACACCAACAAAGTTTTATTTATGTAACATTCAGGCCCAAAATGTTTCATTGATTTCATAAATCCTTGCTGCCTTAAAATTCATAATTTCAATTAATTAAGATGAAATTTATACTTCATTAATATGATACTATCTTAGGATTGTCTGCAGGCACTAAGAAAAACACCAGAATCTCAAGTCATGATGGCACTTATCTGAGTTAGTTCTTATATTTACCATCAATGTCAAGGGCCTCACAGCGCCACACCTGTCCAAAGCATCCTTCTCCCAGGATGTTAAACACCTTGAGGCGGTGCCGGGGAAATTCCCAACGGTCATCAGGCTTGGTGTTTCCTGGTGTCAGTTGCTGAAACATTTCAGTAATGCACATCATAGATGAAAGCATAAAAGCAGAGATTTCTGCTCTTCATGCCAGAGGAGACATTTGTGTAGGTAAATCATATCAGATGTATTTAACTGTCAGTAATAATGGTCCATATCTTTCAGGAATGATAAACTGTATCATATCATCATCTTTCTGATCCCTTGAAATATTAGGGCTGTTTCCACCTGTTATAAATATCATAAAACAGAATGCATCTGTAATTTCAGAGATTCCCCCAAACCTATTTTTCCTTCTGGTTTATATTTTAAAATCTTTTTGGAATCTTGTGAGAGCTCATCCTGCCAAAGTGCACTGTCCACTTTCTTCTGTATTGTTCTATAAATTATGTTATTTATAGAATCTGTAGGTCCCTCACAGCTTCTTCAGTTGTTTTATTGTTTGAAAGAGTTAATTCTGTCCTCCCTATGAAAGACATTCCTGCTAATATTGGTCTCTTCAATTACAGTAGATAACATTAAGATCCAATTACACGTATACCCGTATACCTCTAATATGCACTGTTGATAGTGGAACAGTAGTTTTTCTAGTTCATGTTGGAACCACGTTAATCCTCATTTGGTTTGTACCAACCTGCAGGTTTGTGTCCCGATCCCAGCCCTCATAACGATTGCTGTGGGCGCGGGGACCCCGCCAGTGCTGTAGCGCCATGGGCTCTTCCAGCACAATGCCGCTAGATGGCTCCTTATGCTACAAGAACAGGAATTAACACTGAATTGTAGACTTTATATTAACTCCACAATTGTACTGATATCACATGCATCCTAGAATGATTATTCTTTCACTGATAGGATGGGGTCTTATTTTATTCAGTGCAAATTTTCTTTAAGTGTGTGATTTGCTGTATTGATACACATGGGAAGTTGTGTGAACACTGCCCCTAGTTACAGGCTTACACATAGATATCCAAAGGATTGAATTCCACTCTCATTTCTAAGGACTTCAAAATCTACATACAGAAAAACTATTTAGAATTCTACCACATTGGACATTTAAAGGTTACCAGGAGCTTCCAGCATGATAACTATAAGCTTGTTAATGATTTGTCTGCCTCCAGTATGTAGCTGTATATTCATGATGTGAATACAGTATTCATAACTTATGTGGCCATTGTTAGATACAATTGGCAATGGTGTATTATGGGGTTAGTAGTTTCAAGATGGACACTTAATTTCGGGCAGCCTCTGGTTGTATGTAATCAGCTGTAAGACAAAGGGATTGAGAATATTGTCATGTGCTGGAGTGACTATAGATGGGGTTTGGATTGGTAATTGGATTTATTGACCACTTACAAAACGTAACAACAAGTGACTATAGCACTATCGCTGACTTACACACTCAGCAGTTAGTTACATACTTAGTTTTCTCAGTCTGCTGTATCTTCATCAGTCTTTGTCTGGTAATGGCTTCCAATGATGAACATCCCTCAACTTCCTTGCTCATGTCCTTATTGACTGGCAACAATCTCACAACTGAGGCACTCACCAACCAACTCACTTCATTTCACTTCACTGCACTAACTAACTCATATCGGTCGTTCGAGTGATATAGCCTCAGACCCAACCACACAGGAAACACTTCCAACAGCACTTCTATCATTGCGCGCTAGCCGCTGCCTAGCAACGGCTCCAGTACTGTTGTGTATTTACGAAGCTATTGCATATCAATGGCCGTTGTCTCGTTTGTTTCACGGTCATTGCCTAACAGTGGGTCTATAGCCACATTGCACCTCCTTAAGACTATTTGTCCCGAATAGCCTACTGGTGTACCACCGCTTCTTCTTTTCTGAGGGCTGTACCTGCGACGCCTGTGATCCCCCCCCCCCGGTGATTACTCTCCAACAGATCCCGCTGCTCTCTGCTTAAGGCTGCCTGTCCCGAGCGGCTCCGTGATAAGATGCGAGTCAATCTAGGTGTACCACTGTCATCCAGATCTTTCCTGAGGGCTGTGGGCAAATTTTCCGAGAGTGGCTGGCACTCCCACGTCTCTAGCTCTTCAACTGTGGATAGTCTCTTCTTTCGTCTGGGCGGTGGTGGGCTCCTCCACGATGTTTTAACACTGATTTTTCGAATCGTCACGAGAGATCCGGCTCCTAGCTTGACTAGCTTCAGCTCTATGGTCTGTCTCAGGGTCTCATTGACATTTCTGTAGCTGGGAGTTTTGTTGTTACCCAGGGGTAGCTTCTGTTTCAGATCTGGGTTTCTTATATCACTGGTGCATTCCGGGCATTTCCGTTGTCTATTCTCGATCGTCGGTCCCCTATGATCGCGCCACTTATGCCGTGCAGGTCATCCTTCTGCTAGCATTTGAATTAAGCAGGATTAAAAGAAATTAGAATGTTGTACATTATGGTTATTTTATCAAGAAGGACGAGGATTTGAACAATTAATTTATGCTTTATTTTTAAATGGTATTTTGAAAATAATACTTCATGTCACAGATGTCTCTTACAAGTGATTACATGACGTCCATGGATATGAGAGAATACTCATACTTGCCATATATTCCTTGTTACCCTTATTCCTGTGGCGACACAACTTACGACGGAAGAGCCACGCGATTGCCCCTCCCAGTACGAAGAGCCCACACACCACGGAAATGGGTATCACGGTTGCTGTGAGGTCAGGAACTGAGGTCACCGTGCCCTCAACAGAGCTCATGTTGTGTTGAACACTGCCACCTCCAGGTGGGGGTGTCAGAAATGTTTCTGTAGTCTCAGCTTCTGAAACATTGAATTAACTTTATTGCTAGAACAAACGTTATACGTCGGTCACCCTTGGTCATGGAAGTGGTAAGTGGTACATACCTCTAACGGGCTCTAGCTCTTCGGGTGGGGAAGCAGTTCTCAAGGTTGTCTGCTCTTGTGACAGCGGCGGCGGCGGCGGTGGTGGCGGCGGTCTAGGCTTGTGACTTATCTCTGGCACAGGCGGGGACTGTTGAATGAAACCAGGTGGAATGTTGCCACCTCCGGAACCACCTGCTCCCGGGAACTGGGGGCCAAAATTTGGTAGGAAGACTGTTGCCCCCGGCGGAGGCCTATCATTATTCAGCTCTGTGGAGTTGGGGGCGGCTGAAGAGTTACGAATTCGCGCCCACACCTCCGTCTTACTCATTACCTGACCGTCGAACACGGTGACGTAGAGGAACAGCTGCTCGCCTCCCTGAAACAGCACCAGACGTCGATTAGCATATCCAGGCCTAGGCTGACATGTGGAAAATCGTCTTGTGATAGCATCCGAAGGTTTCTTATTTTAGTTTCTTGAGGTGGGGTGATACTGAGTCCACTTTGTACGTCGGCCATTAATTGGCCTTTTGTAGCAGTCCTGGATGATAGTTGATGAATGTGGAAGAATCAGTGGAATAAGAATTGGCAGGGGAAGTCGAAGTACTCAGAGAAAACCTACCTCAGCTCCCCTATGTCCACCACAAATCCCACATGACCTGACCTGGGCTCGACCCGGGCCGCCGCGTTGGGAAGGCGGCGACTAACCGCCTGAGCCGTGGCACAGTTACGTCCGAAGGTTCTGAACAATTTTTTGGATAACACGAAGTTGGCCTGCTCATTCCCCGGTGGCCATATTTGGCATATCAAGAAACTTTGAGCCAGAAACTTATTGATTTGAGACTGCAGTTTTCTCCTATCTCAGAAGTTTATTTTCATGAAAATTAAGTAGAAGTTGCATCTGTCTGTGTAACATAGTAAGACACGTGATTTGTTATGGTGATTCTCTTGATGCACGTTTTTGGCGAAAATTTACGTCGAGAACTTTTCTTAAAATAGAAATACAAATTGACACTTTCGATCAACTTCAGGCAGCCGACGTTGTTTTCCTATGTGAGAGAATAGTATACCCTTCTGTGAGCTCGCTAAATATCTAATGAAATGGATAAAGTGTTCAGCTGCTTCATGCGAACTGACTGACATAAGCGCAGAAGCAAATACATTCTTATTTGGCTAACGCATATTAAGGTTGTGTTGCAAGATGAGACAACCCGGTAAGAAGGTTCTTTCTACCTATTTATATTTTTTATAAGGCTGTTTGCTTTGCTGTTTCAAATACACGACGGGATTTTAATGAAAATAACTTGAGACAAGCAACCATCCACCTCTGGAAAGATATATTTTACTATGTAGGATTTGAGGCTTTCACGGCGGTGACTATGAAGAAAGCAGTCTTCTGGGATTTGGCACATTGTATATGTGGTGTTAACCGACGATTCGGAGGAACGTATCGCCTCCATCTTCAGGGTAGAAGGAAAATTATAAGAAATCCGCAAGCGAAGAGACCGTGAGAACCGGTTGAAGACTGCTTTCTTAATATAGTTTACTCGTTTCTCAGTCGTTTGTTTCCTTTACTCTATCACATGACTGAAGTTGTCATTACGGTTAGCTTACACTGCGGATCTGTGTCACATTCAAAATAATTCTGATTAAATAAACACACTCAAGTTGTGGTGATAGCCCATAATCAATGTGTACATCAGTCAATCCGGCTAGCCATTAACCAGACCAGAAACTATTGTAGTTCGGAACAGTAGTTGATACAAAATTTTGAAGGATGTACCTTTCTTATTTCATGCCGGAAAACTAAATCACTTCCTGCAACAGATATAAATCGTCATTAAAAACAGAAGAAACGTCTGACCGAGAAATATTCTGTCGATAGATCAAAGCAGTCTAGCCGAAGGCGTGATGTGATGGTCGCACGAAATTGCTGTTTAAGAAAGTTATTTCTTTCCGTTGTGCCTCTCGTATTTGTGTGTCGTAAATTTTTCATTTGTAATCGACGAGAGAACGACGGCTCTTCCTGAGGAAAAGTGCCAGCATTATATTAATGAAGAAGTGGGCCTTTATAATTATTTCTTTCCTCGGTTTTTGGCTAACAGCACGCGTTCTCCAAAGGGCGAGACACTGTAATTTACGTGGCCTTCCCTCGATTCAGGTGCTATGCACGGAACGTAGTTGTTTGATCGTTTATTAGATAATAAAATCCGCTACTTAAACTCCGTAGGCTGTAGTCCGTAATCGAACTATACTGACTGAGCGACCGCCACTTGTCGAAGTTAGTGCCAATTTTTGCGAATAGAGGGTGTCGCGTGGTCAGTGCAACGGATTCCCACGGCCGTTAATCTCGGTTTTCTAGACCGGAGCCGCTATTTCCTTCAAATAGCTCCTCAGTTATCCTCACGAGGCTGAGTGAACGCCGTTCCAGACCCATTACTTCTCAGAAAATCTTCTAGCGCCAGGAATCGATCCGGGGACATCTGGTACTTTAGCCAGGAACTCTGACCACTAGACCACAAAGGTGGTCCTAAAATCCTCTACAACATACATCTAATTGGAATTAGCATGTTATCGAAACAATACTTAGAGACAGACAGGTGAATGAAAAAACATATAATTCAGATTTTAAGTCCTCACGGTGGCGACTTTGGAGGGTATTATCATCTGAAATATGAAGTCATACACGGTGTGTCCAGGATCCATTAGGAGTCTTTTTTTTTTTTTTTTAGTCGTGGCGTTAACGGTTTTGTGGTTTTATCTGTGGGTGG
>NW_019737096.1:1994776-2070686 GCF_002891405.2 Cryptotermes secundus
GCCAGAGTGGAACACCGCAAAGACATTTTACGGTCGGACCAAAGTGATACAAAATTTACAAAATCGATTGTTACTGGTGACGAGACATGGTGTTTTCAGTATGAGCCTCTCACAAAGCGGTAGAATGCAGCGTGGTTGAGCCCAAAGAAGCCGAAACCAAAGAAATTGCGCATGCATAAAGTCGAGTAAAGACACTGCTAACCGTTTTCTTCGATTCCAAGGGAATCATTCAAATGAATTTCTGCCAGAAGGTCAAACAGTGAATTCTGATTAGTATCTCGGAGTCCTCAATCGTTTGTGGGTGAGAATTCTTCGAATTCGACCTGAATATCGAGAGCAAGGTTCCTGGTCGCTCCTTCACGACAATGCCCCACCCCATAAATCGAAGATCGTGCGAGACTTTTTGGCCAGAAAAGGGATCACAGTCCTTGATCATCCTCCGTATTCGCCAGATTTGGCTCCAGCAGATTTCTGGTTGTTCCCAGAAGTTAAGTTGGCGATGAAAGGAGACTGTCACGGCACAATCCAGGACATCCAAAGGGAATGTACCGCAGTTTTAAATGCGGTTCCACAAAAGGGGTGCAGTGACTGTTTTCGAAAACTTTTCAATCTTTTCCAGTTATGTATTGATTCAGAAGGTGACTATTTTGAATAAAAAGAGTGAAATTTTGAAAATAATTCACGTCTTGTATTTTTAATGAACACAGTCCTAACAGAATTTGGACACACTGTGTATATTGTGGTGTGTTTACTGAAGTTTCGGAAGGCAACACTGCTCCATATTGAGGGTCGAAAAGTAAGCCAAGCAAGAATGCAAACAAGTACCGTTCAATGAGGTAGTTTCTTTTTTTTTCTTACATGACTTACGAGATACAATTTGGCTTTGATACTGAAAAGCAGTGTTCTTCCTAGTATGAATTGTGCAATGCTATTTTATAATGTTATCTTCAACCATAGAGCATAGTGAAGCTAGTGTAGCTAAGAACCGCATGGCGCTAGTGAACACATTCACTGCAGAGAATCGAGCAGTCGATTCACCGTGTTTAATTTGTTTTTAGGAACAGAGAAATGGGACTGATTATGATTGTAGGAACGGCGAGTTTGTACCTACAAAGTAGTGTTTTCATTATGAAAAAAGAGGCGATGGAAGTGCGTGTGTCTTGTGTTTTATTTCGCAGTGGTTTATCAAATGTCTTACCTTGTGGATGAACATGCAACGTATTTGTTTGTCGTTGACGTAACATGACTCGGTGTACGTTGTTAGACTAGCTTGTTGGCGTGAGAAAACCGTGAGAGTTGGGGTTCCCAAGGCTGTGATTAGGCCTTTATGATTATCGTCTTCTGAGATGTTACATCATGTAATTAGTTAGATAAGTACCAATCTTTCGGAGGAACCTGCTGCCTCTGTCTTAAGAAGAAATTATGGAGGAAATAGTTTTCTCTGAGACGTTGGTACCTTTTGCAAAACTTCATGGAATGGCATCACAGAAGATGGTAGTTGTGGAATATGGTTAAGAAGTAGGCAATATATTTTCAATGCAGTAACCAGCTGTGTTTAGAAAAAATAATTTGTTAAAAGGATTTGAGGTTCTCACAGCTGTGTTTATGAAGATTTCTGTCTTCTGGGATATAACACGGCGTTATGTCTCAGAAGATAGTACTCGTCAGTTTGTTTTAGGTTATTAACCTTATTTGATGGCCGCGCCATAGCTCAAGCGGTTAGTCGCTGGCTTCCCACCGCGGCGGCCCGGGTTCGATCCCGGGTCTGGTCAAGTGGGATTTGTGGTGGACAAAGTGGCGCTGGGGCAGGTTTTATCAGAGTACTTCGGTTTCCCCTGCCAATCTTCATTCCACCAATTGCTCCAAAATCACCCTCACCTATCATCAGGCTGGTACAATAGGCAAGAAGTGGCCGCAGTACAAGGGACTTTGTCCCACGCCACTAGCAATAAGAAAAAACCTTATATGATGATTCCTAAATTCACTGACCCATTACGGAGGTTGAGTACGATGTAACAGTTTATATTCGGTCTGTGACAAACTGTAACTGAAGTCAAATACAATGACAGTAACCACAGAATTTTATGGTGAACCTACGACTTTTACGTGAACTGGATAGAGATGGACGTTCCTTCAGGACCTTCACTGCAATTTATGGTTGTCTTATACCATCGCATGTCGTGATAAACGTTGGGGTGTCGGTGAGTACATCAACATATTTTTTAGTATTATTTTATACTGTGAAAAGTGACAAGGTCTGAACCTAATGTAGTGTCCGTATGATATTAAATGCTAAATACAAAATGAAAGCGAATTTGGGGAGTTTGCCAGTGCTGAAGGAAATAAATGAACAAAGGTTAATATTATTACCAGTTCTGCATATTATAATTTTCACCGACAAATTAATATGTTTAGATAACGATCCATGACATAATAAAAAATTCATGTTTTTGGCAGTGAATCCTCCTTCATTCGTCAGCCATAAGTCTTCTTGCAAAGAACGGTACATTGAATATTTCTATTTCGTTGATGGTTAATTCAAAGCCATGTTAGTTTTACTGCACTGTTACTATTGAAGAGAATTAAACGAAATTTAAAGAGTCAAGTTTTGTATCCAGTAAAATAGATTAAAACGAGGGCTTTAAATAGGAAGATATATATTGCATCCATAACAATTTGCCTAAATTCTAGCCTGATATATGTGTAATATTAGGTACTGTCGTTTGATAAGCAGTAGATCTACTTGAGTTTAATATGTCTATATTTCCACAAATGGCTGGCACCACAAAACAAAATGAACTGATTTTCAGGAAATATTTTAATATTTTGGAAATGTATATTGTTTATACAATTTCAGACTACCATAATGCAGAGCTGTGGCTGAGTGGTTAGGTTTTTAGCAACTATGCGGCTTTTGGATTTCACATCTTGACTCTCAGTGAATGAATTAATTGTATGTGGATGTAGGACCATTGTTTTGTTTCCATGCTTCTTGCTAGGTCTGTACAATTTTCCTCAATTGCGCATATGTGTTAAGCCTATGATTCAGTTAGGAAGAAAGTATTGTACAATAATATGATAGACTTTGGGGCACCTATGAAACAAGTTAGGCTAATTAAAATGTGTTTAATAGAAACGTATACTAAAGTCCCTATAGGTAAAAAAACTGATAATTGTCCTATCCAGAATGGTCTAAGACAAGGAGATGCTTTATCTCCACTACTTTCCAACTTTGCTTTAGAATATGCCATCAGGAAGGTCCAGGGAAACCAGGTGGGACTGAAATTAAACGGGACACATCAGCTGTTGGTCTGTGCTGATGATGTGAATCTACTGGGTGATAATGTAGATACCATAAAGAGAAACACTTACTGACTCATGGAACTCAGCCCTTCTTGAGGAGAAGCCAAATCTGCAGCTACTCAAGAATTTCCTAACACTTTATGGAACTCGAAGGTTCATTACCGTGTTCATAAGAGCCCTCCACTGGTCCCTATCATAAGCCAGATCAATCCAATCCATACCATCCCATCATATCTCTCTAAGATCAATTCTAATATTGTCCACCCACCTACGCCTTGGTCTTCCCTGTGGTCTCTTTCTTTCTGGCTTTCCCACCAATATCCTATACGCATTCCTCGTCTCCCCCATTCGTGCTACATTACATGCCCACCTCATCCTCCTTGACTTGATCATTCTAATTATACTTGGAGAAGAGTACAAGTTATGAAGCTCCTCATTATGCAGTTTTCTCAAACTTCCTGTCACTTCATCCCTCTTCGGTCCAAATATTCTCCGCAACATCCTGGGTGCCGCGCATGCTCACGCCACAACACAAAATGCAAAGAATGGGTCTGGCATTACAGCATCTCAATCGCTACCACGATGAAGGACACGATATGCTAGCCCGAATTGGCACAGGTGGTGAGTCTTGCTCCAAGTGACTTCCATTTTTCGGCCCTCTTAAACATCATCTTTCGGCTAAACATTTTCCCGACGATGAAGCTGTAGAAAGGGAAGTTACCGTCTGGTTCCGACAGCAGCCCAAATATAGTTTTATGTTGCTAGTTTTCAGGGGCTTGTGAAACGATGGGACAAGTGCCTCAGTGTACAGGGAGATTATGTTGAGAAATAAAAGGATTTTTCAAATCAGTACTCTTATTTGTTTTAAGTTGTATATCCATTTCTAACTTACTTATTGACTTACCCTCGTATATACGGATTTATTGCATATGATCACGTGCTACTGTTTAATTTACTTTAATAAATTTTATCCTATTAAACAGGTGCGCATATATTTTGAAACCAGCAACAGGTACTGACTTTCTATAAGAGTATTTCCGTATATTTCGCTGGCTTTCGTCATTTCAAGGTTCGCATTACTTAAGGGCGTAAATGTAATTTTTAGGTCATGTGGGTGTTGATACGAGAAAAAATATCTTGAATAGTAAAAGATGTAGGGTATACGGGATTTGTGTGCTACAAGAAAACACGGCCCAGCCTCACTCTGCCTTATTGTCGTTAACTCATGCTCGCTTGATTTTAAACATTGCATTGGCTTACGCCTTGAGAGAGAGACAGCGTCATGCTTGAAAGAAACTCGCCGTCTTAATGCCACTCCAAGGTTGCATTTGTCAAGTCTTTGGTTTCGAAAGAATAAAGTATCTTTTATGTTAGACTATCTCTCCTTGCCGGTTTAAGCTGTTAAAATTCTTTAAACACTCGTAATGCAAGGCGATCCAAGTGCCATCTTTTGATTCATTTTTTTGGCTTCGAATTTTTGATGAACATATATATTATCTAGTTTGTGTTCCTGTTTTCCTAATATCACAATAAGCCTTATACAGGCTGGAGAATACACGCCTGTCGCGGTTTCAAATTCGTTCGGGACATGGGTCTTTTCTGTATTGTGTTGCCCTCTGTACGAAGATGTTCTTTAGTGGTCTGAACCCCTAAACTATGAATTCTAACATGTGTTTATACAAATAAATATCAGAAGTCCATGAATGTAAGAAGAATAATCAGGATAAATAAAAATTTGGCCTTCATATGTTTCGACCATTATTGACCATCAGAAGTCATTCTCTCTCTCTCTCCTCTTGCTTCCACTTTAAAGCACAGGGCTGATTATTTAAAAAACGGTAGGACTCCTTGGACGGGGGATCAGCTCGTCGCAAGGCCTCTACCTAAACACAGGACAACACAAACACAGACTAAACGCACACACAAAACATACTTTGCTGATCGAACTTATGTTGCTGCTGTAGTACCATAAATAGTTAATACAGTTAAAATACGTTTTTTGTATCAAGAGTAAATTGGTAAAACCATTTTAAATAAGTTACAAATTCTTGAATAGAAATAGGAATATGACGGAATTCTTTTCTGTTGTTGGTTAAGTAGAATATTTTATCGTCTGTTGTATTGTGGGCCGTATGTCCGTGTGTGTGTGTGTGTGTGTGGTGTGTGTAAGGCAATGAAGTGCCCGGTAGTGTGTGGAACATGCCTTGTGGTTAAAGACTGTGGTCTTCGGGCTTGTGATACTGTACTGTTTTATGGCCGAATGCCTATGTTTCGGAGGGACATACTTCAGCGTTTACTTCAATCCTGAAGTTGGAACCAATATGTTATTTGTTCTGAAATGTGCTGAAGTATCAGAGATGTTCTCTGCACGAAAATTAATTGATTGTCATGGTAACTGACCCTGTTGATAAGTGACTCGTTGATCTTGACAACTCCCGTGGTGCTGTTGATGGCGAAGGGCAGGGGTCTCTGCGGTGAACCCGCTCCATTGTAACCCTTCGCCTCCAGTCCATATTCCAGATGGTCCTTTTCTGGGTCTTCCGCTTTGACCCTGGCGATGACCTCTCCAACGGGATCCGTGTTCTGGATGACCCAATTCCTGTCCAAGTAGATGACCGGAGGCGTGTTATTGTCTGTTAGCTGGCTCCAACCTGCAAAGTGCCAAACGCATGCGCTTCAAGTGAATATTTAGCGTGGTAGGGAAATGGAAACGACTTGGGCCTTTTAGTAACAGAATAAACATCAACCTTGATAATTAAAACATTAAGATGATTGTCAACGAATTGCCTTGGTCTGTTCAAGAAATGAATCGTAACTCAAATTTGTCTAATGTCAAATGGAGAGGAAGGTGATGTGGATATTTGTATGTCGACTGTTAAAAGGACGGAAACGAGATTACGTAAATTGGAGCTTCAAGATTCGCGATCTGCCTAGGAGAATTAGGAAATTAAAGTGGGAAGAACATATAGTTGGCAAGAAGGAAGCAAACGGAAAAAATCAAATATAACTAATTGGGAGACGTAAGCATAGATGGAAGGTAAAGGTATAATTGTCCCTATGCTTAACTAAATAAGCACTAGGCCATGAAGGCGTATGGGAGAGCGGATGAATAGATCCACATTTTCTTGACCTCGGCACTAGTTGGAGGTGAGTGGCCAGCTTCACGCCACGGCCTCTTCACCCCTGGGGAAAGAGTCCCCGGTAGACATTGGATAGGAGGCTGTGTGGGCACCAGAGTCGGTCTGGACGACGTGGAGAAGAGAAAATTCTTGATCCTACCGGGACTCGAACTCCAAACCCTCGGTCGTCCAGCCCGTAACCAGTCGCTATACCGACTACGTTAACCCGGCTCCCATAGATGAAAGGACAATATTAAAATGTAAAACCAGTTAAGCTCGCTCAGGATAGGACTACATGGTAGCCTTTTGTGTTGAAGATTACGAAACTAAGATTTATATAATAAAAAGCATTTCAGTTTCAGAGGCCTCACTGCTTCCTGAAACGAAAAATTGCTAGGAATCTCGTGTTTAATCTGAGAACAAGCAAATCTCTTTGATGTCTGCTCTGCACAAATGTTGGTTGAAATGAAGTTTTGAACTGACATTTACATTTCAAATTTGGACAAGTTTTTCTTTTCCCTTCAGCCAACCACTGACCCCAAAGTAACAAGGAAAATTTGCCGTCTGTATATGGAAGATAATGCAGGACCAGAACCACCACTTGGTATGATGAGGGCTAGGTGGATTCCGTGGATGACTGCCTTGTTTAGAAATCTTGTTTGCTTACAAAGGACAGTCACATTATTCTCCATGTCACGAGATGTGTGCAATGAGCTCTGATTCGAAGAAGTCGGACAGAATATGTTATTTTCATTGCATTCTTCTGTCTGTTCACGTGAAAGGATTAGGCCCTCACACTGAAAGTGACAAACATTTCATTTTGGGTCCGATAAAATTATTTTGGGTATAATTTCGTGGAATGTTTCCAAAGTAGACAAAATGAATTGTGTTGCACAGATCAGTGAATTGTAACTACTGTACCACTAACATAAACGTTAGCCCTTTCAGTACCAAATGTTTCTGTTTAATTGTATTCCACCAATCGTCGCGGTCGAGTGTACAGCACTCCTTCTTTTACATGGGGGGTGACCATGTAAAAGAAGGGGTCCTTAATCAGGACCAGGTGTCCTGATTAAGGATTTTAGTGATTTTTTCATCCCTCCAGGAAAATGCTGATCAAATATTTAAAACTAGCCAACAAGTGCTTTCTTCCACATATTTTCTAATTAATTTCTCGCAGAAAAACAAAACAAACTCCGTGGTCTGTAGTCTACAAGCGAGCTATACCGACCAAGCGACCGCCGGTTGTCGGCGAAGTTAGTGCCAACATTTGCGGATAGAGGGTGTCGCGTTGTCAGTGCGACGAATCCCCATGGCCGTTAATTTCGGTTTTCTAGACCGGAGCCGCTGTTTACTTGAAATAGCTCCTCAGTTATCCTCACGAAGCTGAGTGGACCCCGTTCCAGACCCAATACTACTCAGAAAATCTGGTGGCGTTGGGAATCGAACCCGGACCTCTGGATCTTTAGCCAGGAATTCCGACCACTAGACCACGCAGATCATCTTTTATTGAACGATAGTCTGAAATACCGAAAAAAGTAAAAGTACTGAAAGCATCGTTAAATAAATCACAAGTAAATAAATATTAACTGTGTATTACCATAAACAGTACCTCCAGTGCCATTCCACATATACCGGAGATACTAAATGCTGCGAAAATGAAGGCGAGAGCCTGTCCCTTTCATCTTTTAAAGGATTTCATCATGCCTGAAATCGGTTCAATTTACCTACAATAAGTTCTGTCAAGAAAATTAGACGTCTAGACACATTGATATCCGAATACTGCGACAGTGAAGATGAATACAAAGAAACGTGCGGACTTGGTTCTGAATTCGAGGAAGAATAGAATGGAAATCAAACGAAAACTTCGTTTGTTGCAATAGTCAGGACTATTCCAATCTCTGAATACCACTGTTTTTTTTATAAATATTTACGTATCTTTTCTAATATGAAGATCACAATTGATACCATAAACTGAAATATTTAACTGCATACTGTATTTCATGGCTCTAAATTTTCAAAATCTTTCTCTATTCAGGGTAAATTCTCTTCTCCACTTCAACATCTGATTTGATATCCCCGGCCTTTAACTCCGTTTCTACACAAAGCAAGACTCTTTCCAGTTCCTTTTGAACGCAGTACTATATAGCATTCTCTAAATGGATCTTTAACTCTTCTCTATTGTTATTGAAGTTCATTCTTTTTGGTCTTATTTTCCAGCAGTATCATCATTCACTGATGCCTTTTACTTGTGTATCACAGAGCCTTTGGTTCTATTCCTAGCATTCTTTTCACTGGATTTTAACTCGCGTCTGTTTATTTATTGCAGAATGTTAACTATTTCTGTTTTCGTCACTAAATATATAAAATTTCCTTCCCCCTCTGCAAAATTGTTTACTGTATTAATCCCTTTCCTTGAATTGAGATTTTTCTGGATTATATCTTTGTTTAGAGGAAGTGTAGATGGTTACAAAGGTTTTGGAGGAAACTTCTGCCTCCATATTCATTTTAACCATGAACACTGAGGCTGCAACTTCCTTCGAATCATTAGTAACCACTTAAAAGGCTACACAATGGCATATTCATGCCGTGAAATCTCAAATAACACACTTCACGCTCTGAACCGTATTGCTGCAGTGTTCACCGCTACCCTTTCACTAAGCGAGCTGGCTTGTGTTCGGGAGGTGTTCGGTTCGAATCTTGATTGGGACACCGGCTGTTATGGTGAGGGTTTTCATGTTTCTCCTCAGTCTCTCCAGGCAATTCCAAGAATATTACCTCGATCAGATAATTGTCGCTTTCTTCCAAATAATTTCCAGCACTTCAATCATCAGTGATTCAGCCATTCCACGCTGTACAGTCTAGATACCGACACCGTAGTAAAATAACCTGCGCAGCCGCACACAAAAGCTGATCCTCTTGTACCCCACTCCTTCAAGACATGCGCAGATGTACAAATGAAAATTTTTTCCCCGCTTCCGTTGCATTTCTCCTGCACTGCCCTAGGTTGCCCCTAAATACTCTGATTTTGAATCATTTCTCCTTATATTTTCCATTATTTTAACGGTGTTTTTCCTTGGCACTACAGCCCCAGTGGGCCTAGGCCTACCTCCATGAACTTCTCCGTTCACTTCGGGTTTTCTAGATTTTACACATACGGTAGGACTCCTTGGGCGGGTGATCAGCTCGTCGCAAGGCCTCTACCTGTACACAAACACAGAAAAACGCACACACAAATTGAACATCCATACCCTGAGTGGGATTCGAACCCACGATCCCGGTTTCCAAGCGAGCGAAGACAGTGCATGCCTTAGACCGCTCGGCTACATTTTAACGTTTATTCCTCACTATTTGCATTAGGTAACGCGTTTCTGTATATCTTAATTATATGTGGTCCTCAGGAACGTGCCTGCGAAGATTATTAAATTCTGGAAAATCAACTGACGTTTTGAACGAAAATGTCGCTTTCGAAACATCTGTTGACTTCCGCCGGACTACACGGTGTCATATCCTAAAAGATAGAATAATTCATAACCATCGCTATGAGAATCAAATCCTACATGAATGTTACTGTTCTCTGACGACATCGTGTTACCAAGTAAATGGGCAAGAACGTTTCTTAAGAACTTGATGTCTCACTATTCTTCTACCCTGAATATTGAGGTACTTATCAACCAAACCATACGGCGTCACATTCCATAAGACAGTAATTTTTATATCGTTCTCTACTTATTACTTATAACTAAAATACAGGCTAATCGCATCATGTCCAATTGCTATTCTAATATCTTCTAAAGTTCGAACTATTTCACTTATAGCATGGATATTGTCTATCTATGGCTCTACAGCCCTTTGTTGGACCTTGGCCCCCTGTCAGTTTCAAGACCCTTTACACATTCGATAGGACTCCTGGGACGGGGGATCAGCCCGTCGCAAGGTCGTTGCCTGCACACAGGGCAGCACAAACACTGAATAATCGCTCACAGACATCCATGCCTCAAGTGGGATTCGAACCCACGATCCCCGTGTTTGAGCGAGCGAAGACATTTTATGCCTTAGACCGCGTGGCCGCTGTGATCGACAATATGGATATTAATATTTCCAAATTTGTAGCCATTATTTATTTGAAAGTGCAAACCTGCAAACATGAATGAAATGCCGCATATAAATCCAAGATAAGTAATTTTACTTAAGAACATTATACCTGTAAATATAAGGTAAAGTTGTCCTGTGCTTAATTTATTAAGCACGATGCCATGAGAGCTTATGGAGGAGTGGGGGTATAGAGCCACCATTCTCGACCTCGGCAGTAGATGAAGGTGACAGATCAGTTTTGCGCTTCCGCTGCTTTACCCCCAGGAAAAGCGCCCCAGCACACTTTGTATGGGAGGCTGGATAAGCCCGAGACCCAGTCTGGTTGCTGTTGGGTAGAGAGAAATCTCTTGCTCACGCCGAAAATCGAACCCTGACCCTTCGGCCGTCAGGTTCACCACTGTAGTGACTGAACTGCCCCGGCTAACATTTTGTGTGTAGAATGGCAAATACCCCTTCATCTTTGCTATAAAGAGAGGACAACAGGACCGAAGGTTTCAGTGACAAAACTGCCGTAGCCGGAACTTTGTTCTTAAGCCGACGTTCCAATTGGATTTATTGGTTCTTTCAGGCTAATTCCAGATGAACCCTTCGAAGTAGTGCCCACGTCTGTTCAAAGTAGTCGAACAACGTAGTATGTGGTCAACATTCTTGGCTTGTACGCAGAAGTTCCCGATTTATCGGCAGGGAAGCTGGCTCTCCTGCCTGAAGTCTTATGGCTTTCTTCAGTCTGACCAAGGAACGGCTTGGATAAATCCTTGAATCAGCTACACTCATTTTGTTCGCATCTTTATAGTCCATTATTCATAATTATCGTATCATTTCTCTGCTATGTAATCGGTGAAACTGAAAATTATTGTAAAATAATCACAGAATCAATCCAATGTTTCCAGTGATCACACTTAGTAAATCCATTTTTCGACTTCGAAAGAAATTTAAAATTGTTTCAGTGTCATTAAATAATTATTCTGGGTGCAGTAAGAGATTCTTAAGAATCAGTTAAGCTATTTTCTCTTCTGACGGAAATTAGAAGCCATTTCGAAGCCTCAGTTACTCCAGACTACGTGGTTAGAATAAATACGCTTGCATACTCAAGTTGTCAATGTGCTTTTGAGCAATGTGCTGACGAAGCAGACGCGCGACCTAGATTACTTCAAACAACATTCTGTGTGCATTGGAAACTCGCAGAGAAGTATTTACGAGTATAGTGACACTAAGCAGAACTCGGTTATCTCCTGTTGAAGCTCCTAAACAATTTGTAATTTTTTCTGAAGAACTTCTTCATAAAGAAAGCAGTCTTCTGGGATTTGGCACCGTGTATATGTGGTGTTAACCGACGTTTNCATAGCTTTTCTTCATGAATTGTACTCTTCTCCAAGTATAATTAGAAAGATCAAGCCAAGGAGAATTAGATGGACAGGGCATGTAGCACGAATGGGGGAGAGGAGGATTGCATTTAGGATACTGGTAGGAAAGTCGCAAGGAAGGAGGCCACTGGGAAGAAGAAGGCGTAGGTGGGTGGACAATATTAAAATGGATCTAAGAGAGACAGGATGGGATGGTATGGATTGGATCGATCTGGCTCAGGATAGGGACCAGTGGAGGGCTCTTGTGAACACGGTAATAAACATTCGGTTTCTATAAAATGTTGGGAAGTTCTTGAGTAGTTGCACAACTGGCAGCTTCTCAAGAAGGGCCCAGTTCCATGAGCGAGTGAGTGACATTAAATATTTATGTTTACACTGGAACCAGAGCATGACCAAGAAATCGCGAATGAAGTATAGAAGATCATTTTGGTTCTTCAAAATGAACTTGCTCCAGAGCTGTTGCTGTAGGAGTGTCGTATCAGCTGTAATGCAATCTTCACTGTGATCTTTAAGAATTAATTCGAAGGAATATATGCTTAGAAACTGATGTGTTCTGAACTAGGTGACAGAGTACCACACAATACACTTTTCTTTTTCCAAATACAGAAATGTTATCCCGCAAGATCTCCTGTAACAATGTTTTCAGAAAAGATCGTAAAAGAAATGAGGACATTATCGTCTCTCTACTCGTCGCTTTTCCTCCATCTCACTCTCTCGCAGTTCTTTATTCAGTAACTCGCCACCAGTGCTTCAATTCTTCCTACGTCGACACAGTGTTACCAACATATCACGATGAGTTTACTACTGTCACGAATGCACGACGTTGGTTAGAAACCGTTAAGAGGCGTGACTGTGTGTGTGCATTCATGTGTGCCCGCGTTTAATCAAGAAAAGGAGATTATCTTTTTAGGTTCTTGAAGTACAAATTGTCACGGCCTGGGAAGTCCATCACTTAAAAGTTTAAACATTTCGCGCTGAAGACAAGAGCAAAGCGACGTTCTAAATTCTTTCATTTTGCAAATTTACATTAGCGTGGAAGACAAGCCCAATAAAGGCATCACAGTCGCTGGTGACGATGCCGATGATTCGGCCTTCATGAAATAATCTGTCTACATAGTAACTCCCTGGGGCTTTCCTTTTCGGGAATTCCATATGACAAGGTCCACCACCATCATTACTGTATGCTGAATCATTTGTCTTCAGTTTCTGTCTCACAATTTAGTCTTGTAACATTCTCTTTATACAGTCCTCCACTGAGTCCTAACTTGAGTGATTTCACTTTAGTTTAATTCTCAGAATTTTGTCCTCCAGCATCCATTTTATGCAATCTTCCAACGCATACTATCTTTATTATTTTCAATTTTATTTCATCCCTTTCCACTAATATCCGGTTAATAAAATCTTCCGTCTTCCATTCAGTTCTGATAGTTTCTTTCACACAGTCTAGTCACAGTCGAATCAGCAGTACCAATGCAGACATTCAGTTCGCATGGAATCTGATTTGCTGTTCATGACTGTTGCGCAGTAACTTGTCCGACAGATGTGTTCGGCGGGTAGCCATACCTTGCCTTCTTAGGCGGCACAAAGTACCGTTAATTTGTTGCGTCAAGGTTTCCGGGAAACAAACGGGAGTTTCACAAATGCCTACTGGAGTTCGAACATGTATAGATCAGTCTGTCGGATATTACCTAGTATGGAGTGATTGATACGAGATCTCAAACATCCGTGTCCCTGGTTGTGCTACTCACAGAAATGTAATATAAAAGAATTTTAGCCCATTCTATCTCCAATAAATCACTGTTATAAGATACAGTATATACTTGAGGCAGCTTCACTTTCATATCTTTCGTTTCAAAATACGATGCAGTCAGTTCAAGCCGGCTAATTTATTTGAAGACAGAAACGATGATTTCTGTTTCTCTGTTAACACCACATATACACGGTGCCAAATCCCAGAAGACTGCCTTCTTCATAGTCATCGCCGTGAAAGCCTCAAATCTTACAAAATTGTATTTATTCGATAATAATTAATATTAATTTCAAGTGCCAATTTTTCTGTATACTACTCAAGCATGTTGACATTCCTTAATGGACACAGGTGAACAGAAGCGCTCATATATTTACGAAATGGGTTCAGTGTTAATTGTGGGGTAAAAAGCTCTCAAACTACTGCTAAATATACCAGTAGATGTATGATCTTGTCTGATCTGTATTTCTACACACGTATCATAATAAATAGAGACATTTCCCCTGTGGCCCTCAAAATCACACTGAGGGGGGGGGGTGAATTGTTTTATCATTTTCATAGACTGTTTCTGCGACATCTATCTAATCGATGCCTGATAAAGCAGCCGATACTCAATACTTTACCTTCTTCCAGTCCTCTAGAATGCTTGGGGCTTGCCTACACGCCTGAAATGCGCATGTGCAGTTGTATTTAGAACGCATAATCTGCGACAGCCGGTCACAGTAGCTGCACGGTCTTAGGCATCAGCTGTCTTCGCTCGCTCGGACGCTGCGATCGTGGGTTCGAAACCTACCCAGAGCATGGATGTTTGGTGTGTATGCATTTAGTCTGTGTTTGGGTTGTCCTGTGTTAAGTAGCGGCCTTGCGACGAGCCGATCACTCACCCAAGGAGTCCTACCGTCTGTGAAATATGATTACGGAACTGAATAAGAGGCGTGGGCCATTGATAAAAAACTATGACGTAGCGGACTGCAAGGACTCCTCAGTAACAGTAAAAGTTGTTCCCGAGCTTAACTGATTAAGCATTACGCCATGAAGACGTATGAGAGAGTGGATGTATAAATCCATATTTTCCTGACCTTGGCACTAATTGGAGGTGAGTGGTCAGCTTTACTCCCCGGCCGCTTTAACCTCGAGGAAAGAGCCACCGGTACCCATTGTATAAGGTTGGATGGACCCCAGAGCCGCTCTGGAAGAGATCGAGAAATGAAAATTCGTAACCCTACCGGAACTCGAAATCCAACCCCTCGGTGGTCCAGCACGTAGCCAGTCGCTGTACCGACTGCGCTATCCCTGCTTTTCAGTAATAGTACCTGGAAGTTACGAAATTTGTTTTATATGTACGACCAAACCAAACATTTGAACAACTACGTCGTAATTTCGTGTTACAGAATATTTAGTTGTTCAAGAAATTCTTTTGTTTACTTTACCCGGAGATTGATCACTGTCCCTCAAATGCGCCAACATCAGACCCTCTTCTGGGACCGCTCACGTTTACATCTACACAATCGGTTTTTCTAGGATCCGTTTTATTATTGTTCACCTGTGTTTTACCAAGCGGTTTCTTTATATGAGGCTTCCGTATACATTTTTTTAAATATTCTTCTTCTCTTAATTCGTCCTCCATACCCAGTGCATCAGGCTCCTCGATTTCGTCAAGAAAACTTGGTGAACAATAACATAATATAGAACAAATGTATCTAGTGTCATGCTACTTACACAGAATGCGGCGTATCTTGCAACGACACCTTGAATCCTCCACGAAATTAGGTGTGTTCCACTAACAGTGTTAAAACATTTCAAAAGATGGCTCAATTATGGAATCATCTATGTTAAAATTAACTGTGGGACGTATTTAATTTCGTGGCGAATTTCGAGTAGATGGCAGGAAAAGTGTCTCTATCACTGACGCCTGTGGCCCTCGGGAATATGAAGAATTAAGCCCTCATGAGTATCAACCATTCTTTCATATATATATCGTGTTGAATTTGAGGTTCTCATGACCAGTGACTATGAAGAATGTTGTTGCTTGAATTGTAACGCAGTGTAATTCTGTAGAAGTTCAGTTACGAGTCGAAAGAACGTCTCGCCTCCGTCTTTAGTGTCGAAGAGAAAGCCAAACAAGAAACAGCTGGCAAGCAAAGTTCTATGTCTGTAGCTTGTTTCATACTGACCACTTCCTTGGCTTAATTTTCGGCTCTGAAGATGGTGATATGTTCCTCCGAAATATAGATCAATTTTCAGCCGAATACACCACGCCATATCCCATAAGATACGAACTCTTCAAGATTTTTAATGTATGCCTAGGAAATTGAGGTCCGGTGGTCGTTGGGGCCAATTATGCGGAACCCCACGGCAAATCCAGCTAACTGGGAAAGTGCCGATTCAGACATTTTGTCGCGTATTGACTGATATGTGACGGTACTCCCTCATGTTATAAGTATATTTGTGCCTGTGTTATTAGAGGCAATATATATTCTGGCAGGCTTGGCAGTTCATGTTCCAAAAAAGAGAGGAAAGAACGACTTAGTCAGACGTCGCTCCGAGAGGAAAAGTCCAATGAGCTGCCCGTCAGTTACACCACACCAAATTTGAAAGAAAATCGATGCTGGAAATTCGGCACCACAGCCGACCATAAATTTGAATTTCTTGTTGTTTACCCCACCGCATGTAAACTGCTCCTCGTCAGTGAATATGATATATCAATGAAGCGGAGCTTGTAACTAACCAGTTGCAGTGTTCCAACCCCCTACCCTCTTCTCCAGGTTTGAGGTTCTGAGTTAGTTGGGGATGGTAGAGAGATGGCACTTGTGTGCGGAACATTGAGGCGAGTGGCAGTTCATAGGTCATTGAGGAGTGCACTGCCATACACCATTCGAATAATATTCCCCTCATTATCCAGGTTTCGCCTCACAGCACTTTCGGCTGACGTCACAGTGGGAAGATTCTATCTTTTTCGCAATTTTCGGTTGATAGTACAAAATATACGACTATAGGACATTCTTCGCCTCGGAAATGGCCTCCTGTATTCCTCAGCATCAGCAGGAGCGCTTACAGGCTTGTACGTATATACAGATAAAAGTAAAACTATCCATGTAACAGGCCGTGAAGGCCCATAGAGTTATGAGACGTCGAGGTTGCCACATTTTCTAGACAGTCGGCTCACAGATGGCGGTGAGGTTTTGAGCCTTAGGCCCTGGTCACTCTTTACCACCAGGAAGATTCCTGGTGCTCATTTATGTTAGAGACTCAGTCGAACCCAGGGCCATAGTGCGCCTGGAAAGATTGGTGTATATACATGGTGTATCACAACTCAACGGTAAAACTTCAGGAACGGACTCCTCATATAGAGAGAAGAAAAATGTATATGACAATATGGGTCCGGAAATTCATATAATTACAGAGTGGTAATTGTGTCTGCACTCCACTGAAAAGAATTGGCGACATGAGTGCTCTCTATCGGTGGGTCGGCCTTTCACTGGGAGGACAGCTTTATGACTATCATGACGTCACCTGTGATTACTTCGTGATAAATTTTCCTCTGCCAATTCTTTTCAGTGGCGTGCAGACACAATTACTACTCTGTAATTATATGCATTTCCGGACACATATTGTCATCAACTTTTTTCTTCTCTCTATATGAGGAGTTCTTTCCTGAAGTTTTGCCGTTGAGTTGTGATACACCCTGTATAATTAAGGATGGGGAAGAATACGTCGAAGAAAAGGCCATGCATCTATAAAAAATATTTATTGGCACAGGTCCCTCGAATCTAGTTGACTTCCACTGTTCTGGTGTGAGAACAAGTAAACAGTCGTGTAAATCTGAAATTTGTTTGGGTGGGGGATGGAGATTTAGATCGCTGCATCAGACAACTGTAGCGGGTTACACGGGGGCTCGATATCGTGACCGGAACAGATCGTGTCCTGACGTCATCAGAGTGGATTCACATCCGCGTGCGCAGAAGGAAGCGTAACCCATCTTCTCGACCTTCATCAGACAGACACTCCTGAAACACTTCATTGAGTTCAAATTCCATGCGAGGGTCGTGATCGCAACTGTTTCGTGTTTCGTGGGAAATAAAGTACGCTCATTCTTTTCCCCCATAACTGTGCCTGCCAGTGGATTTTTTTAGGCATTGGTTCAAATGTTAAATAAATTATGCACTCTTCTGTGAAGTAAGTGGCGGAAAGGTCAAAGCACGCAAGAAAGAGGGAACAGGTATTGGTAAACCCTTGAAAAACTGTGTTAACATGTGCGTCTGCAGTGGTTTCAAAGACACGCTACTGTCGTTTGTCTGCAACATTTGCCTGTAGAACGTAGCGCCATATTGTTGCACCTTGCGAATCGTTGGCTTAAGCCTTGTCAGATGCGCCTGTGACGACGAGATGTAGCTTATTTCAGAGAACTGATAGACTCCGTATCAAACTGAAAATAGCTCCATTTTTACTCCGTAACGTACAGACATAGCATACTAATTGTAACTGAAACTGAATTGACTTCTCCTGAATGCGGGACCAATGAAAAAGCTGTACCTTTGTTCGTTAGAGTGGGCGATGCTCAGGTGTTATGCTCGCGTCACGACTTTCTTCTGTTTGTAAATGTGGGGCACGGAAGACGCATTGACCGTTGCGGCCTCCTTACTCCGCTCAACGCAATTCATCCAGTCACGAGATATAGTGTGATTACTATTATCTATTTATTACACTCGTGTTTTACTTACAACGGAATTGTGACTTTTTGAAATGAGTACCGAATTTTGAAATGTTCCACTTCATTTCTTTATCAAGTTTTTTCTTTTGTTCCTTCCTCTTTTCAGTGCAACAGACGAAGCAATTTGCTCTGGCTTGTTGTGGTTCCGGAGAAATTCGAAGCCTTATTAACTATTTGTTTAGTGTATCTCAGCATTTTGTCATCAAAGGAATTGTAGCACGGAGAACACTGCGACTATTATTATTGTTATAGACCTTATTGCTCTTAACGCTGTATGATCTCTTAGATTTAAACAGGATAATTTCACCGCCAATAAGAGATTATTATATTGTTTTTCTGATGTTGCTGATTTCGGCGTTACAAATATCTTTTGGTTGACCTGCTTCCTGAACACAATATAGTCATTACAAATTTTTATTTTTAGAGCCCCTTATCTCGATCTTTCTTTTTTCGTACACACACCTGTGCGATACCTTTTGCATTTTTGTTTATGTGTTTTCTCTCGGCTTACTTTGTAATCTTTCTTGTTCCTCTCCTTGTACCCATTTGTACCCATTCTGAAATGACGTCATAGGTGTCGAGTCAGCATGTAAATAATAAGCTTTGTATCCCAGAAGACAGGACTTTTATGGCCCTCTGTATCCTCAAATTCTGCAACAAGTATTATTACTATTATTATTGTTATTACTGTTATTAATATTGTCACGTGTCGGGTAGGTCACGCGACAAATAACTTTACGCCGTATTGGATATTGCGAATTTATTGAACACTCGCTCTCACAATCACACAATTTACAATCTCACAATTACTGCCATCGGCATTATCACAAATACTTCTGCTGTAGTCACTGCCATGCACTCGATACAACCCGACTCGGCGACCGCTACACTTCAACTGACTGCTTAATCGTTACTCAGTAGTAAATGGCTCAGTCCTCACTACTGAATAGTGTTCGCTGCTCCTTATTTAGCCTCGGCACGGACAACACGGAAAACAGTTACGTGATAGGTACCGCTGTTGCGTGATGCCGTGTTTACAGGTTGCCTAGCAACACTGTCGAGAGTTGTTTACTGCTGTGTAGTAACCGCGGTATCCCTTGTTACGTCACTCGCGAGACTGCAGAGTTCACGTGATCCCTACTTACCGTTGCGCCATCCACATCACAATATTATCATTATTATTATGTTTACTGTCTGTTCTTATAGTAAAAGTTTTCCTTCTGATAGATGCGCTTCAGCTGCTAATGTTGTTTGTAGGGACACAGATATATTTGGAACAAAACTCTTGTCACTTAAACTTAGTTTATAACCCGTTTTCTTAATTATTAAATTATTCCGTCTCCAGTATTAATGTGTGTTATGTATATATCTTAACGGATTTGATCAACCCGTTGCCAGGCAACGGCTCTGTAAACACGGTCCAACACGCAACAATAGACGAGACTGTATCTTCTATGTCGTCAGCGCCGAGCAGCGGTGGAACAACGGAGTTATGCAACCATTTTCTAAGCAACGGCATGGTAAACGCAATTCCACATAAGCGGTGACGTCATCAACAATGGAGACGGTGTTTCCGTGTGGTCTGTACAGAATGTTTACAAGAGAAGTGAATGCAGTGATCAAGTTAGATCAGGATAGTTACGAGTCAGCCGTAAGCTGGAGGACTGAGTCCAGAAGAATTTTTAGTTCTGAGGTTCCAGAGTGATTGAAGACGAAATAGCAAGAAGACTTCATATTGATTTGAAGTGATAATTTCTATGTTGAGATCCGTTGCTAGGCGACGAATAATGTAAAATGAGAATCCTAGTGCGTATGTAACGGTGAACTGGAAAGTGTGTAAATCAGCGATAGCGCTATATTAATGGTACTGTAATTAAGAGAACTTGTTAAGTGAAGTGCTAAAACCCAACCATCCGAACTAGATGCCGTTACTTTCGTCACGCGTACCCCCTGACAATATTTTTCTCCTTTTATTGCATCAGGATTATATTCATGCACTCCCCCATACACCTTCATAGCGTAGCGCTGGATTAGTTAAGCAGAAGGAAAACTATACCTTTTTTCATTGCATCATGGCTGTCATAGGGGTACCAATTAAATCGTTATTGTCTAAATGGTACATGTTCTCTGGACTTTCGTTTTCTTTCTATGCACGCGTTTGTTTTGTTGTCTCTTTGCTTGTGATTATACTAACACTGGCCTTTAGGCTGTTGAACTGTTAAAATTGAATTATTACTGCTGCTGCTGCTACTACTACTACTACTACTACTACTACTACTGCTGCTACTACTACTACTACTACTACTACTGCTACTACTACTACGTGACTATTGTCTTTATGCTGCTTTTGTCCTTAATGTAATCACAAGTATCTACACTGTGCTGTGTCTGTAACTGGCCTTGTAGCTGTTGACTCGGCATATAAATAAAATAATTGAATTCAATTATTATTCAGCCGCTCTCTCATGGAGCTGAGCCCGTCTTGAGAAGCCACCAATTCTGCAGCTACTCAAGAACTTCCCAGCGTTTTATGGAAGCCGAAAGTTCATTACCGTGATCACAAGAGCCCTCCACTGGCCCCTTTCTAGTCCATACCATCCCATCCTATCCCTCTAAGATACATTTTAATATTGTTCACCCACCTATGACTTGGTCTTCCCAGTGGTCTCTTTCCTTCTTGCTTTCCCGCCAATATCCTATATGCATTCCTGTTCTCCCCATTCGAGCTACATACCCTGCCCATCTCATCCTCCTTGACTTGACCATTCTAAGTATATTTGGAGAAGAGTACAAGTTATGAAGCGCCTCACCGAATTATTATTATTATTATTATTATTATTATTATTAGTAGTAGTAGTAGTAGTAGTAGTAGTATATTCAGTTATTCAGCCAGGTTTTCTACTGGATTTTGCTCTAAATGATCAAACGTAATGTGGAAGCAGAAGACCAAGCCTCAATGAAATGGTGATCCCACAGTAAGACGGGCCATACTTCATTCTGCTCATAGATTGCAGTCTCTGTAAATAAAGTGGGTTGAAAGCAAATGGAGTGAGATCCGCTGCCGGACATTTCCCCTGCTGCTGGTTGCGTAAGATAATCCGCCTCTCTGTGGAAATCCCTGAAGGATAACGAACGAGTCCTTGAAGTTACGAATCAGTTCCTGGAATGATTTGTCATATTCGAGAGGACTATGTACAGGTCCTTCTAGAAACATGTTCTCTGTTTTCTCCTCTATATTTTACAGTTTACGTCCCAGACAACAAGCTGCACGTGTCTCTGTCGTTAAAAATCAAATTTCTACATGCAGTTCTGTTTCAGTATATTCAAAGGTGTATTTTCTTTTTCGTTTTATTTCCATGGTATTAACATTAGCCCCTTAAATCCAGTTCTAAAGCCACATTCATTTTCACCACTCGTGCATTTGTCTCGGCCAACTAGTGGTACCGAAATCTTGACTCTTTTCGTCTGTTTTAAACAAGTTTGATGCCGTTCCGTGCAGACAATTCTTAAAACTTACATATACAGACTCCAGAACGTCATGTTTTCGCTGTACACTGAAGATTTTAGTTCGCGTTACTGTGTCTCATAGCCCGAAGGATACGGAAATTAGCAAAATACAATCGGTTGGCGCTTGTAGCGAGAAATATACTTCATGAAGTCCTTAGTGGCGGAATTGAGGACAGCAAGTTGAGAAAGGCTGAATAGGATATGATCCTTGTCCATTTTAAAATAGGGTCCTGTCATTTTCATGAGGGATCGGAGGTAAATTGAAGAAGAAATCCGTCCTAAAGGGGCCCATACACGTACGAGCCTGGCTCGGGTTCCAATGAGCCAAACTCGTCCGTGTGTGGGTCGCAAATTTGGGAGTCCGTTCATGTGTTTGTGGTGAAATTAATCCAAGCCTGGCTCCCGAGTCAAGCTCGCCGAGCCGGACTCGCGAGCCAGACTCGTACGTGTATGGGCCCCATTATAGACAGGTAGCCCACGGAAAAAATTTCGAAATAGTGACCTCCACAATGGAAAAGTGATGTACTGTTGTTGGAAAGGGAGTGAGCCTTCATTGTTGAAAACATTTCAATCTACGTAGCTCAGTATCAACATTCTGAAATCGTGAAATATAAAACCGCTCACACGTTATACAGATAAAGGTATAGACTCCTTGTTGGCAGAAAAATTAAATCTGCGGGTACAGAAACTTGCAGTCCCCAGTTCCTTCAGGTCCATTATTTTATTTCTGGAGCAGATGTACCACTTAAATTTGCATATTTCGGTCATCTGTAAAGATAAAATTGTCCCTGTGCTTGACCAATTAAGCACTACGTCATGAAGGCATGTGGGGAACTGGATGTATAGATTCACGTATTCTTGACCTCAGTACTAGTTTGAGGTGAGTGGTCACCTTCACGACACAGCCGCTTTAACCCCGGAGAAATTGCCCCCAATACCCCATTTGGATAGGAGGTTGGGTGCGCCCCAGAACCAGTCTGGATGACGTGGAGGAGTTAAAAAATTTCGTCCCTACCGGGACTCGAACTTCGACTATTCTGCAGCCCAGTTCATAGCCAGTTGCTATACCGACTGCACTATCTTGGCGTTGCACCACAGTATGGATCCATATTGAGAATTCAGTTATTTTTATTGTACTTATTATATACACTCCCTGATGATAGTCCTATGAGGACCGAAACATGTAGCGGTAAACAATAAAATTCAATTTATGATATACCGATTTGGCTGTAAAACTATTTTTTGTTGTGTTGACGGATACCTTACCTAACTCTATGTTGTACTTTTCAGAAAAGTGTAGAAACTCTAATACAAAAATTTACCACAGGTTGCTTTCAGATTACTTGGTCCACAACTCTAGAATTATGGTTCAGAGGCCAGCACTGATCTATGAATCAGCTGCGCAGTTCTTGATCAAGGGCAAGACATTAAGTTGAAAACCAGGCACCGGTTGGAAAAAACCCAATTACAGAACCAATGTGTTGTCTGTCTGCCAGGCCTTCCGCATGTTTAAACTGGACGGATTCTGATGACGGTTTGTAGCCCTTCTGCATTAGAGTGTTTACTTACTTACCTACTCATGGAGCTGAGCCCTTCTTGAGGAGCCGCCAATTCTGCAGCTACTCAAGGATTTCCCAGCATTTTATGGAACCCGAATGTTCATTACCGTGTTCACAACGTGGCCCCTATCCTGAGCCAGATCAATCCATCCCATCCTATCTAAGATCCATTTTAATATTGTCCACCCACCTATGTCTTGGTCTTCCCAGTGGTCTCTTTCCTTCTGGCTTTCCCACCAATATCCTATATGCATTCTTCGTCTCCCCCATTCGTGCTACATGCCCTGCCCACCTCATCCTCCTTGGCATTAGAGTGTTTGCGAAAGAAAAAAAAAAAGAATTGCATGTCTGTCTTGTCTATTTCGAATTTTCCCGACCTGGATACCACAGAAATATACTTTTAATTATGCAGGAACTGTTAGGCAAGCTACATCGACATGAATTGCACATTTACATTTCTTATTTCCAGCAAAACATGTGGCACACATTAACGTTCCTCAGAATGTAATAATGACGACATGTGCAAAAGAAAAATGACAATCAAATGAGGACAAAAATAGAGCTTGAAACAAATGACAAAGTAGCTGGACGTCCTGTAAGGATCTACGGGAGGAGACACTTGCTGAGAAATATATTGACCTAGTAAATATTTCATTTGCAATATGTGTCATGTAAAACAGTTTGTACACGTAACATACGATGTATCACCCTGGCCCATTCATATGACAAAAGCTTCAAATTACGAAATTACTACTACTACTACTACTACTACTATTTTTTTTTCAATGACTCTTCCAGCCCTTTCGTGGCTCTGGCCTCTTATTCGGTTCCGTAATCATTTTTCACAGACGGTAGGACTCCTTGGACGAGCGATCAGCTCACCGCAAGGCCTCTACTAACCACAGGGCAACACAAACACAGAATAAACGCATACATACATCAAACATCCATGCCTTAATTGGGAATCGAACCCACGATCCCAGTGTTCGAGCTAGCGAAGGCAGTTGATGCCTTAGACCCCGCGGTTACTGTGGCCGGCACTACTACTACTACTACTACTACTACTACTACTACTAATAATAATAATAATAATAATAATAAGAAGAAGAAGAAGAAGAAGAAGAAGAAGAAGACGAAGATGATGATGATGATGATGCAGATGCATTCACGTTTCCGTTGCTGGTGAAAGTGTCGTGGCCTCAATCTACACTGAAGATGCCAGATCCCGGAACTCACGTGAAGACTTGACGTCACAGCTGCATGACCTTGAGGTGGCCACACTCGTATTTTGGATGCGACAAAAGACCTGTTGCCGTAAAAGGCTAAATTTGTCCTGTAACACCCATTGTCGTTGTGTTCTGAGACAGATTTCCTCAATGAATCCGGACAGCAATAGAAGCAATTCAGAGTAATGGCCGTGCTCGGCCTTGCCATGGCTCGGATTAAAAGCCCGACGGAACAACTGACAAAAGCGGCCAGTTGGGCAGCTACTCAGGAAATTCCCAGCATTTTATGGAACCCGAAGGTTCATTACCGTGTTCACAAGAGTCCTCCACTGGTCCCTATCCTGAGCCAGATCAAACTAATCCTTATCATCCCATCTCTCTAAGATCCATTTTAATATGTTCACCAACCTATGCCTTGGTCTTCCCAGTGGTCTCTTTACTTTTGGCTTTTCCACAAATATCCTATATGAAATCATCTTGTTCCCCATTCATGCTACATGCCCTGCCCATCTCATCCTTCTTGACTTGATCATTCTAATTATACTTGGAGAAGAGTACAAGTTATGAAGCTCCTCATTATGCAGCTTTCTCCAACTTCTTGTCACTTCATCTGTCTTCGGTCCAAATATTCTCAACACCCTGTTCTCGAACACCCTCAGTCTATGTTCCTTCCTTAATGTCAGAGACCCATGCAGAACCGCAGGCAAAATTATATTTTTTTATATTCTAATTTTTATATTTTTGGACAGCAGACGAGTAGGCAAAAGGTTCACATTGTTTATTAGTTTATTAAATTCGCCAGGATTCTACGAAAGACTTGTGCGAAATGCAAAATAAGAAAATTATTAAGAGTTGAAACCGATATTCGAAACTCTTGTTTTCTGGGTTTGCCTTACCTTTAATTGATATTTATGTGGTGATATATATTCGGCCTATATAACGCACAAGTTCAGTTTCACTAGTATAAGGTAAATTGAAATTTGGCGGGAAAATTTTAGAGTAAATCCTTCATATACGAGTAGAACTTCGTTGAGCTGAGTTCGAAAGTTTCAAGAATAGAAACAAGCAGAGGACTGACCGACATATCAACGTGACTCCACACAAGACGTTTTTGTGAATGAAATCACGTCTCCTAACTTCTTCGTAAGAGGATGTGTGTTACTGGACGCCGTGTTCGGAAGGAACAACTCAGCTGCCCAGAGCAGTACACGACTGTGTTTAAATGAAAGTGTGTTGGGGACTGCACTGATAAGTTTCGACTCTGTACTCAATGAAAACTAACATTTCTGTTGTCTCTGGTAATCCTAATCACTAGTGTGAAAGTTGCGTGAAAGCACCACTCTCTTCTAGTATTTCAGCTCTATCTATGTCCGTTAGAAATCTCAGGCCAGAGGCAGACATAGTGACTCAGGTTTAATGGCACGAAGCTAATGAACTTGTCACGTCGACATAAGGCAAGCGCTCAGGTCGTATCCGGTGAGCAAGTCCATTCCTATGCGTACAGGATAGAAGTTCATTGTCGTATTTATAGAAGTTGCGATGATGATGATGGCAATAATAATAATAATTCAATTCTTATTTATTTACGGTACATGCTAACTTAACAGCTCAAGGCCAATTACAAAGTGAGCATGAATAAAGATACAGAAACAAATGCAAACAAAGTCACAAAGTGACAGCGAAAATAATTCAAGTTTCAAATAGATCAATATACAATAATAATAATAATAATAATAATAATGATAATAGTTTAATTATTTCAGTATAAAATATGTTTCAACAACAGAGTTTTCGTTCCAAAGACGTCTAGGTCCCTATAAACAACAATAGCAGCTGAAGCGCATCTAGCAGAGGGACAATTTTTACTAACAGAACAGATATAATAATAATAATAATAATAATAATAATAATAATAATAATAATAATAATAATAATTCCTTTAAATAGGAGCTTGGCAACGGCAAGAGCAAATCGCAGGCAAGCTACGACAAAATCAATATAATATGGGGAAAATAAACATTTTAGAAGACAAGTTACATTTAAGAAATGGACATAACAATTCTGACAGTTAAGGGAATCTACATACCATAGTTACTATAGGATTCTGACGATGGTGTATAACAAACAGAGATATTGGGTTTTCGGACTTTATCCATTGTCCTGGTTTTTAAGATAACTGAGAAAAAAACACGACGTTTCGGAAACTGGATCTGTTTCCAGGACGATGGATAAAGTCCGGAAACCCAATATCTCTGCATACCATAATTATTAATATATATAGCTTATTGCTTATCAGAACTCAACTATTCCTAACACAATCAAATCACATTTTTATGGCACGGCCTACAAAGTCAGTGAAGCTGTTTGATTGTAGTTGAAGAAATGTCCTATTTCATTTTACATTCAAAATGCTATATTTTGCACAGATATATTTGCAGTTTGGGGTAATTTTCAATCTTTTGCAGATTTTATATATAGAATTTTAGATCATCTGCAGATTGATAATAATTATTAGTAAGGTTCATAAAGTGGAATGTTAAGTGGAAGATAAATTTCCTTAATTTCAAACAAAATATGAGTTGGCAGTTGAATAGATATGGAACAATGTAATGCACCCCAAACTGAGTGTTAGGTTAACTCCTGTTATTTTTCAGTGCAGCATGATGGTAGGGGGGGGGGGACGCTCGTATGAACAGCGTAACATTCAGAATTCTTACCTTTTATTTCATGAAGGAAACTAAATCATTTTCATTTTCCTAACAATCTGGAAGTGGAGAAGAAATGACGTTCCCTTTATTATTGTTAATATCAACGGCCGGTCCTAAAGTATGGATAGCATAGAATGAGGGTACGCGGTAGCGTAGTTGGTTGAGGCACTATGCTACAAGCCGGAAGGTCGCTGGATCAAATCCCGATGAAGTCATTGGATTTTTTTTTAAATGACCTGATCCTTCCAGTCGCAGTATGGCCCTGGCGTCGACTCAGCCTTTAACAGAAATGAGTACCAGGAATCTTCCTGGGGGTAAAGGGCGGCCGGCGCGTAAGTCTGACAACCTTACCGCCATCTGTGAGCCGATTGTCTAGAAGATGTGGGAACCTCGACGTCTTACAACCCTATGGGCCTTCACGGCCTGTTACAGGGATAGCTTTACCTTTTTACCTCTTTTTAAAATGAAAATTCGGCGTGTCTTAACTAACTTTCTTTTCGGTTTCATGCACCTCTGACTAAGAATAAATAAGTAATACTGGAGTACAAACAATATTGTGCTACTTTATGCTTATGACTATAAATAATATTTGTTCAGATATAAGCGCAACTGCCAAAACAACAGTTAAGTACAGCGACAGCGAGCAGATGAACATGGCGGTAACGCTGTAGTCTCGTATTTGGGAGTCGGTCAATTAGAATTCCGGTATAGAAACCAGATATTCTGGTTCAGCATTCACGTGGTTTTACTCTACACCAAATTGTACCTCAATTAAGGCCACGACGGTTACCTTGCATGCCTTCTAATGCTAAGTATCCTACTACACGACGGTATATAGTCTAGACACTGACAAAGCTCTAAGCATATCCACACACAGAGAATAAATAAATAAATGTACGAGTACAGCGAGAATCTGCAGACATGTGACTGACTCACTTCATCTACAATTGTTTCCTTTGGGGGAAGTAAGAAAAGAAGAGAGAGGCCTCTTAATTTGTGCGCTTCGTAGATCAGAGTAAAAGCTCTCTGTATTGACAAAGGAAACTGACCACTGCTGCAAATTAAATTGGCTTTTCCTAGGAGAGCTGGAGGTTGTCTGGTCATCCTATTTCATTTCAGTGTCTCTACCATGCTCAGCGGAGCGACGGGACGGACAGATATTACTTGCGTACAGTGTGACGCATATAAAGTCGGCCACGAATTTGTATGCTGTGTCTGCCAAGGAACCTCGCCCTGCTGAACATAGCGTGCCAGTAATTAATGCTCTCACTTAAGGTTTAGCCTTGAATGTAACGAACTCTGCTTTCTTTTTGGGAAAGTGCATTCCACTTCCAACTACAACGAAGTTTGGAAGGAAAGCATATATATAGTAATGCTATCCCTGTACCAGGCCGTGAAGGCCCATAGGGTTGTGAGACGTTGAGGGTCCCACATTATCTAGACAATAGGCTCAAAGATGGCGGTAAGGTTGTCAGCCTTACGCGCCGGCCGCGCTTTACTCCCCAGGAAAATTATTTAATTAATTCCTGGTACTCATTTCTGTTAGAGGCTGAGTGAACCCCAGGGCCTAGTGCGGCTGGTAGGATTAGGTCAATTGAAAAAATCCAATGGCCTCATCGGGACTTGAACCCGCGACCTTCCGGCTTGTAGCATAGCCCCTCAACCAACTACGCTATCGCGTGTTTGCTAGGCAACGCGACAAGAAATTTTGCGGGTTTTCGGATTTGAAGGAATATTTATTGGAAAGTCACTTTACACTCACACTTACAATTATTCTCAACTTATAACGTCAGACGTTTCCTCTACACTGTTACAGTTACTTGCACCGCTGATCTTGGCGAAGTGTCTTCTGCTCTGCTCGGAGCTCAACTGTCCTTGGTCTCTTGTCGGATACGAACTCACTCCTGCTAAAGTCAAATACAAACTCTTCTTTTCTAGTCGGATAAGCTCTCTGCTAGTCTCTGGCCGATATTATACTGATATAACTTGCACTCGGACTGAATAGGGAACACCTTGTCCAGGGGTTAATTTCTCCCGCTGCTATGCAAACGCTGCTTCAAACAATTCTTTGCTTGGATATTGCTAGCTGTTGCATAGCAATGGATGCGTTCTGATTCATAGCCGTTGTCGCGGGAACGTTGGGCGTTGCCTAGGAAATCAACCCTGATGTCACTAACCCATCTGGCTTTCTGGTAGCACGCCACAATATTTAAACTTTAATATACTATATGAATTTGAATTAAATCTAGGATTGTCATGGCAAAAGCTGCATTTAGCAGGAAGAAGAATCTTTTACCAGCAAATTGGACTTAAATCTGAGAAAGAAACTAGTGAAATGCTACGTTTGGAGCATAGCTCTGTATGGGGCTGAAACTTGGACACTTAGGTCAGTAGATCAGAAACACCTGGAAAGCTTCGAAATGTGGTGTTGGAGAAGGATGGAGAAGATCAATTGGACCCATTATGTGAGAAATGAAGAAATGTTAATTAGAGTCAGTGAGCAGAGGAATATCCTACACGAAATAAGAAAACGGAAGGCTAATTGGATTGGTCATATCTTACGCGGTAACTGCCTTCTAAAAGAAGTAATTGAAGGAAAGATAGAGATGCGGATAGAAGTGACCAGAAGACGAAGAAGAAGACGTAAGAAGATGCTGGATGACCTTGAGGACAGAAGAGGATATTTTCATTTGAAGGGGAAAGCTCTAGATCGCATCAAGTGGAGGAACTGTTTTTGAAGGGACTGTGGACCTGTCGTCTTGACAGATTACAGATGAATGAATTAATCTGTTATTTTAAAATACGTTTCACAGACCAGGAATGAATTAATCTGTTATTTTAAAATACGTTTCACAGACCAGTGTAATACATCAGATTTTTTTTTTAATGAGCCTTGGCAACATGAATAACACTGATGCCAGAGAGAGTGCTATATTTTGCTGGTTTTGAGGAATGTGTCTATCGTTGGCCTTCGTTACATCAAAAATATAATGGCGTCGTCAGTGTAGAATATTATTATTAATTTTAACTGCAATGGATTTTTTACCCGGTGGCATTGGTACTACAGTAAGACACAACACACAACACCACACATTACACAGAGTAACACACCACGCTCACACATTATGAGGCTCTGAGCTCCAATCTCAGTCGAGAGTATACGTATCTGATTAATTGTATTATCAGCGGCCGCGCCATAGCTCAAGCGTTTAGTCGCTAGCTTCCCACAGCGGCGGCCCGGGTTCGATCCCGGGTCTGGTCAAGTGGGATTTGTGGTGGACAAAGTGGAGCTGGGGAGGGTTTTCTCCGAGTCTTCAATTCCCCTGCCAATCTTCATTCCACCAAATTCTCCATCATCATAATCACCCGGGACAGGTACAATAGGCCAATCAATGGCCACCGTGCCGAGTGGGCTCAGTTGAACTCCACCCCCCACTAAGCGAATTAAAGAAAAATTGTATTGCCAACTCCTTCTTGATGAGAAGCGCAATCTTCTTGACAAGTGACACCTATTGCGCAGCGATACTAACGTTTCTGTTCCTCACTAATCTTTTAATTCTTGTGGCATTCTACAAAAGAAAAACACAATAGACCACTGTAGGTCACGGTGCAAGGGCCGAGAAGGCCTACCCCTCATACATTCATTCAATACAGAAGAACGCCTCTGGGAATTTGCTTAATAGATAACTTCATAAATTGTAATCTTCACCGAATATTATTAGAGAAATAAAACTAAGGAGAGTGAGGTAAGAGAATTTTATGAGATCAAGATGTAAAAGGAAGGATAGTTTTAAAAATTAACCTTAAATAATTAGGATGTGCGCATGGTAAATTTGTCCCTGTGGTTAAATAATTAAGCATACGTTTGGGAAGTGAATCTGTAGACCCATGTATTCTTGACCTCGGGAATAGTTGGAGGTGAGTGATCAGCTTCACGCCCCGGCCGTTTTACACCCGGAGAACGAGTCCCTGTCTCTCACTGGATAGGAGGCTGGGTGGGCCGAGAATCTCGCCCCTACCGTGACTAGAACTGCGAACCCTCGGCCGTCTATCCAATAGCCAGTAGCTACACCGGCTGCGCTATGTGCAGATACGGACTAGATTCGTCTGGCACACGATATGAATATGTGGCAGTCTCTTTTGGATACAGGATTGAGCATTCCAGTTTCGTAAGAGGCGGAGAAGGTTCCACTGGTATTTGCTTCCGAAGAGGTACTTTGCCCAACGAGTGAATCAGTAAGTTAGTGGGTTAGTTAGGTAGTTAGAACTCTCCCAGCCGCAGACAAATTGCACCCACATATAGTCAGAAACAGCAATTTGTATTTTCAACATCTTCACACTTGAACAAACAAGAATATAGTAATACAAGGAACACTTAACAGGAGCATTCGAAGGGAGGAATTTTAAATGAAATAATTAAAACTCTGATGGACTCCTCTCTTTTAATAAGGAACGTTAAATTTACATGCGCTGTTAGTCAAACTAGCAGGAAGTTAAAACTGCATACTAAATTTATAAGCAGTCAGTGTTAAGATTCCATTGTTTACTGTTATTATGTACACCAAACAAAAATTAGATACATATAAAGTGATTAATACATTGTCATGAGTAGCCTCCCCATAGAGGTACACTATGTAAGATTTGAGGTTTTCACGGCGGTGACTACGAAGAATGCCGTCTTCTTGAATGTGGCGCCGTGTAGATCTTGTGTAAACCGACGTTTTTCTGAAACGTCGTTTCACACAAAACCTACAATGAGCCACATCTGCAGCCACTTACTCGAGCTGGTACCTCGCTCGCAGATTTCTTTACCCTGGAGATGGAGGTGATATGTTTCTCCGAAACGTCGGTTCACACAGGATTTACACGGTGGCACATCCAAGAAGAAGGCATTCTTTATAGTCTCCGCCGTGAAAACATCAAATCTGGTTAATACACAGTCCATTCAAAGTAGAATTGTAATAGAGCAATGCATTAAAAGAACAAAACAAATTATATTTAAAGTATCCTAAATATTTATAAATGTTTTCTTCTGTTTTTTCCCTTAATTCCAGTTTTCTTCAGAAGGGCAGTATCGATGGTTGAATATGCACATTCGAAAACATACTCATAATATTACTCCTGTTTAATTATCTAAAGAAAATTCACGATTTGCGGATAAAATGTATTGAACGTGAAATGCATGATTGATTTTCTTCTGCGACTTTTGTTCGAAATATTTCTTCTCCGATAAATGTTTAGCACGATACGCCCACACAAGCACGCATTTTACATATACGATGGGGTACCCAAAAGAAAACGAACTATTTTTTTTTGTGGGCAGAGCTTTTGTAGTACCGCGTTTTGCCGCTATGAGCGCATAGAGCTAACATTCCTGAGTCGATAAGCCGACTACCGTTGCTTCAGAAGGTAAGGACTAGTTTCGGCAGAGTTTATAGTGACAACTGTTTTGTGTGACCGTCGTTTTTGCAATGGCCCGAACACATGAAAATGTTGAAAAAATTCGTGAAATCATCAAGGAAGATCGACGACGGACCATTGAAGAAATTGTGGAGCTGTCGGGAGTGACTTGGAGCTCAGTTCAGCGAATTTTGACAGAAGATTTGGGAATGAAAAGGGTGGCTGCGAAATTCGTGCCACGACTGCTGACTGCTGAACAAAAACAAGGTCGCGTGGAAGCATGCTGTGCTTTGAAAGAAGAATCCCGAAATGATCAAAACTTTTTTTCATCGTTTTGCTGATGTTGCTGAGGTGAAAGGAAAAAACGACGGAGGCGCTGTCAAGCATCTCAATAGATGAATTTAGACAATGTTTTGAAAAATGGAATAAAAGACTAGACAAGTGTATTAGTGTAAGTGGAGAGTACTTTGAAGGGGATTGAAGGTTTGTGCTTAAAATTTGAATAAATAAGTTTAAAAAAATAAGTTCGGTTTCTTTTGGGTACCCCCTCGTAAATGCGTCTCTATACTTGTCCAATTTAAATGAAAATTTAAGCTGGTTGACAGTACTAGTAAGTTCTCAAAAGTCAAATTTCATACAAATTTTTCTAGTTACATACGGACGCCCATTAAACATAGACTTTTAGTCTTTGAAAGGAAAATTCTAAGAAAGATCTTCAGACCATCAAGAAACCGTGATGGCTCCTGGAGAATTAAAACAAATGACGCACTAGATAATCTAATAAAAGGAAGGAACACAGTTAACTTCATCAAAGCCCAAAGAATAAGTTGGCTTGGACACATCTCAAGGCTGGAGGCTGGAGGAACAATTAAGATAATATATGACTGGCAGCCACACGCCATAAGAAAGAGAGGCCGACCTAAGATTAGATTTAAAGATAACGTAAGGGAAGGCCTAAAGGATTTAGGAATTAATAACTGGATAACTCGCGCACAGGGCACAAGTAGTTGGAAGGAAACTGATGAGCAGGCCAAAGAGTTCAAGAAATGAAGCTGTCGAGCCTTATGAAGAAGAAGACATGCGGACGGACTCAGCTAACTTCGTAGCCACTCCGCATGGTTACGAACGCAGTATCTACGGAAAAGTAAAGCTTTGCATAGCTCTGATCTATATAAATACGTGAAGAATATTTATGTATGTCTGTTTCTTCAAAATTGAATCAGAATTGCATTACTTGCGATAGGAAACTGCAAAGACAGAAGGACAAAATATTCATGTGTACATTTCTTGAATTCCTTGCAGTTACGAGGACTAGACAAAATGCCTGTACCCGAAATATACTGCATACATTGGACTGCATTGAACAGTGTCGCCAGGTAAGGAGATCCCCTGGCCCAGACACCGTGCTTTTACCTGTCTGGGTGGAGCTGAGGGGACAAGAAAAAAACAGTCGTTGGAATGTTAACTCCCAACAGTCTCCAGGGAGACATGCACTCGACTGGTAGGGCCTATTCCCTTCTTTCAGAGCAAAAAATTTGAAACCAATGTTATAGCATATAAAGCTCTACAGTTGCTCACAGTTTTCCATGTTGGCGTAGAACACGAGGAACATAATCTTGCATAAAAGAAACAAACACTTTCAACGTTTTATAGAAACAGAAGTACTATTAGTATAGCCAAAATATTTATATGGTTTTTAATAATATATTTAAGTTTGTATGACTAAGTTACAAATGTTTTATGTGCGAACCTTTTGTCACACGACAGATGTCAGTACTATAATACAGTTCTTTTCAGACACACCGCTCAGCAGACCAGAACATGGAACTACGTTGGTCACCAACAAGTTCGGACCTAACGCCTTGTGATTTTTTCTTGTGGGGATATATCATAGACAGAGATTTTGTGGTTGTGGTAGACACTCACCTTCCTTTAAAGAGAGGCAGTACAAAGGACACGAAGCAAACTGGTTCTAAATTTTAACAAAGTCTTTTTAAACCACATTTGTAAATAAACTGATTATAATAATTTCTAAATATTTTAATGTATTCATGCACATCGCTGTAGTTGTTAAAGGGTCAGCTTTTATATTCATGGCATTGTGATGATACTGTATCTATGTATTGATATTGACCAATCATATTGTAATAGTAGTTTCTGCCCGTATTGATATATTTTTCTGAAGATAGTCTCTCAGACCGAAACATGTCAAGGATTAAAGATTAAAAGGGGGAGAAAAACATTTATCAGTCACACTAGACGGGGTTGATAACCTTTTATAATGCTCCGGTGTGTTTGGAACGAACTGGATTATCGTATTGATATCTGCCGTGTGACAAAAGGCTCACACATAGACCATTTGTAGCTTAGTGACACAAACTTAAATACATATATTAAAAAACCATGCAAGTATTTTGGCTATATCAACAATACTTCGGTTTCTGTAAAACGTTGAATATGTCTATTTCTTTCATAGTAAACCAGTATACTAGTACTGAGCCAATTATTCCACATCAGAGCTTCATAGTCATGTTTCCTCAGCATTTAATTCAATACTACAATTTTTGTTTCATGTCTTAAGATGACAAGTCCGTGTAGGTAAACATTTGTCTAATAAATTACCTATCCAGAATGGCCAAAACAAGGAGATGCTTTATCGCCACTCCTTTTCAACTTTGCCTTAGAATATACAATTAGGAAGGTCAAGGGAAACCAGGTGGGACTGAAATTAAATGGGACACATCAGCTGTTGGTCTGCGCCGATGATGTGAATCTACTGGGTGATAATGTAGATACCATAAAGAAAAACCCACAAACTTTAATTGACGCAAGTAGAGATTGGTTTAGAAGTAAACACAGAGAAAACTAAGTATATGTTACTGTCTCGTCACCAAAATGCAGGGAAAAATCATGACAGAAAGATAGGAAACAGATGTTTTGAATATGTGGCACAATTCAGATATTTGGGAACAACAATAACAGATCGAAACCTGATTCAGGAGGAAATTAAGAGGCGATTGAACTCGGGTAATGCTTGCTATCATTCAATCCAGAACCTTTTGTCTTCTCGTCTGATGTCGAAAAATATAAAAATTAGAATATACAAAACTATAATTTTGCCTGTGGTTCTGTATGGGTATGAAACTTGGTCTCTGACATTAAGGGAGGAAGATAGACTGAGAGTGTTTGATAACAGGGTGTTGAGAATATTTGGACCGAAGAGAGATGAAGTGACAGGAGGTTGGAGAAAACTGCATAATGAGGAGCTTCATAACTTGTACTCTTCTCCAAGTATAATTAGAATGATCAAGTCAAGGAGGACGAAGTGGGCATGTCATGTAGCACGAATGGGGTAGACGAGGAATGCGTATACAATATTGGTGGGAAAGCCAGAAGGAAAGAGATCACAGAGAAGACCAAGGCTTAGGTGGGTGGACAATATTAGAATTGATCTTAGAGAGATAGGATTGGATGGTATGGATTGGATAGATCTGGCTCTGGATAGGGACCAGTGGAGGGCTCTTGTGAACATGGTAATGAAGCTTCGGGTTCCATAAAATGCTGGGAAATTCTTGAGTGGCTGCAGAATTGGCGGCTCCTCCAGGAGGGCTCAGCTCCATGAGTAAGTAAGTAAGTAAGTAAGTAAGTAAGTAAGTCTTAAGATGATCTAACCATAATGCTGTCCTCCCAAAATGTATTAGAATTTTTCTCACGTCTTAAAAACTCGATTCCTATTTAATTTTTTCAATCGCAGGTGTTACGGAATATCAAATGGTTTAAAGCGGAATTGTGAAGAATTCAGGGGACGCTGCTCTAGCCAACATTGATATTCCGCCTAGCATTTACATGGAAGAAGTGAGAGCATCTAGTAGAAATCTCAGTCAGAATAGCCGGTCTATGGACTGAGAATTGAACCTGGAATCTTCCAATATAAAAAACAAGAATTCTATCCATTGAATTTCGACGTTCGCTCATAATGTAACCTCCCGTTTCAAGCTCCTAATGCCACAAACAGCACTGGGTGGAAATACGCATTATCAAACAACAGAAAAATGTTTGAGTTTTTATCAGTATATCACGTGAGTCCTGTCATGGGATATTTACTAGATTAAATTTTGATACCGATAATATCATTAGATAATAGAATAATATTAAAATTGATTTTAAGGAAATGAAACAAGTGAAACTGGAAGAAAACCGAACGTTTTTATGAAGAAAGTAATCAACATAAAGCTGACATTTCCTAAATTATCTAAATAATTTTCTTTTGTTGAAGGAAGGTCATATGTCGTACAGTGTATAGGGGTGCACTGCAAAGTAAGAAAGAATGCCTTATGTGGAGGTTTTTTTTTTCTGGTCTCATTCTGGTTATGACAAAATATCAGCGCCTAAACCGTTAGACAGATTTTTTTTTTTTTAATTCGATATAATAGGAACTTAGAGGGTAAATACGTATGTCTGGAGATTCCTCTTTTGGTTGAAATCGGACGTAAAATAAAGGACAATTTTCATGAAATGTGTGCTTTCCTGGGAAACCGTCGTGTGTATCTCGCGTATAACTCTCCAATACATTGAGAGAACATTGAAACAATCGTTTTAGAGAAGAAAGCCACACATTGGTTCTAGCAGAAAGTTTACTTTCCAAGCAATGAATGCTGGCAGGCAGACTCGAAGGGAAGAAGTCACTTGGGAGAGCGAGGCGTAAATGGAAGAATGATACTAAAATAGCATAAAATTATAGAATATGGTATTTCGAAGTGGATTCACGGGGCTGAGGAAAAGTTTGCATGGTGTATATCTTGGGTACGACAACAAATCCACTGGTTCTGTAAAATGCAGGGAATTTTACCACCTGAATTGTTACTGGTCTATCAGGAAAAACTGTGCCTCACTGAGTTAGTTTTCTTCGTTAAGCCACCAGAGTAAACATCGCATTCCTCTCTAATTTATCTAATTTTGTAATAAATAAATAACATCACTGAAGTAGAATCTTAGGTTCTCACAGCCTGTCTTCTGGAATATAACATCTTGTAGTCCTCCGTTTCGGAAGAATATGTTTCTTCCATCTTCAGGGTCGAAGAATGAGCCAAACAAGGAGACAGGGTGAAGCATATAGCAAGCTCTGCCTCATGTTGGTTTCTATCCTGGTTTCTTCTTCGACATGAAGTTTGAGGCTACACGTTCCTCTGAAACGACGAATGACTTTCAACGGTCTCTACGACAGTAGATCCCAGTACATAGGACTCTTCGACATTTCTGACTCAGTTAGAGCCTGGAAGTGTGTAGCGCGTTCAGGAATGCTTTCCAGATGTTCTCTACAATTGTCCGTTGCTTGTTAACGGATAAGTACACCTGTTACATGAAACTCTGACAGATATTGACCACCAAAGTCCTCTGAGGTCGATGACCTTAAGAATCAAAGAAACCAACAAAGACTGTAAATAATAGATAGAATTAGCATTGAAATGTATTTTATTTTATATACTGTAACGTGTTTTGCTACTGATGACGCCGTTCGAATTGTTAATTGGTTTATTTAACAACCTACAAGTCTTGGCTACAATTAATTATAACACTGTTACGGGTTTACACAATTTACAAATCCTACGCACTAATCTATTCGCTCTGTCTTCAGTAGTCTTCACTTATTCACAGTACAATACGGGAGCTATACCAGTGTCACTGTATTACACACTCCCAATACCTTCTCACACTATCACTTCTAACCATACGTTCCGGTATTCTTCTTTCCGCGTTCACGATTCGCTCGCTACAACTGAACTCGGCGACTGTTCCAATTCAACTGTCTTCGGCGGCGGCTACATTTTAACTGTCCTGGCGGCTGCTATATTTCAACTGATTCGGCGATTTCACGATCCGCACTGCGTCACTCCTGATCACACACTCTCTCACATACTGCTCAGCCGCCTTTTTATACCGTTCCCTGTTGCCTGTGTCAACAGCGGTGTCACGTGATACGTCACAGTAGGTAGCGCTGCCACGTCACCGCGGGGGAGGGGGGCGGAGTGTTGACTGGTCTGTTACCATAGCAGCGGCAGCGGTGTTACGCCACCGCTGGCGGAGAAGGGGGTATCCTGTATAGCGCAATACGTCACAATATTAATAGACTATTTCTTATATTACCAGACGCTTTTGAAGTAACGTAATCAATGTATTTCTATACACTAAACTCCGTGGTTATAGTCCACAAGCGAACTATACCGACCGAGCGACCGTCGCTTGTCGGCGAAGTTAGTGCCAACTTTAGCGGATAGAGGTCGCGTGGTCAGCGCAACGGATCCCTATGGCCGTTAATCTCGGCTTTCTAGACCGGAGCCGCTATTTTTTCATTCAAGTAGCTCCTCAGTTATCCTCACGAGGCTGAGTTGACCCCGTTCCAGACCCACTACTACTCATAAAATCTGGTAGCACCGGGAATTGAACACGGGATCTCTGGATCTGTAACCAGGAATTCTGACCACTTTTCCACAGAGGCGGTCGTTTATTGCCATAGGAACATGAAGGATGGTACAGGCATATGTATTCAGTTGAGGAATTTGTTTCCTGGTGCAGTATACGCTCTGTGACGACCTTGAAATTTCTCTTCTAAAATTAATTGCATTCTTTTAATTACATGCCTGGCTCTTTCTTCAGTAATTACCTATAGAAAACCACACACGAAAACTATGTAGGATTTGATATTCTCACAGCGGTGGCTATGAAGAGTATTATCTTCTGGGATAAAACGCGGTGTAGTCAATTGAAAGTAACCGACGTTTCAGAGGAACATATCGCCTCCATTTTCATGGTCCAATAAGTCAAACAAAATACCAACGTCAAAGTGGGTGGCAAGCTGAGTAAACGGCTGGCCGGAAATTTCGGATTATATAAGAAGGAGGGAGGAAATGAAAGAGTGGAAGTCGGGACATCAGGGTACAATCTGCTTCCTTCCACTACGTCTAGTCCCTCATCCGTCACCGCATGCCAGCGACTCACTCACTTGAATTCTCTCCCTTACACGTCGGTTCCCTGTCCAACACAACCTAACATTTGTTCCATTTCTTTTTCCTAGACAAGCAATACCGCCCCTTTTCAGGGTCATCCTAAACAAAATTTCCCTCTTGCTTCCTATACAATCCCAAATTTCCAGCCAGGCGATTTGTCTGCTTTACCACCTGCTTTCACTCTGGTATTTTGTCCATCTTATTCAGCCTTGGAGATAACGGCTGTATGTTCCTCTGAAACATCGGTTGACATTCAGCAGACTACACGGGATTATATCCCGAAGATAGTGCTTTTCATACACAAAACATTTACAGATATATAAAATCAGGTGGCGCTGACAGCCATGGTTATTTGTTGATATTGACAGAAATTCCATTCGACAAAACTAAATCTCCAAAAATGTCATGCAGATTGGCACACAACACGTTACTATTGGCATAGGCACTTTACGATAAGTAGTTACTATAGGATTCTGACGATGGTGTATAACACACTGATATATTGGGTTTCTGGACTTTATCCATCGTTCTGGTTTGTTATCTTAAAAACCAGGACGATGGATAAAGTCCAGAAACCCAATATATCAGTGCACTTTACAATAGTTAGGCAGCACAGAAACTTAGTGAACAATAAAATATTTTCACAGTGAAAGTTTCCTGATCACTGCAGTAAACGTCATTCTGAACAAGTGACAGGTACAGTACCATATTTCTAACTGAGAAAAGGTTATATATTATAAATACAAACCCCTCCGTCCAATGTGACATATAAGTTTTTACTACGTTAAAACTTATCTCCCTTACGTGTTTCGGTCCTTACGGGCCATCTTCAGAGCTAACTTCATTACAAACTTGAAACTACCATCACAATAGGTGTTTTGATTTAAAATACATACACTTATATCCTATAATGCACAGTACGCATAAAGTCGAACGTTTCACAATGACAGCAGCTTCCTGGTGTTGTAAAGTTTTTAAAGTTTGTATACTCTTCAATTTTCACCATCTTACATTAAAGAAACTATATAAAAATATAATATCAAATATCAAAATAATATCAAAATATAATATAATATCATATTACAGAACAACGGACGGTGCGTTGTTTCGTTTCTGTCAAGGATTAAAATACACTGCCGTAAACATCAGATAGCTCACATTTTGATCCAAGATCCTTAAAGACAGTGCACTTGTTCCTGTTCTTAATTAATTAAGCACTACGCTATGAAGACGTATGGGGGAGTGGAGATATAGCTCCACCTCGGTACTAGACGGAGGTGAGTGGTCAGCGTTACGCCCTGGATGTTTTGTCCTCGCGAAACAGACCCGGTACCAATTGCATAAGAAGCTGGATGGACCCTAGAACTAGTCTGGACGTTGTGAAATATAGAAACAATTTTTCCCATACCTTCCAGCCCGTATCCCTTCGAATTACGTACTGAGTTATTGCGGTACGTGAATGATCTAGCCACATGTAATTATCAAGCGTTGCCTCACTGCCAGGCACATCAAGGCACGTGGAAGCAAGTAGAGCCCGTTACTGGGCGGAACCTCACGCTTCGACTGCCTTCAGTCCCTGGGGCTGGATATCACGATTACATTAGTGAGTTCGGTGTTCTGTTAACTAATTTTATTTTCAAGCTGGAGAAGTCAAGGATACCTTCTGAGTTCAACTTTGTCTTACTTGGTCATTCGCAATGTGTCCGACCTCTGTAGTCACGTATATATTCTAGACACGCCAGACGCGATATACACGTGTCCACAGCAGTTCTCTGTGAGACGAAAACAAGAAACGAAGTTCTGAGAAGAAATTAACATCGTCAACTTTCTGTTAAATGTCACAGTAGAACGGCGAACCAAGCCTTGAAATTGAAGGTTACACAATTTAATGATCCGTTTAGATCACTAATTGAGCGTACTGTCTCTGTGCTTATCAGTGACAGAGAATTGTTGGAAATTTACATTTTCTCTTCAGTCTCCGGACTGAGTTTCAAATTTAAGATCTTTTATTGAAAAATAAAGTTCAGGTAGTTTCATTGCGATAAAATTGATAGTAGAGTTATATTCCACAACTTGCTGGTTGCCAAGTTCCGAACCAGGTTGAAGAAAATTATAGGATTTCGAAAGCGCAGACCCAGATGGGATTTGGAGAAGTTATATGCTCAAAGACAAAGCGTGCAAGAGACTCTAGAAGAGAAACTCGGTGCAATTGAAGGTGAAAGCGGAAATGCTGAAGCGCAGTGGAACGATATAAAAGAATGCATGTTAGATACTATCAGTGATTTGGTAGGTAAAGTTGGGAAGATAGCAAGAAAACCATGGGTTACACAGGAGATGATGAGTAAAATGGAGGAGCGAAGAAAATGGAAGAATGTCAACAATGAAGAAGGCAGGAGGAAATACAGGAGACTGAGGAATGAATTGAAAAGAGCCACGGACAGGGCCAAAAAGGAATATCTTGAGAAGATATGTAATGAGATTATGGAATTTCAAAGAACAGGCCGTTATGATTTGATGTACATGAAGACAAAAGAACTAGGATGGAAAGAGAATCATGGGATTCAAAATGTTGGCATCGAAGACTCCCAGGGGAATAGAATAGTAGATCAGAGGCAAGTGCTGAAAATTTGGGAAAATTATATTTCAGAACTATATGATCGACCTAATCGGCCAGAAACCTTAGAAGTTGAACCGGAAGAAGAAGTAGATACAGACGAGAAAGGACCATATATTTTACAAAGTGAGGTGGAAAAAGCTATCAAGGAAATGAGGAAGGGAAAGGCTACAGGAGATGATGATGTACCTGGAGATGTGCTCAAGTTACTGGGAGAAGGTGGTTTGAAAACACTGACAAAACTAATGAACACCATATATGAAAGTGGAGAGTGGCCCAAGGACTTTACAGAAGTTACAATGATTGCCTTAAAGAAAAAGACAAAAGCTACAAAATGCAGCGACCATCGCACAATAAGTCTTATTGCACATACAGCAAAGATAATAGCAAAGATACTTAAAAGAAGAATTGAAAGGAAAATAGAGGATGTACTTGGAGAAGATCAGTTTGGATTTAGAAGAGGAAAAGGAACCAGGGATGCAATTGGGATGATGAGAATTATAGCGGAACGAACTTTGGAGATAGATGAAGAACTGTGTGTTTGCTTCATAGACTGGCAGAAGGCATTTGACCGGGTAAACTGGACCAAATTAATGCAGATCCTGAAAGAAACAGGTATCGATTGGCATGAAAGAAGATTGATTAGCAAATTGTACATGGATCAGAAAGTTAGAGTACGACTGGACAGGGGGGAGACAGGAAGTGTGCAGATTGGAAGAGGAGTTCGACAAGGATGCTGTTTATCACCAATTCTGTTCAACTTGTACAGCGAATGCCTTACCAAGGAAGCTCTGGATGGGCTCGGTGACTTCAAAGTAGGAGGGCAAATTATTCAAACTGTGAAATATGCAGATGACCTTGTGTTAATGGCTAAGGAAGAAACTGTGCTACAGGGCATGATTGATAGACTAATTGAAATTGGAAGGTGCTATGGCATGGAAATGAATGTGGAGAAAACAAAAGTAATGAAAATTTCGAGACAACCAACCCCAGTCACAATAAAGATAGACCAAAAACAAGTGGAGAATGTGAAATGTTTTAAATATTTGGGTAGCTTGTTAACAGATGATGGAAGGTGTACTTGTGAAATTAAATCCAGGATTGCCATGGCAAAAGCTGCATTTAGCAAGAAGAAGAATCTTTTTACCAGCAAATTGGACTTAAATTTGAGGAAGAAACTAGTGAAATGCTACATTTGGAGCATAGCTCTGTATGGGGCTGAAACATGGACACTTAGGGCAGTAGATCAGAAACATCTGGAAAGTTTCGAAATGTGGTGTTGGAGAAGAATGGAGAAGATCAGTTGGACCGATTATGTGAGAAATGAAGAAGTGTTAATTAGAGTCAGTGAGCAGAGGAATATCCTACATGAAATAAGAAAACGGAAGGCTAATTGGATTGGTCATGTTTTACGCAGAAACTGCCTTCTAAAAGAAGCTATCGAAGGAAAGATAGATGGGCGGATAGAAGTGACAAGAAGACGAGGAAGAAGACGTAAGAAGATGCTGGATGACCTTGGGGACAGAAGAGGATACTGTCATGTGAAGGAGAAAGCTCTAGATCGCATTAAGTGGAGGAATTGTTTTGAAAGAGACTGTGGACCTGTCGTCTTGACAGATTACTGATTATGATGATGAGAGTTATATTATAATAAATCAAACCGCTCGCAGTCCTTAAACACGTGATAATTACTTCTGCTCTGGACTGAGACTGGACCTATCAGATACGAAGCAGGCCTTTACACCTAATCAACAGCAACATTCGGTTGTTATAATAATAATAATAATAATTATTATTATTATTATTATTATTATTATTATTATTACATTTGTAATCATTTTAGTCTCATTGTAGCAATAATTTTTTCTCCTTCTTCAATTCTTTCTTACCGAACTTAGTTTGCCCTCTTCCGTAATAACACAGCAATGAGAGACAACACTAACCGATTCCCCTGGCGCGAGTCAAATTCAAACAAGAAGTTCTGGGAAGAAGTAATGAGCTACTTTCTTTCCACTGTAATTTTACTATCTGATACAATAAGTAGAAAGAAAATTTTAGTATGAATGAGTAATGAAGCCAATAGAACAATCAGTACTCTTCGGGATGCTTCAGTGTTGGTATTATTGATGGGAGTAATGGGAGAAGGCCTCAGATGGCATGATATATATACCAAATTTCATGAAGATTGGTTCAGACTTTCACGTAGTATTAAGGTTATTTCTCAGAAATTTGAGAGGCTGCAATGTTTTTGTTACTAGTGGAAGGGACTTATGAAGTGTGCCGTTGGAATGGCCTCAAGTGGCATTATATACATACCAAGTTTCATGAAAATCGGTTCAGGAATTTAAGTAATAATATAGTCATTACACCAAAAGTTTGAGAGGCTGTAATTTGGGTGCTACTGATCGAAAGGACTTACAGAGTACATGGTTGAGATGGCTTCATGTGCCATAGTGTAATTACCAAGCTTCATGACGATTGGTACAGGTGTTCAAGCAATATTAAAGGTTTGCCACAGAAATTTGTATTACTTTTGGGATTTATGAATTACACTGTTGAGATTGGCTTATGTGCTTTGATGTACATACCAAGTTCATAAAATTCGGTTCAACCATTCAAAAGTTAATGTCGGGGGGATGGATACACACACAGATACACAAACGCACAGGGAAGAAGTTGATTTTATAAGCCCATTTTTATTTTTTGAAAATAAGTACGGTAAGCTAGAAATCCGCTATGAAGTTCCCCGCCGAATTATGTTAGTGATTACACAGTTGACGGGATTGCCACTTAAATGAAGTATGCGAGTGTTTCTGATAGAAACGAGCGAGGAGAGATGTATTCTGCTCCTTGTGATCATGTAGCATACTACTTAATGCACGTACAGTAAAAGTTACTTTCGTATATTTTCACTTAGTTTAAATATGACTATAGCAAAAATTTCGAATACACTGTTCGACAAAACATTGCAGACATAATCGCATTTTTGTAGGCACCGAATACGCCAAAGCGTAACAACATACAACTCGAGATTAATGAGTATCTGGACTTCGTCCGCCTTCTCCCATTCCGAAAGCACAGGGTGTTTCGGAATCTGTTTCAGTCGTCAGGTGAAACAGTGGAGAGGCACCTACTCAGATGTATCGGTTAAAACAGCTAGTCTCAGTCATAGAACCGTTTGAAATTGACTCCATAAGCAGTCTAGTCTTCTGTCTGTCAGTCTGTCTGTCTGCTAGTCTTAACAACCGTACCGGATAATACCTGTACAACTAACAGTTTGGTTCGTCTTTGAAACCCTAAAGTCTTTGACAGATGATCATATTTTATGTGGGAGATTACTCTTCTAAACAGGAATTCGTAATATTCACTCACTCACTCATGGAGCTGAGCCCTTCTTGAGAAACTACCAATTGTGCAGCTACTCAAGAACTTCTCAGCATTTTATGGAACCCGAATGTTCATTACCGTGTTCACAAGAGCCCTCCACTTGTCCCTATCCTGAGCCAGAGAAACACAATCCATACCATCCCATCCCATCCTATCTAAGATCCATTTTAATATTGTCCACCCACCTCCGATTTGGTCTTACCAGTGGTCTCCTTCCTTCCGGCTTTCCCACCGAAATCCTATATGCATTCCTCCCCTCCGCTATTCGTGCTACATGCCCTGCCTATCTCATCCTCCTTGATTTCAGCTTATTAATATGCCTACTGATAATTTGTTTCAAGGTGTGAATAAACTGACTTCTTGGGCATTAACCATAGTCCCGTTTATTTAGCCTACTTTCTAAAGTAGGCTAATGTGATTTCCGTCCTGTCTGTGTTTATATTTCGAACAACATTCCGGAGAATGGAATCTGCCTCCGTCCTGAGGCAAAATCCGTACTGATTTTGGAACAATCGATAGAGCTAGTGACTATCTTCGAGCACCAGAATCCATACAGGACAGGATATATAAATCAAACATAATATAAACCACCCGGGGGAGCTAAGGCAAAAATTTAAAACGCCAAGTGCATAAAGAAAAAAATAATGTAAATTAAAATAAAAATCTGGCTGACTGTTAATGCCCAATAAGTAAATAATTGTATTCCATCGTCACGAACTTTTAGATCTTACTTGAATAAAGTGTAAAATTTACCGCCCTCCCTGACTATACTGGCTCTATGGTCCACTCATCCTTCTGTCCATGAAACTGAACACTCATGACCATCTAGTTCTCAGGTTAAAAATACTTGGAGTTATGCCTCTAAATCCATACTGTATGACGTAGCGCTTAATTGTGTAGAGAAATACATGTAAATGTAACTCTCTCTGCTCTATTTACACGTCAGTGCAAGTGAGCGAACGAATTAATTACTAAGATATCGCTGTCACGGTATCCGAGCGGTCTAAGGCATGTTCTGTCTTCGCTCGGAAGACGGGATCGTGAGTTTGAATCCCACACCAGTCATGGATGTTTGTATATGTATGTGTTTATTTTGTGTTTAGGTAGAGGCCTTGCGACGAGCTGATCATTCGTCCAAAGAGTCCTGCTTTCTGTAAAATGATCATGAAACTGAAAATGAGAGGTCACTGCCCAAGGGGACTGTAGAACAAGTGAAAAAAATAAATATTAAGATATGTATGTAATGGTAGGTCATGTTTACATTTCTACAGCCTAGTCGGTAAAGTAATTAGACCACGGGCTGGACGATCGAGGAATCGGGGTCTGATTCCTGGCAGAGGCAGTAAATTTTCTCTTCTCCCCAGCGTCTAGGAATTCTGTGGGGCCCGTCCAGCCCCCCATACAACGGGTACGGGAGCTGTTATCCGTTTGTAAGGCGACAGGATAGTGAAACTTGCCGCTCAGCTCCCGCTATTGTAGACTTCAAGAACACCTCCACTCCCACGTAAGTCTTCATGTCGTGCTGGTTGAAGGCAGGCAACTTCGCCTCTATGTTACCTTTTAGGATGAGGTATTGGGTAAATGTAATGCGGGGAATGACGTTAAGTTTCAGAGAGCAACATCTTTGGAGTGACATGCGACCATTCATTATGTAGCAGAGAGAAAGAATCCTTTCCAACTGCCGTCTCGGTTCTATTGCAAGGCTAAGAGATTGCCCTGCTTTAATTCGACACAGTGTAACAGCAAGAATCCAGGTCCAAGTTGCATTACGACTGACGGTCATTCAATCACTCCTCATTGATTTCGAGACCCTCTTTGACTAATGAGCAGATTTTAGTGAAAATCTTGACCGTTACAATTTCATTATACCGTTATACCGTTACAATTGCAATACACTATTTTGATCGACGCTTGCTACCTGAATAATTCTGCAATGAAATCATACGTATATGAAATTTTAAGAGCCTAATGAAAATCTCTAACCAGTGAGGACTTCAGAAAAATGCCACTGATGAGTGGCCACTGTATCTGCATATAAGGCAGTTCAACAGCTTTCGTCCAGCCTCATGTCCACCGAGTACCGGAGGTTCTTTTCGGTGGACGAAACGAGAAGCTGAGTGCTCGTATCCATTTAAGTGTGGAGACTAATAGTACATGGACATATACCTCCACTTCGCCACACGTGTTCATGGTCTAGTGCTTGTATAATTACGAGAACAGATTTACTTTACTTCGTCAGTCGGAGTGCAGTAGGTTTCAAATTAAAATGAATTGAAACAACAGATTTCCACCTAATGCTTTAGATTTTGTATGCATCCTACAAGGTTTTCAAAATTTATTACACGTTATTACGTCTCATATATCAGAAAGAAAGGGCTGATATCCGACGATACTAGACTCACTGTCTATGGCTCCGCAGCCCTTTGTTCTACTTTGGCCGCTTTCTCAGTTTCTTAATCCTGTACACAGTCGGTAGGACCCCTTTGGATGGGGGATGAGCCCGTCGCAAGGCCGTTACCTATACAGAGAACAACTTACTTCCTTACTGGTGGAGCTAAGCCCTTCTTGAGGAGACGCCAATTCTGCAGCTACTCAAGAATTTCCAAACATTTTATGGAACCTGAAGGTTCATTACCATGTTCACAAGAGCCCTCCACTGGTCCCTATCCTGAGCCAAATCAGTCCAATCCGTACCATCCCATCCTATCTCTCTAAGATCCATTTTAATATTGTCCACTCACCTATCCCTTGGTCTTCGCAGTGGTCTCCTTTCTTCTTGCTTTCCCACCAATATCCTTTTTTCATTCATCTTCTTCCCCATTCGTGCTACATGCCCTGCCCACCTCATCGTCCTTGACGTGATCATTCTAATTATACATGGAGAAGAGGACATGTTACGAAACTCCTCATTATGCAGTTTTCTCCAACTTCCTGTTACTTCATCTCTCTTCGGTCCAAGTATTCTCCTCAACACCTTGTTACAGAGAACAACACACACACAGAGTAAAAGCACACATACATCCATGCGTTGAGTGGGATTCGAACCCAAGATCCCAGTGTTCGAGCGGGCGAAGACAGTTCCTGCTTTAGATACCGCGCAGCCACTGTTATGGGCTGACTAGACTCACACAGTAGAAGAAAGGTTTAGTGTGTTTTGAAGCACAAACATTTCCTGTAGACTGTGGACGGCTGTTGATCGTCAACTGAGTGACCTGTGTGCCAGGTACAGCGAAGAGGAGAGTGTTCAGATCTGCGCCTGGACTCAATGAATCAGGGGCAGTATTTCTAGTGATACAGTCAGCGGATTCATTATGGTAACCGCTGGCCTCAAAACGGTGCAGCAAACTGAGAAACCAGTAAGTTCATCTTCCAAGTTTATGTGTAGGTAAGATGTAATTGGAGGCAGAGAACAAGAACAGAACGCCTTGAAGCGAAACAGATGAATGTTCTTTGTTAGCTATTTTCCTGCGGTTTTGCGAAAGATGACTGCCGTTGCCTTTAGACCAGGTCACTGAGCCGACATTTGTTCTAATGTTATAAGAGTAGTTTAGTCTGCATATTTCATTTATGTCCCAAGAAATTTGTCAACAAAAATTATATTTGGTTTTCTTGCGTTTTGTGCAACAATAAAAGGTTAAGATAAGAAGAATAAAAAATAAATTTCACTTCGACCTCAATCTGACAGTCATTCTCAGCATAAGGAGAAAAATATTCCGCAATAACGGCATTCAGAATTAAATATGGTCATAATCACATTTCAGCTTTTTTTTTTAATTTATTCGATATATGAAAATGAACCCCTCGTAGGTGTCTCCACCTTATCGTGGTGAGTGGGTTTGAGTATGCCAAGGACCCTGAGAGCTATACCAGCAGTAGCGTAGCTACTGGCAGGGCCTCCCTTGCTGGACAGGTCAAAGGGTAGGCATCAGACGAAGAGAGAGACCGAAAACTGATGCCGGAAGCAGCGTCATCAGCAGCGACTTGAAGCACAGAGCAAATGATGCTCGAGATGGTTCAAGTTCGTATAGCAACAGGCGTGACCAGAGTGGTTTGAACGGCTGTTGTACTGCGATGTGGAAAGCAAATGGAAAAACTACCACATTATCACTTTTCCTGGATAGTCTCTTTCCAAAAAAGAAGATCGCATTAAGTGGAGAAACTGTTTTGGAAGAGACTGTGGACCTGTCGTCTGACAGATTACTGATGAATGAATGAATGAAAATGAATGTTCTTTTTCCTTTGATAATATAATACTTTTGAAGATTTACTGTCGTTTCAAACTGCTCTTAACTTACCTCGGTATGAACATAGTCAGACGTTTTCTCTCTTTTCCCTATAATTTTAAACTCTACTTATATCCCGTGGCAGGCGCCGTTCGTCCCATGTCTTCAGGCCAGTCAGCAAATGAATGGAATCAGCGGAGGGCTTCTGAAGGCAACAGAATCTCATGGTGCTACATGAAGTTTTAGTTCGCCATGGCGACCTTCTTAACTGCACTGAATATTCTTGGAAACATTATAGAACACTGTGTGTAATGTATCCTGGTTGCATAACTATCAAGCCTTGTGTCTTAAAATCGTTCTGTAAGTTCGAAAGTTATAAATAGGAGAAAAGCTATTCTATATTTCTATACATAGCACCAAAAATATTATATTCAGTTCGAATCTCTGTTTGGTAACCGAATATTGTGACCGTATATTCGTGATTCCTTCAATATATTACGATTTTCGCTATTCACAGGCCTACTGTCATTTCTCATTCAGCCCTCTACAACCTACGTATATAGCAGAACGTCATTAATTAAACCAAACCAAACACTTAAGTGGGATTCACTTTTTCAAGTAACCTAATCGATTCCTTGACATTTCGAGACCAATCCGTCAAAGGAAGAAGAAACTGACACGTCGCGGGCCTCGAGTTGCATAGATCACTGTGGGTCACTGGGCTGGCCTACATCGGAGTCACGCTACTTTCACAGCTCCCGGAGAAATGAAGTTAATTTACTGGCTCTTATAATCGAGTTGTTAGGATATCAGTGAGTTGCAACTGCAACTTGTTAAAGTCCTGGCAGATATTTCAGAGGATCTGCCAGACTTCATGTGCACATTAAGTAAGTGATTCTTAGTGAGGGGAAGTCCTGTTAACCTGGGTTAAAATACAGGAACTTGAGGAGTCATGGTAATATGAAATTGAGTAAGACATACCAAAAATAGGGGCTAGTCATGAAAATTTTGACACTATAAATTCAATATAAAACTGAAATAAGTTTACTTAATAACGAAAAATTTTACAAGAACTTTACAGAGTGTTTGTTAGACTGGGTCCTGATGCATTTGATCACAATAATGCCAACGATTGCATTAATACACTTCAGTAATATGCAGTGTTCAGAAGTGCATATTACGGTATGGCTGCATTGGTTCTGATAAAGGATTATTTAGACAGTGGAAACCTTCGAAACTTTACACTTCAAAACTAGAGAAAATAAAGACATTTTTCTCATCACTTTTAAAATATCGTTACACAGTAAAGTTGTTTCTATGTCTGAAGTTTTATTGTCTTTCAGGAGTATTGAGTATTTAGGGGGTGGGTTGCCCCATGCAGCGCGACCAGTTTGATCTATTGTGCGTCCCCCTTTGAATTTCTACTGTCTCCATACCCTACCGGTACTGGTGCTTGCTATCGTTCCCTTCTACCAGCGAGGTTTCGGCCTTCTACTGGCAGTAGTATCTAATAGTCAGTCCCTTTCTGCAATGAGGTCGTCCCTCCTCTGGCAATGGTACCTAAGCTCCCCCATCTACCGGAGGCATTGGAAACTACTTGGGCGGGAAATTTGCCTAATTTAGCTAAGAGGTCTCCTAGAGACATGAGGTTTTTTTACGTGCCGTAAATCTACGACACGGGACCCACGGCTTAAAGTCCCTCCCGGAGGACTTGTTCCCTGAAATTTTCCGCCGTTAAAAATTCCACGACCTCCGCCGGGTTTGAACCCACGTACCTTGAGTCATGAGGTGGGAACGTTACCCCTAGACTACGGAGGCCGCTTTGTCTTTCAGGAAGTTTAGTTTTAGTGTGATCATTATGCTGCGATGTGTAGCAACTGTTATTATGAAAACCACGTGTTTGTTAAATGAAATAGATTATGCATAACACAAATTGATACGCAAAATAGTGTATATAACCCAAAAGTTTCGTGTTTTAATTTAAAACAACGAATAAATTATCTCACCCATATGTGCAATATGGCGGCAGTGTTAGGGTGGTTATACGTACTCATCGATGTTTAGGTGTGATATAGCGTAGTAGAAAAATTCTTCACATTTTAGTTTTCCCTATTAATATTATTTTATTAAGCGAGTGTCTGGGTCTCTTTCTGCCAAAGAAAAGCGGCAATGGCGTGAACCCGACCGACATGTCCATCTGGTACCTGTGTTAAAAATAATGAACTATGCTTCCTCCACGTCGTATGTGTTCATGGCGTGGTACTTAATTAGGTACAGCGACAACTTCACGGTTTGTCTCTACATTATACCATACTTCCTTAACAAGTACATACAATGCTTAACTCGAGTCCTAAATGGCTGACTGTCTACCTGGTACAGACAGTGTCTTATGTTAGTAGAACTTCTTTTTCTGCAGTTAGAACCTGCAAATAGAAAAGTTCTCCAGCACACCATTTGCTCTCTCCCCATCTGAGTTTTCTTCACATAGACAGATTATTTTTCCAGCATTCATATTAATACTATCCTCCCTCCCACTCTTAGATCTTAAAAGCGATTTCTTCCGGCGAACTTTTCCTATTAACATTTCCCATCTATTCCGTATTCCTAAGGAGCGTGCTGTATGTTCCACCTGTCCCAGCTCCTGAATTTAATGATTCTAGGTGACGGAAATAAATGATTACTTTGAGGAATTCTTTCTTCTGGGATATAAAGCTGTGTAGTCTGGTGAGTCAGGTGACCTTAAGAAGCAGTATGTCTACTCGATCTTCAAGGTTGAACATTAAACAAAGTAAGAAACCATCATGAACCATGTAGCAAGTGGCTATACTGAAAATGGAGACGATATATTCCTCCGAAGTATCGGTTGAATTTTGCCGGGCTACACGTTGTTATATCCCGTAAGATAGATCTCTTCATAGTCAACCTGTAAGAACCTCAAATCCAACAAGTTATGGAGGTATTTGTTACATAATTTTCTTCGTTCTTCACATGATCGAGAATAGAATGAAATCAGTGTACCATTTGAATGGTCGACGGAATTGTCCTGAATTCGGTACAGGTGGCTGCAGTGTTGAACAATTTAACAGTGCATGACGAGATGTTCGAGGACATGACGAAAGCTGTAAAATGTTCAATTCAAGCAGGTCTTTAGAAGAAAAGTGTAGCATAAACACACAAACTGTCAGCTCCTGAAACCTGCTATTTAGATCATTTCTAAATAAATCCTCATTGGTCATCCACATGAAAAAAAAAAGGATCCAACTGAATAGGTTTTGACAAAATTTGTTACTGGTGATTTGCATTAAAGCTATTGTTCGGGAGATCCCATCAATACTGCCAACACACAAACATTAAATTACTGCATCTTGCTGAGGTATTTTGCGTTATGATATTGTGTTGTCTGATTTACCTATGTTACGAGGCGAAGCACTACCTCCATCTGCAGGATAGAATGCATGAACATACTTTTTCAACTGATATTAGGAATTGTTCATTCTGTAGGCTTTTCAAGTCTAGTTTCAAATGCGTGACTCTATGGAAGGAAATTTGGACCTATGAAAGATATTATAACAAGGCAATTTGTGGGGAAAATTAAGTTCTTATGTCCACTTGACTTTAAATTCTTCCTTCTGTTATAATTCAACGATCCTTTTTACCTGATACGTTGAAGATACTGGCTATAGGATAGACAACACAAGTTCAATTCCTGGAATGGACATTTTTTCTTTACCATCAAACGGACCTAAGTTCAACGGAGCCAAGTATCCAGTAGGTAACAACTACAGTGAGGGGCACGCGGTAACGCAGGGGCTCTATGCTACAAGCCGGAAGGTTGCGGGTTCGAATCCCGATGATGTGGATTTTTTTCAATTTACCTAATCCTTCCAGCATCACTATGGTCCTGGGGTCGACTCAGCCTCTAACAGATATGAGTACCAGGCGCCGGGGTAGCGTACTCGGTACAGTGGCTTGTTGCGTGCTGGACGACTGAGGTGTCGGAGTTCGAGTCCCGGTAGAGTCAAGAATTTTCTGTTCTCCATATCGTCCAAGCCGGCTCTAGGCTTCATCCAACCTCCTATACAGTGAGTACCGGTAGTAAAGCGGCCGGAGCGTGAAGATGACTACTCACTTCCAGTTAGTGCCGAGGCAAAGGAAATGTGGATCTTTACATCCACTCCCTCATAGGTCTTCATGGTGTAGTGCTTAATGAGTTGCGCACAGGGACAACTTTTTCTTCTTATAGTGATAAAGCAAATGGAACGTGAATGTAACCACTGCCTATTACCGAAGTTTCTGCTTCAGATATGCCGTGATTCTATCATAGTCTGACATAGAAGCATATGTACGTTTCATATGTTACACATTAATAGAGTCTGGTGTGTTAACGTTGCACAATCTCTGAGATAGCTTAAATTCTCAAAACCTTTAACTGTAGTCAAGACGGTACTCTTCAACATATTATAAATTGTTCCATACTGAATATACAACTTGGTTAATGTGTATAACCAATTTATTTCTTTGCCAATTTCACATTCCTTAGCAAGGTGCGAAATACATATCTGTCTGAGGCCACAATATCGCTGTTTTCCGCAGTTTCTTAGATAGTACTTAGGGTTTAGAATGTGCACCCTTTGAGGATCTAACACATGTCACAAGAAAATATAAGCATATATATTATGCGAATGAATATGAGATTTAACAGCACCCAGGATAGCTTGGTCTGAAGAGAGACTTGACTAAAACGTCCATGACCCAGGAATCAGGGTTTGATTCTTGTTAGTGGCAGAGATTTTCTCGTCTTCACAGTATCTCTAACGGCAATGAAGTCCACACAGCCTCAATCCAATAGATACAAGGAACATTTTACTCGAGGGTAAAGCGGCCGGGGCGTGAACATGACCTCCATCTTGGCTAAAATTACGTGGAGCTATACCTGTGCTCCCCCATATATCTTCATGCCAAATGCTTAATTAAGCACAAGAACATCTTTACCTTTTACCTTAGCAGACTGGTAGGCATCAGTGCTTTCATTGCTTACCTGCGCCACAGAACTGGAGAAGCAGTATGCCCCAAAGGAACTCACAGCTCCGCCCCATTTTAACAGCGTCTTCACACTATGTGTCGTTCTAATCCAGCGTTGAAATCACCGTTACCTTGCTTCTCAACCCATATCACTTGCCACAATATTCACAACATTTCTTAATATTGAACAAACTTCACTTCACAGTAACTCAGTCAGCACGCGCCATATGTTTCTGCACAGATAACCTTCTGGTGTGGCTTTCCTACCTCATTTCTGGTTTACGAGCAAGGAGAAAGTCTTGACCCAGCCAACACTGGTTGCGAGAAAACGTCTTGTCCAATAACAGGAGAGTTTTTGTAGCACTTAACCAATAGAAACGCCTCTCTTATCGTGCAGAAGTGTGTCGTCTCACTCTAACCTGCATTCCTCCAATCATTCGGCAACGTCAGAGAAGTTGGAGAGGAAAATATAAATTTCTGGTTGTCTAGAGCAGTGTTCCGCAATTGGTGCGAGGCCAAAAACATCGAGCGTGCCATGAATTTTTATATGAATTGGCGCTTTCGCACGTTGTAGCTAGAAAAGGGAACATGTTAAATTATTAAATCTTTAAGTGTTCCTATTTGTCCCTTTTACATTCCTATAGCAACTGTATACCTTAACCTTTCTATCGTTACTGATGGACATACGATTCTTAATGTAACAGAGGGCAAGGACTTGTGTATGTATACGTGAATATTTACTTATTATGGCCACATTTTATACCCGCTTTCCATGCGGCGGAATTTTGTAGTGTACCATCATGTATCTTTGGCCAGTCTGGGTGTGGCGCTGATGAAAGAAATAGTTGCAAAACGGTCTAGGTATAGAGGAATTGGATTGTTCGATAGTACAACTCTTTCGTTTGTTGTCCTTTGCCTGTAGGGTGGAGATTGTGAGGGGGTCATAATCTGTCTTGCTATGAAGTGTCTGGTAGCAAATATAACTGTTTTGTAATAGCTTAACTATCATAACTGATGCACCCTTCACTGTACCGTCGTTTTTGAAATCGTGCTTAAAATGTTATAGTAATTTTTACCCGAAAGCATATCGAGTTTAAAAGTATGTATTAAAACATCTGGTCAATAGGAAATAATGTGGAAGGGTACCCTTAAAATGTCCATGAATCTGCAATCATATGTACACTTCTGAAAACAGAAAGACAACGTGTAACCTTCTACGTATGATGTGAATCTACTTGGTGATAATATAGATACCATAAAGAAATCACATAGACTATAATTGACACTAGTAAGGAGGTTGGTCTAGGACTAAACGCAGAGAAAACCAAGTATAAGTTGGTATCTCGTTACCAGAGTATAGAGCAAAATCATGACATGAATATAACCAACAGATGCTGTGAAAACGTGGCACAGTTCAAATATTGGGGAACGACAGTAACAAATATAAACCTGATATAGCAGAAACTTAAGGGGAGATTGAATTCGGGTAATGCTTGCTACCATTCAGTCCACAACCTTTTGTCTTCTCGCCTGCAATCTAAAAATGTAAAAATTTGAATATACAAAAGTATAATTTTGCTTGTGGTTCCTTGTGGGTGTGCAACTTAGTCTCTGACATTGAGGGAGAAAAATAGGCTCAGGTTGTTGAGGAGAATATTTGAACCGAAGAGGGATGAAGTAACAAGAGGTTGGATAGACGTGCATAGTGAGGAGTTTCATAAATTGTACTCTTCGCCAAGTATAATTAGAATTGTCAAATTAACGAGGATGGGATGGGCAGGTCATATAGCACGAATAAGAGCCAAGAGGAATGTTTGTAAGAGTTTGATTGAAAGCCAGAAAGGAAAAGACCACTATAAAGACGTAGACGTAGGTGGGTAGATATTAAAATTGATCTGACGGAAATGGGATGGGGTTGATATCAATTGGATTTATCTGGCTCAGGATGGGGATCATTGGAGTGCTCTTGTGGACACGGTAATTAACTTTCGGCTTTTAAAATTGTTGGGAAATTCTTGAGTATTTGGACAACTGGCAGAGAGCTCAGCTGCTACCACAATTTTTTATGAACAGTAATTAATTGCTGAAGGGAGATAATGATGTTCATATTTATCATGATATTGTTCATGTCTCTTGCACTTACTGCAGCGTCGTTAAACAAGTAGAAATTCTTTACTCCGCTTTCTTGAAGACCGCTTTGGAGGGTTGGAAACTCCAACAGTACGGCTTCCTGAAAACCCAGTTTTAGACTATAGAAAACAGGAAGATCAGAGGATATTTCTCGGCTCTTTGTTCGCTTAAAATATATAAAATAAAATTCCTGCCCGTGAAGAGACGCTAGGGGAATCTGTTCATTAAGTTATCGAAGTTAGTGACCCCGCACTGCTCATAACTTCGAGCAAGTTAACTCTACAGGTAACATTGCTGGCTTCGGCTAGGAAAGCCCATCAAATTGTGGCGTATATACCCGTTGATAGGCAACGGCCAGGAAACAAACAACGGAACAACTCCGGCTGCTAGGCAGCAGATTCATAATAAACAACAATTGAACAGCAGACAGAGTAACGTTGTTGTCTGTGCGGTCCGTGCCGAGATGTTATAACCAGGACAGTTAGTGAGAAAGTGCAGTGCAATGAAATGAAGTGAAGAGTTCAGTCAGTCAGTGAAGAGAAGATTAAGAGGTTGGTGTGAGATGGTCGCCAGCCTGGGAGTTAGTCAATTGGAGCAAAGTTGTGAGTTGTGAGTAGTATTATCCAGCTGGCAGCGACGTGAGCACAGAAGCTGAAAAATCCATTGTTAAGATCCGTTACTAGGAAACGACTAGTGAAAGCAGATTCAGAAGACATAGCATGTGCTCTGTCGATTTCTAGAGTGTGAAGATCAGTAATGGCGCTATAATTACTTGTAGTTACGATCTGTAAGTGGTCAATAAATCCAACCACCAATCCAAATCCCGTCTGTAGTCACTTACAAAGTAAGTAAAGTTGTCCCTATGTTTAACTGCTTAAGCACTACGTCATGAAGGTGAATGGGGGAGTGGATGTATGTATGTTCATATTTTGTTGACCTCGACACAATTTGGAGGTGAATGGTCATCTTCACCCTCCGACCACTTTATCCTCGTGGAAAGTTCACCCTGTATCCATTGGATAAGAGGTTTGGACTACGTGGAGAAGATAAACTCTTGACCCTCCCGGGACTCGAACTCCGACCCCTCGGTATTCCAGCCCGAACCCTTTCGTTTCCGCAATTTCACTGTGGGGATAGGAGCTAATGTTCTGTTGGTCAGCATGAAGAGCAAGAATATACAGTTCACCAAACCGTCACACACGTGTCGCTGAATTAATATGGGGTACCGCTGAGACAGGCATAGTCATACTGGGAAGAAGACTGAAAGTTGGGGTGTTTACCGGCCGTCGCATAGAAACGGCAGTTGTTCTTTTGTTGCCTGCATTTGTTCTCGTGAGAATGTTTACGGATATTCCTCTATTGTTGCGTAACCTAGCAACGGGCTGTTTGCCAAGAATCTGTCTTGGCGGAAAGTTGTTTAGCAACCCGTTACTTGGCAATGGGTTTACATGTCACAATATATATATATATATATATATTTATTTATTTATTTATTATTNGTGTAGCATATAACGAAAAACCATTTTTTGCACGTTTTCTAGAATTTTCAGTTGGTCCATGCTGCAAGAAATGTAATTGCAGCTGCCACATTTTTAGTTATATATTCACTATTGAATGTACAAGAACAAAAGATTGGAAACATAATTTTAATGGCAATAAATTTTCTTGATTTAACTCATTTAAAAGAAGACGCTGAAATTTTGAACTGAGAAAGTTTGCAGGATATCCTCAGAAGATTTAGAAGTTTTTATTCTTTTTGGTAGTCATCAAGTAGCAAAAGGAGAAGAGAAAAACTGCAGACAATCTTAGTGCAGAAGTGTTATCATCATAACGGAGGCACGAGAAGCAGGGTACACATATGCTCGTCCCATTGTACCCCGTCAAATGTTTCCGGAACGCAAATTGTCCCAATTTTTAATTTAGAGGATATCAGGTATTAAAAAGCATTTAAGTTTGCTAGCGAAATTTAAATTTCCAATTTCCTGTGTAGATCAGTTGACGCGATGTGCTCTTACTGCATAACATTTTCGCTGACAGTACAATTCAAATGTTGCAAACTTTCATGCAGTAAAAAAAAAGTGTTTGTGTTTCATTTATTCACTTTTTGCAGTGTTGCATTCCTAAATACAGAGTTTTAAAGCACACATTGTGATATTAAATCCACTATGGAGAACATGTAAGTCAAATAACGAATGACTTATTTGCGAAGGTTTGTAGTCGTTTCCATAGTGTTTTATGGCTATCGAGACCTCTGTTGTATAAAGTAAAGTTTCAAATATAATATGAATATTATAGAGGAAATAACTTTTAGAACATTGTTTCGTATGTTTCTGAAACCGATGCATAAAGAGTACGTAAAAATTTCTAAATTATTTAGTTAGATTACTCTGTGCAGTTCCAATGAATACCGCGTACTCTTTGCCCCTTTTATTTGTCTCTGAATTATAGGCTTTCTATCTAGAAGGCGGCTCCACTGAAGACAGGCATGAGCCGCGCTAAACGCGAATCCGTCCGGGAAATATTTCTTCATGTGCAACGCCGCTTGTTGGCATTTGTGTTTTTCCATGAATTTTATTCACTAACAGATACTTACTAACATCTGGTAAAATTCTGTACGTTCAGTGGATAAGCAACTTAAGAAATGTGCTAGATATGTCTTTTGTAAGAAATAAGTTGTAATATTTGCTTAACATATCAGAGATTTTACTGGAAATTAGGCAGTAATAAACGGTTTTCCTTTGTTGAATTAGCAAATCACCGTGCCACTAAAACTTGTGTGTCAATAGAGTAGTATCAACTAGCATTCTGCATCTAGGCACTAGGCGAAGTTGAGTGGTCAGCTTCACACTCCAGCCGCATTATCCCGGGGAAAGAGCGCCGGAACCTAATTGGTAGGGGACTGGATGGGCCTTAGTGTCAATCTGGAAGCTGCGGAGAAGAGCAGAATTTCTAGAACCCTAATTCCCCGGTCGTATCAAGTCGCTATACAGACAGTCTGTTTGCAGGAAGGCTGGCTATGTTCTGTAAGACATCTGACGGTGTGGCCGTCAGTAATTTACATTTCTCTGAAAGCCAAACAGGTTAGCCGTGTAAATGTCATGCCATGACACTGCATGTCGTTATGGCACATGTCTTAAGTTAATATTTGCAACCAGAGAACAGTTAACTTTAGCGCAGTGGAGAGGTATATGGTTCCAAGGTACGGCCATGAATTTAGAAAGGTGGGTGAGATGAAGAGAAACAAAATGATGTAAAGGTCCAACACTCGGGGGGGGGGAACTAGGTATCTCCCCTGTCGTCTATAATGAGTGTGTAAGGCTGCGGTAAGTTGCAGCTGTGGACTGTTTTAAGGTAACATTTCAGCAGTTACTTTCAGGACTGGCAGACGGATTTTTTTAACAAGATTCGAATAAAGACTTCTCGAGTGCGAAGCAGGAATACTGATCAGTTTACTCGGATTTAGGTCAACTATATACATACAGTATATCTCAAGAATGGGCAGGCGCAGGGCAACCTATTTTATATTTCGTGGGGTGAGGTGTGACTGAATCCGCTTGGTACGTCGTCCACTGAATTTCAACATAGGTACAGGCGTAATGGTTTCACTGAGCCTCGGTGTCACTGCGTGCATTAGGCTTGGTGCTCAAGACAACTCAGTTTCCTGTCCACTGGGGTAGAGATATCTGGAGGAGGAGTCTGACTATGATGACAATACAATTATTGTATTTATGGACGTTTACCACCATCCTGTTTTTATTTGAAACACAACGTTTCGGAAACTGGATTCTCTCTCCGTCTTCGGGTGGAACCTACTCGGTTGGGCCCAGTCGATAGAGCTAGTCCATGTCTCCGGACAGCAGCAACAAAACAAGATAATATCTACAAACCAAACACTCTGGCATATGGTTTGTGTTGTGCTTGGTTCCTCCCTTAATGTCAGAGGCCAAGTTTCACACCCATACAGAACCACAGGCAAAATTATAGTTTTGTATATTCTAATTTTTATGTTTTTGGACAACAGACGAGAAGACAAAAGGTTCTGGACTGAATAGTAGCAAGCATTACCCGATTATCAATTCATACACCCGTTATCTAAAAATGTAGCTGTTGACTCGGCATATAAGTAATAAAGAATTCAATTGCAAGAATTGAGTTAAATGATTGTATTTCTTGAAGAAAGCAGTCTTCTGGGATGTGGCACCGTGCAGAAGTTGTGTTAACCGACGCTTCGGAGGAACGTATCGCCTCCATCTTCAGGGTAGAATATGAAGGCGATATGTTCCTCCGAAACCTCGGTTAACACAACGTCTACAAGGTGCCACATCCAAGAAGACTGCTTTCTTCATAGTTACCGCCGTGAAAATCTCAAATATTACATATTGTATTTCTTCTTTATTTTTCTGTCGGCATAAAATAACGGGGGGCACGCGGTGGCGTAGTTGGTTGAGGCACTATGCTACAAGCCGGAAGGTCGCGGGTTCAAGTCCCGATGAGGTCATTGAATTTTTTTCAATTGACCTAATCCTTCTGGCCGCTCTATGGCCCTGGGGATCACTCAGCCTCTTACAGAAATGAGTACCAGAAAATAATTAAATAATTTTCCTTGGGAGTAAAGCGCGGCCAGCGCGTAAGGCTGACAACCTTACCGCCATCTGTGAGCCGATTGTCTAGATAATGTGGGACCCTCACGTCTCACAACCCTATGGGCCTTCACGGCCTGGTACAGGGATAGCTTTACTTTTACTGCAAGAATTAATGAACGTGACTACATATTTAGAATGCATTTTTTCGGACATTTCTTGTTTTTGAGCTGCTGCGCCGACCAGTACGCTGTTGTTTACTTGTCACTGCAATTAGCGAAGGACATTTAGTTACGGACCACCTCTCTGTCAACCTGCTCGATCTTCGTACCAATAGAATCAAAAGTTTGGTTTTATACCGGATCAGTGCGTACAGTCTACAAATACAACTTCCCCCAGCAGAGACAACGTAAAAGAAATAGAGAGGTGTACGAATATTTATTAAGAGTCTGTCCCTATTTTAATTGTAACAATAACAACAGTAAAAAAACAGCTACTTCTGTAAAATTGTAACAAGAACAAAATTTTACGAAATAGTTTCCGTTCAGTCAGGAATTAAGCCTACAGCAAACAGTTCAGACGTGAGAGGTAGCGTGAGAAATATATTATTTTCGACTCTTTTCAGATTACTTACTTAGTTATGGAGCTGAGCCCTTCTTGAGGAGAAGCCAGATCTGCAGCTACTCAAGAATTTCCCAGCATTTTATGGAACCATAACGTTCATTACCGTGTTCACAAGAGCCCCCCACTGGTCCATATCCTGAGCCAGATCAATCCAATCCATCCAATCCAATCTTATCTCTTTAAGATCCGTTTTAATATTGTCCACCCACCTAAACCTTGGTCTTCCCAGTGGTCTCTTTCCTTCTGGCTTTCCCACCAATATCCTATATGCATTCCTCTTCTCCCCCATTCGTGCTACATGCCCTGCTCACCTCATCCTCCTTGACTTCATCATTCTATTAAAACTTGTTCTTTTCAAACTTACCTTCAAAAATAGGAGAACTCATGAAACGTCGAATTTGCTACCGTGGGTTATTAGAGATCTGTGTTTGCTGATTATCAGTAGCCTAATATAATGACTATGACGAATACCATTGCTACACTCATCGAAATTACAGGTCTCTGACCTACCAACGAGGTTAACAAATCTATCAAATACTTTGAAATGCTGTTAGGATGATCAAACGGAGGGGGTTGGTACGGTTGGAACATGTGCCACGAATGGGATATTTGAGAAATAGATGTAACTTTTCGGTCGGAAATCTTAAAGCCAGATATTACTTGGAAGGCCTAGGTGTAGATGGAAGAATAACATGAAGATGGATTTAGGTAAACAGAATATGAGAATGTGGACTTGCTGAAACTGGTTCATGATAAGAACGCGTGTCGGGCTGTTTAACACATAATGATGAACTTTCATTTCCCATAAAAGACACGGAATATCTTGATTAGAATTGACTGATTATTAACGAATGAAGGTAAACTGTGTTCCGTGAAGTTAATTTTTGAATTAGCGGCACAGCCATATTGTACTCAGGCAAACATTCATTTGCACTTGAAAACGACGGCAAAATAATCACAGCATTTTGCAATTACAGGTACTATATCCGTGAACAACCAGTTTGTAAATATTTTGCTCAGAACCTTGACAGTTCATACCAGCACGGAACTTGTGTGACTGACTGTAATATGTGTACACTAAGCACGGAAGTTCTTTGAGCCAATGACCTTGGAAAAAAACAGTACGTGTTTTTGTCAGTTCTCTAGTTGCCCGGTAGGTGTACAGCGACCGACCGTACAAACTCGGCTTGTGGCCAGTGGCGCTCCTAGTGGTGAATTCTGGTACTACATCCTATGTTGCTGGCCAAATTACTAATTTTGTGCCGTATTGATCCGTGTGTAGGGTAGTATCAGAATTTGATTGTAGGTATTTGTGGCATTTTGTCCGCTCGTATCCGTCTTAATGTGTTATTTGAACTGTGCTCAGCCCCTCCCGCTTTTACGAGACCGCTACATCAGTCAACATTAGATGCTATTGATTTTTCTGTTTATACGTAGTACCGTATGTATAGGCCGCGTGCGTGTATAGGCCGCAGCACAATTTTCAGACAGAAATTATAGAAAAAATAATTTTCTTGGAATATTATTTCAGGAGTATTACACCCTGTATTACTAATTATGAATATAATTTTTTTTAAATGAAGTGTGATTTCGAATATAAGCCGCACCCCAGTTTTCCTCTTGAATTTTTGGCAAAAAATGTGCGGCCTATACATGCGTAAATACGGTATATTGTGATTACGTAACTGAAGAGCCAATATAATATGCACTCGTCACAGAATAACGTTTGAAGCTTATTATTCAACACTTTAGATAATTTCAAATTGTCGACATTATGGTTCATAGATCAATGTCGGTGCCAGAACGACAGCAAGTGCTGCCTGAAATCTTACTCTGTTCCCGTTTCTCCGTATTGTAACCGTACCACTGCTATGCAACCATCTAAATGTAATTAGTTTTATTAATTAGAAATTGTAATTGTCCACAGTGTGATGCAATGAACAAGTGAAATGAGACATAGGTCTGTTCTTGCATGTAAGAGTTAGCGTCTTCTCACAAGTGCAGAGAACAAGAAGACACCCCGTTGCGAGTTCCCAGAAAATTTACGTGAAAGTATAACTAGAAAGCCTTTTGCGCATTCGATACTTGACAACTTGTGCATGCCATAACGTAAAATAGTGAAGTTTTAATGACCCAAGCCAAGCTTCACATTTATCAAGATTCTGACAGAAAGTACGTTGGAGCTCAGAAATCTAAACTCCTAGTAATACTTAAACGGAGTGGAGGAATAGCTATTACTCCTATTTTTAAATGTAACCAATCACTGAAATTTAAGGGTGTGACAGGGCTGAGACGCTGATGAAACAAGGACTTGATGGTTCGAAAGGAAGTCAGTTGTCGAAGTCAGTCACACACCGGCCGTTGTAGAAATCAGACGTAAAAGTCACACACTGGCCTTTGTAGAAATCAGACGTAAAAGTCACACACCGGCCGTCGTAGAAATCAGACGTAAAAGTCACACATTAGCCTTTGTAGAAATCAGACGTAAAAGTCACACACCGGCCGTCGTAGAAATCAGACGTAAAAGTCACACACCAACCTTCGTAGAAATCAGACGTAAAAGTCACACATTGGCCTTTGTAGAATCAGACGTAAAAGTCACACACCGGCCGTCGTAGAAATCAGACGTAAAAGTCAGACACCAACCTTCGTAGAAATCAGACGTAAAAGTCACACATTAGCCTTTGTAGAATCAGACGTAAAAGTCACACACCGGCCGTCGTAGAAATCAGACGTAAAAGTCAGACACCAACCTTCGTAGAAATCAGACGTAAAAGTCACACATTAGCCTTTGTAGAATCAGACGTAAAAGTCACACACCGGCCGTCGTAGAAATCAGACGTAAAAGTCAGACACCAACCTTCGTAGAAATCAGACGTAAAAGTCACACATTAGCCTTTGTAGAATCAGACGTAAAAGTCACACACCGGCCGTCGTAGAAATCAGACGTAAAAGTCAGACACCAACCTTCGTAGAAATCAGACGTAAAAGTCACACATTAGCCTTTGTAGAATCAGACGTAAAAGTCACACACCGGCCGTCGTAGAAATCAGACGTAAAAGTCAGACACCAACCTTCGTAGAAATCAGACGTAAAAGTCACACATTAGCCTTTGTAGAAATCAGACGTAAAAGTCACACACCGGCCGTCGTAGAAATCAGACGTAAAAGTCACACACCAGCCTTCGTAGAAATCAGACGTAAAAGTCACACATTGGCCTTTGTAGAATCAGACGTAAAAGTCACACACCGGCCGTCGTAGAAATCAGACGTAAAAGTCAGACACCAACCTTCGTAGAAATCAGACGTAAAAGTCACACATTAGCCTTTGTAGAATCAGACGTAAAAGTCACACACCGGCCGTCGTAGAAATCAGACGTAAAAGTCAGACACCAACCTTCGTAGAAATCAGACGTAAAAGTCACACATTAGCCTTTGTAGAAATCAGACGTAAAAGTCACACACCGGCCGTCGTAGAAATCAGACGTAAAAGTCACACACTGGCCCTCGTAGAAATCAGACGTAAAAGTCACACACCGGCCCTCGTAGAAATTAGACGTAAAAGTCATACACCGGTTCTCGAAGAAATCAGACGTAAAAGTTACACGCCGGAGCTTGTAGAAACAAGAAATAAAAGTTACTGATTTTGAAGTTGTACGTACTAAGAAGTGACTCAACAAATGTTTAATAATAATAGTACATCTAAACTTGATACGTGTTTTTGTAGTTTGTGTTCATTTCTTGCTTCCTCGAGTTGTAGCCCATTCAAGGCTCTGAGATAAGAGAACCTCAGGTCTACCGAACCAACAAACCTCACCTCTTTATAAATGAAATAACCCTGAGATAAATTTTGTACAAGAGAGAAGATAATAATTGAGTTTAACAAAAGGTAGGTGAAAGTGCAGTTAAAAAATGGTTTCTCAAAGAGGAGGGAAGCGGTTATAGTAATTGTCATTAGAGGCACAGCAGTTTGTAGCTTCGTGACGTGAGGGGACAGGGAATCTCGTAATAAGTATTATGGAAAAGATAAGGTACAAAACTAATGACCTAGACGTACACACAATGAGATTGTTTCTCGTCTTACTGAACGCTGTTATTAGAGTCCAGAGTCTCATATTATTAACAACTGCCAATCAACATTCGATTCTGTAGTCACATTTTATGTAGCTTATCTGTCTATCTGTATCTCTACAGTCCTTTTCTGAATCTTGGCCACTTTTTCGTTTCTTAATCCTACACACAGCCAGTAAGGCTCCTTGGACGGGGGATCAGCCCGTCGCAAGGCAGCTACCTACGCACAGACCACACAAACACAGAATAAACGCACACATACATCCATGCCTTGAGTGGGATTCGAACCCACGGTCTCAGGGTCCGAGCGACCGAAGATAATTCATGCCTCAGAATGCGCGGCCAATGTGATCGGAACTTTTCAACCAACTTTCCTTATTTTGAAATATAAGCAGGCTTATAACATCACCATAGCATATGTGTGTCTGTGAATCCACCCCTATCAATTTGTTTTATCCTGAACCAATCTTTATTAAACTTAGAATTTATGTCATGGCACCTTAACCCATCTCAACGGCGGAGTTTATGGACACCACTTACCAGTGTGTGTCTGTATGTGCATCCCCACATCGTTGCTATGCAACGATTCCGTGAACACGTTTCCTTTGGAATAAATACACGCAACAGTAGAAGAATTGTTGGACGCGTCGATTTCAATGCCATCTGTGTTGTGTCAAAGGAAAGTAGGCGAGTAGTTCTCCCCCAAACTTCTTGTTCATTCTTCTCTTTAAGGCTGCCAGAACAATGAGAGACTGGGGAAAGTGTATAGATTTAAAGTTCAAAAGGCTTAGAGATTAGCTTGAGACATAGGTTTGTATCAGTTAAGGTTATGTTATTTAATGACGCAGTCAGTGTCGAGACTGCATGACGTCGATGACACGATAACTGATCGATATGGAGTAGCTGGTCGAGTTATACTGTCTCAGTGCCACTTCGTCCACTATAAGTCCCTCATGATTTGATCTTGAATTGAACCTGGACCGTCGCGGTAGAAAGCCGGGGACTAACCTCCTGAGCTATGGCTCGATCCCGTGTCAGTTCCTTCAGAGCCTTTCTTTTGCATGTCCAGTGCTGCCTGCTCACCATTTCTATCTTCAGGCTTGTGATCTGATTTAGCTACGAGGCAGAAAGAAGAAACTTCTAGGTGGTGTACAACAGTCAATGACAGCAAACTGAGACAAGTGCACAGAAGTGTGACCTTCAGGTATGTCCGGTTTTTGCTGGTGGATTGTAACTTATGAAACTGAGGGCTGTTTGTCTGGAGCTTTCCGACCTCTGTAGACAGAGGGTGACGAAAGTGAGGATCACCGTGATAATACTAATTGAATAAACTCAGGAAATTTTTATTCATTTTGTTCGGAAAATTTCTAGTGCAGTCGGTATAGCGACTGACTACTGGCTGGGCTGGGCGACCGAGAGCTAGGAGTTAGAGTCCCGATAGGGTCAAGAATTTTCACGTCCGGCTCTGGAGTCCACCCAACCTTGTATACAATGGGTACAGGGGGCTCTTTCCCCGGGGTGTGAAGCTGACCGCTCACCTCCAACTAGTGCTGAGGTCAAGAGAATTTTGATCTATACATCCGTAAAAGTCACGTGATAAAACGTGTAAAGGCCTAATGTTATATACCTTGCGGAATTTTAGAATCGTACGGCGGTGACAAGGAAAATTACTATCTTCTGGGATGTGACACCGTGTAGTCTGATAATCTTCTACCTTAAAGGTGGAATCAGCACGTTCCTCTAGAACCTAGGTGAAAATTTTGTTATACGACTCCTTACTCCAAATGGCGTTATCCCTTGCTCGGTACAGCAAAGAGTCTAGCTAGACCTGGGCAAAAGAAAAGAAATTAAATATCAGGTTTAAAAAAAAATGATTCTGGGGAAAAGCAGACGGACTCGTTGAAGCGAACCGCACAGTATTTTTGTTTGACGACGCACTTGGCCACACGTCATTCAGTAACAAGCATTACAGTAATAACTATTGGATTTTCCTTTGGGTGGAGGGCAGTCAGCTCCTAAGGCTGACAGCCTCACCGCCATCTCTGAGCCATTTATCTAGAAAATTTGGGAGCCTCGAGGTCTCACAACTCTGTGGGCCTCCACGGCCTGTTACAGGGATAACAGCTTTATTTTTAACCTTTTGAACCCAGTTTTGAAAGTTCGTCCAAGTTATTTTGATCTCTGAGAATTCACTCCAAGTAAATCGTCGGTAAGAGCAAGGTGTTCACTAGGGGTTCGTGTGGTGGGACAGTTTCTTTGCGGATGTTATGTAATCTTTAGGCGATTTGGAAGAGGTGAGCTACGTTGACGTGGCTTAAGGTAGGGCCCAATTGTGGAATTCTGTGAGCAGGGCAATGAATTTTCTTGTTCCTTAAAAGCATAATATCAGTGGTATTTGTTTCACGGATTTCTATTAAAATTGAGTATGCCACCAAACGCTGTTGGAATATTCTGGTTTTGGTTCACAGTTACTCATAATACGCCCATATCTTTGCTTAATGCCACAAGTAGAATTCTTCATGCACGTCAAAAACCTTTGATCAAGATGTGATGCAATTCTGTGACAGGCATCTTGGAATAAAGCTAATCTTCAAGTTTCACTAATAATATCGTATATTAGCGTCATATTGTGTGTTAACTATCTATTATAGGTTCCGCAGACACAGTTCATATATAAATTAAATAAATTTATATCGTTTCTACGTAACTTACAGCGTGTTTCGGCCATTCAGACCATCGTCGGACGAGACATTTTACACTAACGCTCTATTTTTCTGCTATTATTCCTTTACATTGGCCAAGGCCGCGCCATAGCTCAAGCGGTTAGTCGCTGGCTTCCCACCACGGCGTCCCGGGTTCAAACCCGTGTCTGGTCAAGTGGGATTTGTGGTGGACAAAGTGGCGCTGGGGCAGGTTTTCTCCGAGCACTTCGGTTTTCCCTGCCAATGTTCATTCCACCAAATTCTCCATCATCATAATTACCCGGGGCAGGATACAATAGGCCAATCAGTGGCTGCCGTGCCGAGTGGACCCAGTTGGACTCCACCCCCCCCCCACTAAGCGAGTTAAAAAAAACGAACAAAATTAACGTTGATATAATTCTTTATAAGAGCTTGCCTCAGTAAATAGGCGTGTGCTGTAACCTTCCCAAGATTTCAGTGTCGCAGGATTTTCATAAAGGAATTATTCAACACTTTAGGGAGTCCACTCTGCTCAATCGTGATAGACCGACCGCCGTGTTTCATGGATTTGTTCAGTCTCTTCAGGACAGTTCCTAAATAGGAACAAGCAAATATCTATCAAAAGTTTCTACACATTTCGCTCTGTTTCATTTTTCAAAAAACACTCTCTTATATGTCACTAATATAAACTACATTTTTACTGTCATTTAACGACGATGTCAGTAGCAAGATTACATAGCGTCCGTGATAAGATGATCAATAACTATGGAGCTATTTATGGAATGAGAATTCGTGCGGTAAATCGAAGTACTTTGAGAAAAACTGCCTCAGTGCCGCTTTGTTCACCAAAGATCCACTATAACTTGACTTGGGATCAAAGCCGGTACCCCGCAATAGGAACGTAGTGTCTAAGAGCCTGAGCTATTGCACCGTCATTTAATAATATAACCCACGAACTTAACTCTTTGTTAAATGAAACAGGTTCCATTCAGTCATAACAATCGCATGTCTGTTACGGCCTTGCCTCCAGGGCTCTGTGGAAATGTGCAGATTTTTTTCCTTTCTTTCACATCTTTTCACATGCATTCGAATTCGCATGTGACGCAATGTAAACCTTTCTCCAGTGGTCGTTGTTCCAAATACGAAAACAGTGGCAGTGTACATATGTTTACGGGGCGACTTCTTTATAGACATGGAAAACTCTGGAGTGTGGAAGTTTCTGTATGCATATTTTATAGTCTGTTTGAGGGTTTATGCCCCCATGGTATGATGTGGGATTTTTGGGCGTGTATTTTCAGGTTCAAGATTGGTCCGAAAGACAACATTATCGACAAATCCAGAAGCCCAATTTGGTCATACTCATACTAAGCTAGGTCCTAGCGGCCTCCGTAGTCTACAGGTAACGTTCCCACCTCATGACTCGTAGTATGCGGGTGCAAATACCCGGCGGAGGTCGTCGAATTTTTAAGGGCGGAACAATTCAGGGAACAAGTCCTCCGGGAGGGACTTTAAGCCGTGGGTCCCGTGTCGTAGCTTTACGGCACGTAAAAGAACCTCATATCTCCAAAGGAGACCACTGAGCCAAATTAACGGACGTTTCCCGCCCAACAGCAGTCTCTAATACCTCTGGTAGATGGGGGAAGCATCATAGATACCTCTCAGCTAGTAGAGCCGGTCTCGCTGGCTGGGCGGGACTGATGGTAAGCACCAGTACCGGTAGGATATAGAGACTGGTAGAAATCATAGAGGGAAGCACAGTGTACCAATATAGGTCTCAGTGCATGGGGAAACCCACCCTCTCCAATAACTAACTAACTAAGCTAGGTCCTCATACGGGACGTTTTTATCTTTTTCTCGGTGCACAACGCCCGATTTCAGGCTGAAAATATTATATTATAAATCTGTACAGAGTTTTGTTCAGCAACCTCGACAAGGAATGCGACTGAAAGCTTATACTCGCACTTCGTCCTGGAGGATCTGACCTGCGAATAATCCGTGAGCGCTTTTCAGGTTTAAGTGAGTTTTGAATTCTTCGGAAGAGCTTGTATGTTAACGGCAAGTCAGTAAGAAGGGAATTCTTTAAATGAAAAAATGAAGTACCTCACGCCGTAAGAGAAAGATAAAAGCTATTAGATATGAACTTCTTTGGCTATGTCTGTGAAAGGTACTATCTTCTGGGATGTGACGCCGTGTAGTCTAATAGAAGTTTATTGGCTATTTGGAAGAAAGTACTGCCTAAATTTTGAGAATAGAGAAATAAGCAAAGTGAGCAGCAAAAAGCAGAAGAGTTGGTCTCTTTTCTGCTAGCTTGACTTACTCTTGAATCCTGAAGATGGTGGCAGTATGGTCCTCCGAAACTTCTGTAAGCTTCTACCACACTACAAAGAATCTTATCGCATAAGGTAGTATGCCTTCTCTTCAAACATTAAACTTGTTTATTAAAGAAGTAAATTGATAAGATGGCGGAGAATTAATTTGTCTGTTGATATGAAGTTTGTGCCGAAATGATGGCTATGAGGGAGTCCCCAGCACTGGCATTGACCTGAGGCCACTTGGTGCGTCAGTGTGACGCCACTGTATTGCACCTTGTACATTGGCACTGGGAACTGGAAGCAGCAGGTTGTGTGAAACTCGTACTCTCACGTCAGAACTAAGTTCTGTGAACGCGTAAACTATGTGCTTATAGCACGATTGGGACTGGGGTGTTAATGTGTGATAAGGCGGTGGAGAAGGGACTGAATTCGAAATATACAAAGATAAGAGGAATCTTACCCTCTGGAACTCGTCATGATAATGCAAATATAACTGATTCCTCCAATGCCAAACAGCCGTGGGGAGCTGATTAACCTTGTCCAATTAATTAATTGATTGATAAGTTTCCTTGTACCAGAATATAATCAGCGAGCCTTTCGGTAGACCCGCTCCTGAAACACTGTAGCCTACCTACCTACCTACCTACCTACCTACCTACCTACCTAACTAACTAACTAACTAACTAACTAACTAACTAACTAACTAACTAACTAACTAATTTCATAGAGCTGTGCCCTTTCCTAGAAGCCACCAGTTGCTCCAGTTGAACAGCTGCTCAAGTTTTTCCAGACATTCATTACCATGTTCACAAGAGCCCTCAACCGGTCCTGAGCCAGTTCAATGCAGTCCATACCACGCCATTCCATCTCTTTAAAATCAATTTTAATAATATCCACCCACCTACGTCTAGGTCTTCGTAGTGGTCTCTTTCCTTCTGGCTTTCTCATCAAACTCCTATATGCATTCCTCTTATCCCAATTCGTGCTGCATGGCCTTTCCATCTCATCATCCTTGACTTGACCATTGTAATTATACTTGGCGAAGAATACAAGTTATGAAGGTCCTCATTATGCCTTTTTCTCCAGCCTCCTATCTCTTCACCCCCTCTTTGGTCCAAATATTTTCCTCTGCATATTGTTCTCAAATACTTTCAGTCCGTGTAATGCTTTTAATCTCAGAGACCAAGTTTCACACCCACACAGAACCACAGGCAAAATTATGGTTTAGTGTATTCCAATTTTTGCGTTTTTGGACAAGGGATGAGAAGACAAAATGTTGTGGACTGAATGGTAGCAAGCATTACCCGAATTCAGTCTCCTCTTAATTTCCTCCTGGATCAGGTTTTGATATGTTATAGTAGTTTCCAAATATTAGAACTATGAGACGCTATAATCTTGTCAATATTAATGAAACTTATCGTCTTCTGACTAGTTTTGGCATTATTATTAAATTTTTCAATGACCACTTTCGAAGCGATTCAAGTAACCTTGTAGGATTGAGGCATCAGCATAACGTAACGCGAACAACAGAAATTTGTCTTATCTATAGCACGCAATGGACATCCAACTGCGTGACAGCACATATATTGTGGAAGTGTGTTGTTGCCAGTCCTGGTTATGGAAGCTTGTGTCCCTGCACCCGCACAGACCAAGCGAGACTGTCCAGCCGGGAGCGCTTCTGTCTTCTGTTCTGGAAGTATCCAGCTCGAATCGGGTGGGAGTTCGTCTGCCTTGGCGGGGTTTTCGTAGGTCCCTTTAGTTTTCTACTAAAGTTAAGGGAAAGTACGTCACTGAAGCCACGACGCCTTCCTAACATGTCATCTGCAATTTATTACTCGCTAGTCAACCTGCTATTCTACGCTATATATTGTTACTTACAGCTTTGTTAAATAATAGTTCAAATGGGGCCGTTTTGCACAAATGATATCTACAGAATGAACACAAAATAGATAATAACGTATTAGCATTTATTATGCACAGGCCTGTACATGATACGTCAGTATTGTGACACGTAAACCCGTTTCTAAGAAACGAGTTGGCAAACACGTTTTCGCCGAGGTTCGATTCTTGGACGCAAACCATAGCTGGGTGTTAAACTTGTCCATGGATACAAGAACGGAAGTTGTAGACTCTTGGAAAGCAGCTCGTTGCTGTGGAATCAACAGACGTGTCCGTGGATATGAGCAGGCAACAAACACTTCCTAGGATGCTGCTACGCTATATAAGCGGCCGGCAAGATAAGAACGGACTGATTCGTAAATTAGATGACAGCCGCAAAGTAACTCGGAAGCAAGTCAGAACAGTAGAAGACAGACTAGAAGATAATTGTAGTCCAGTAAGAATGGAGGGAGTCTTAAGCACTCATTTATTTTGAACAGTTGTAATCGATTGTAACTGTGAGAGATTGTAAAAGGTGTCAATAAATCCAGTTATCCAATCCAAAACCCGTGCAGCCATAAACACGTGACAGTGTCTATTTTGTTTTCATTCTGTACGTATAATTGTTGTGTAGACAACCTCATTTACACTATTGTATACACACAAGATGCATACCCTAAAGGTTGTTAAATAAGCCATAAAAATGCGCACAAATAAATGGCACAGAAACCAAAACCTTATTTTCTAAATTTCTAATTTCAGCAATTCTGCAAAAAGACAAGTGGGATTTTGACGCGGTTTGCTGAACTACGAATATTATCGTGACGAAAAGAAACAAAATTATAAAATTTGCATTCTGTATAAATCCTCGATTGGTTCTCGTTTTCACGGAAATGCAATGCATTCAAAAGAAGGCTTACAGATATGACAATAAACAAGTCAGTTAACAAATTCTGCACGAGCTATTTTTGTGTCGGAAATACCAGAAATCACTAGTAAAAAATAAAGTAAAGGTATCCCTGTTACAGGACGTGGAGGCCCATAGGGTTGTGAGATGTTGAGGTTTCCACATTTTCTGGACAATCGGCTCATAGATGGCGGCAAGGTTGTCAGGCTTACGCGCCGTCCGTCCATTACCCCCAAGAATATTCCGGGTACTCATTTCTGTTAGAGGTTGAATCGACCCCAGGGCCATAGTGAGGCTGGAAGTATTAGGTCAACTGGAAAAGATCCAATGACCTCATCGGGACTTGAACTCGTGGCCTTCCGGCTTGTAGCATAGTGCCTCAACCAACTACGCTGCCGCGTATCATTAGACTGTTCAAATCAAGGTCAGTGTGATGGGCCGAAAATGTGGCAAGCAAGATAAAGCGGAGAATGGGTACACAAATAACGTACAAAATTCTTGGGATAATATTAATATTGATCTCATAGAAATTGTTTGGGAGGGAGAGGCAGAATTCACTTGGCTCAGGAAAAGTCCCATTACCTGTTGTGAACTTTTGTTATTATATAACCATTAGCTTCAGGCAGATTCTGGTTTGTGAATGTCAACATTGAGGAATATTCCTAACGAATACCTCTAAGATTGGAGATTCTGTAGAGGTAGTGCATAGAGCATCAAACTTTAAGGAAGGTGCATTTTACCCTTAGGCTGTGCTGAGTAACCATGCAACTTTTCCTGTTTTCCAGCGGAATAAGCTGTGACTGTCCAGTCATGACCTCGCCACTGTAAAGGATGCAGCGTGTTTTGTAATGTTGGAGGCTTACCTAGATACCAAGAACATTATGCTTGTTTACCATTTCAAGGGAATATAAGCTCGGTGAAACCGGTTTGCATCTGAGGAATTCCCCACAATGACATCAAAATTTTGACGTGAGCAATTGAATAACTGTATTTTGAATTGGTCTGCACATGCACCTGAATGGCTAAACAAGGTAGCCTTGTAATTGATCAGCAGGTATGTATGTTTAAAGTTCTTCCAGGGCTTATGAATTTTAAAACTCTTTTACTGAAATGTGGACTGGACAGAAATAAGAAGAATGCCATCTTCTGGGATATGGCGCTGTGTAGATATTGTGTAAACTGACGTACCTTAGGAAAGCTGCCACCTGCTGACGGTGGTTCCTCGCTCTCAGATTTTTATATCTTGAAGGTGGAGGCGATACGTTCCTCCGAAACGTAGATTTACACAATATCTACATGGTACTACATCCCAGAAAACGACATTCTTCATGGTCACCGCCGTGAAAACCTCAAATCTTACATGGGGAGAAATAAAATTCTTTCTATCAAGAATATTTTCTATACTAGTAGATCGCAAAGGGTTAGGAAAGTGATAAATGAGGCGAAGTGAAGTTGGGGTGGAAATAATTAAAAATAAAAAAAAAATTGCAGTGAAATGAAGTGAAGTGAAGTGAAGTGAAGTGAAGTGAAGTGAAGTGAACTAAATAACATTACGCATCCATGACTGTTCGTTTCCTTTTGTTTGTGTTTTGGGTGTTGTATTTTTTTTTCTCTCTCTCTGTAATTGTTGTTGTATTTGTTGCAGTTGTTTGTATTTCTCTGTAATTGTTGTAGTTGTTAATCGTATTTGGTTTATATTCATTGTGGTAGGATGTCCTTATTGTTGTGTTTTGTGTATT
>NW_019737096.1:2070762-2120951 GCF_002891405.2 Cryptotermes secundus
TAGAATGCAGGGAATGAAAATAGACGTGAGGTGAAAATTTTAGATGTAAAACGTCGGTCATTAATTTCTTATTTGCATCTTGCTCAGTCGTATATTGTCACGTTACAATTATAAATTTTAAGGCTGATGTTCCACTAGTGCAACGGACTGAATGAAGCCGATAACAGACAGACATTCGTCTGAAACCATCCGCGCTTCAGACTAGCACACGGAAACAGCCGACTGAGTAATCTGCAACTAACACGTGATAAAAGACATGTCGCTACCCGTTAGCCTTACTACTGCAATGCGAAGCCTCTGAGAAACCGGGTAATCCGACTGCAATCGAATTCGTTGTGGAGGTCGTTGAAACCTCAGTTTCAGCCGCGTGTGTGGGAGAGGCCTTGTAAAAAGCGGTAAGAGAATTGCAAACGAGAAAGAAATTGCACGTCGCGTAAGACCATATTTAAGCAGTCGGTTGCGATATCGGGACACCAACCTGAGCTGTCGTAGTTTTGTGTGCAATTCTACATGTCTCGCTGGACACACAGTACTTATAGTAAAACCTACTTTTGACAGTGGACCCTGAACATTTCATTCATTTTTAAGGATATTATATTTTATATATGTATCACATCTAGAAGGGGGAACGCCGTAGCGTAGTTGGTTGAGGTACTATGATACAAGCCGGAAGATCGCGGGTTCGAGTCCCGATGGCGTGGATTTTTCAATTCACCTAATCCGTCCAGCCGCACTATGGCCCTGGGGTCGACTCAGCCTCTAACAGAAATGAGTACCAGGAATCTTCCTGGGGGTTAAAGGGCGGCCGGCGCATAAGGCTGCCAACCTTACCACAATCTGTAAGCCGATTTTCTAGAAAATGTGGGATCCTCAACCTGTCACAACTCTGGGCCTCCATGGCCTGTTACAGGGATAGCTTTACCTAACCTCTTACCTCATTACATTTAGATAAATATAAGGTATAACGCACATTGTACACCATGTGTATGTACAATCAAGATCACAACTTGGAAATTCACGTCACGTATTCATTCCGTATTAATTTACTGTAATCCTGAAAAGAAATATCTATACATATATTTTCCTTTATTCATTCTGTTGTACACTAAATTACCTTGAACGTATTTAATCGATCATTGGGTTTAATTCCTTTCTATCTGAGGCAGGGATTTTCTTTCTTACGTAAGTTCCAAGAAGTACTTTATACTTATTTCTTGTCTCTCCTCTGCTGCAACCACGCGCTTGACACCATTTTATACTTTCTTTTTTGGGCGTGTGTGGAAGAATGGAGGGCGCCGCTTTAGAAGCGTCACTTGTGGTACTTCGTTGTCGCCTGTAGTGGGTGCTCACTGTCTTTTTGCTGTCAGCTCTCTGGCTGGAGAGCCTTGAACTCCCCGTAGTTGCAGAACTCACCTGCGCTTGTCTTTATCCTTAATCCCTACTCTTCCGTTGGTGATGAGACGATGGGTTGGGAATGCTGAAGGACTTGTTTGGACGTCAGTAGTCTTCCGGCTACGGTGGCTACAGATTTGTGAGATACCTTCGGATAAGCCTAGGTAGCCTGATGAATAACTCAAGCTTGGGTTTCGTAGAGCAGATCAGTCCCTGGGTCTTAACGGGCAATGCTGTAGCAGGGCAGGAAGAGAGCTCTTCATAAACAGTCACACAGAAACTACAACGGTTTGGGGTTGGAAGTGATATTTTCTAACCAAGTTGTGTCGAGCTGGTGAGGTATGAGAACTGCAGTGATGGCAGATGTAGGCGGTGGGGTGGGGGGGATATCGCGAGTGAAGGACCGAAGATGAGGCTATGGGAGAAGGGTTTTACGCCGTTCCAAGTAAATAAATTATTCATCACCGTCTGGGAGTTTTTAACACACTTTATTTGTCTGTCATGGATAATTTGATTAGCACTGCACAAAACTCTCTTTCAGAGAACAATCCTTCCTCAAATCGAAGAAGCTTTCCCAGAAGTTAACTCATATCTAAAATACGTACGTACTTGACGGGCAGTACCAGCTGAATATCCGTTCTGCACTGCGCCTCCTCAAGACTCACTCTTGTCTCAGTAACCTCCGCGGCGTTCCTGTCTTCCTTCGCGGCCACCTCCCTCTCCTCACAGCATCCTTCAGGGTCTGAAGGCTCGACTGGTTCGGAAAAGCACATTCCCAGCCGACCGTCTTCCTTTCAGATACCAATATGATAAGGGGAACCCCCAGTACATTAGAATAAATGTGGTTGTCTAGCCAGATCTTTGAAATTACCGAAGCTGAACATTTTTGAAGAAGAAAGCCGTCTTCTGGGATGTGGCGCCGTGTAGAAATTGTGTTAACTGACGTTTCGGAGGAGCGTATTGCCTCCATCTTCAGGGTAGAAGACAAGAAGAAATCCGCGAGCGAACCAGCAGAGCAGGTGCAACAGACTGAATCCAGTCGAGTAAACACAGCTGTATAAGAGGAGAGGAGTGTGGCTCTTACCTTGAAAATGGAGGCGATACGTTCCTCCGAAACGTCGGTTAACAAAATTATACCCGGCGCCACATCCCAGAAGACGACTTTCTTCATAGCCACCGCCGTGAAAACCTCACATCTTACATTTTGTAAGAAGTTTGATTTTAAAAATTCCTAGCTAGATTTCAGATCGATTCATACTAGTATGAACAAAGAATAATGAATATTATAGCAGACATTAATGCACAATAGGTCACTAAAGATCTCGGTGCAAGGACCAGCAGTTAGATCCACTTTCTATGTATGCATGCATGCATGTATGTATGTATGTATGTATGTATAACAGACTTTACGTTCATAATTTTTCACACTTACAATTATTGTATTTCTGGACATTATTCATCGTTCTGCTTTTATTTAGAACTCACGACGTTTCGGAGACTGGAAACAGAATCCAGAATCCGAAACATTGTGTGTTTTAAATAAAAACAGGACCACGGATAATGTCCGGAAACACGATAATTATATTAATACATGATCGTCACAGACTTTCTTCCTTCATTTCCGCTTTAAACAATTTCCGTTTACGGAACGTTATTGCAAATTAGGTTCCATTTTATGCTGTCTGGATTAGAGATTTTCTGATGAACTGAAGTTTCCAAAAATGCAGGTTACGTTTTAGAAAGGTGTTGACTGCGTTAGCGCCTTTGGGTTCACAAGTAAGCTGTGTTGCAGCCTCCTTGCGCCCTTCGCTGCAGGTACTCAAGACAGTTAATAAAATGAGCCTACTGAATCTCGGTATGAATGGATAGTGCTCGTGCTTTGTTTTCTGGACGTCCCGGGTTCAAGTATCTGTCGAGAAGTGTGCTATCCTGACTATGGATTCTCACTGTTACCTCCAGTCAGATGCTGGGGAAGTACCGAAAATAAGCCACTACCCCTCCCCTCCACGTCTCTCCAACTCATTATTCATCAAATAGTCCATCGTTCCAAACTATATAATCTATGAAAATCGCCGTCAAAGAACAAATAAACAAAATCCGATCAGAAAATAAAAATAAGAATCTTTAATTATAACAAGAAACTTCATGAAGAATTAATCCTCTATCTGCCTTTCATACGACACGAACTGCTTGGAAAACGACGTGTGCAGTATTTCTTCTATTGTTGCGTGTGTATTCATTGCCACGGGATCGTGTTTACCGAACCGTTGCCTAACTATAGGGGGCTACACATACAGACACAAAGAGCAAGGTGATCCCATAAGTCTACTTTAATTTTTTTTTTAAATATTGAAAGTGGACTAAATATGCATTATGACGTTCATTCTTCTAAGAGAATCTGACGTTTGAGTTCCATACATGCAAAACTGTAAATATCCATTAGAATGCTGTCAAATTAGAACATCGGGCATTATTTGTTACTTAATTAATAAGGAGCTTCGTAACTTCTACTGTTCTTCAAGTATAAATAGAATGATCAAGTCAAGGAGGATGCGGTGGGCAGGGCATGTAGCACGAATGGGGGAGAAGAGGAATGCTTATAGGATATTGGTGGGAAAGCCAGAAGGATAGAAACCACTGGGAAGACCAAGGCGTAAGTGGGTGGACAATATTAAAATGGATCTTAGACAGGATGGGATGGTATGGATTGGATTGATCTAGCTCAGGATAGGGACCAGTGGAGGGCTCTTGTGAACAAGGTAATGAACTTTCGGGTTCCATGAAATGCTGGGAAATTGTTGAGTAACTGCACAATTGGAGGCTTATCAAGAAGGGCTCGGCTCCATCAGTAAGTATTATAACTTAATTAGTGTCCCGACAAAGTTCTACGTTCAGATGCATCCTTAAGGACATTCGTTCAGCAAATATACATGCAAACTTGCCCAAGTATATTTTAGAAGACTGTATATAAAATGTAAAACTTATTATGAAATTTATGCAGCCAGTGAAGTAAAGTAAATTAACAATTAAAATTATTTTATATAATTCAAAGATCCGTAAGTTGTTTTATTTACATTGTAACATGGTGTTATTTCGTATGTTGGAATGGTTATATGATGGATGGGTAAGCATGTAGTGTATTTGTCATGCAGCCCCATAGAGAACATTTGCTACTGTAAAGTGGGTCAAATTAGTAAGTTGCATGTCATCTACTTATCCACTTCTCCAGCTTTCGAATAAACCCCCTCAAATTCTCTGAAACTAGAAGCAGTGACTCATCTTTTGGAATGAGATACTGTATACTGGTGGTGGGCCGATCACAGTGGCCGCACGGTCTCATATGAACCGTCTTCACCTGCTCGAACACTGTGATGGTGTGTTCGAATCCCATTCGAGGCATGGATGCCTGTATGCGTTTATTCTGTGTTTAGATAGTGATCTTGAGACGGGCTGATCTCCCATTCAAGGAGTCCTACCGACTGTCTATAGATTAAGAAACTAAAAAAGCTGCTAAGATTCACAAGGGCCGTAGAGCCATAAATAGATAGATATTGGTGATGGTGGGGATATATCAGCCACTGATGCGTGATTAATTGTTATCACAAGAGAAATTGTCCCAGAACCGCGGTTTGCTAAATGCTTCGGTTTAGGGAAAACACTAGAAAATTGGCAGAAAAATGCATCAAATACAGAGTTACTACAAATGATTCATTCCATTTCAAAACACTATATTGATCGCCCTGTGTTTTTCCGTTTACACAGACAACCAGTATCCTTAAAGTGCCGATACATAATACTTTGGAAATATAGAGTTTTGAAATAGAATGAATCATTTGTAGTAACTCTGTATAATTTTTATTTAAGTGTTACTTTGAGACAAATTTGGAATAAACAAGAGGTAACAGCTACTTTGTTTAAAAACAGGTCCCAGCTGCAGAGTTGATATGTACGAGTTATATGAACCAGTTTCCTTTCTGAGGGCGCGAGTTCGAGAAATTCCGTGTTGTTGTAACGGAAGTGTGAACTGAGTCGCTAATTAGAAGGAGAGGAGCAGGCACATTAAGAACTTCTCTGAGGAGGGCTGGGGGGATTAGAGACTAGGATGCGGCATTCTGGTTCCTGAAAAGATATTCATATAATGATGCTCTTTATGGGAACAACTCTACTAGGAAAATCAACTATAGATTCTTGAGCTTTTGGGCTTCGTCCATCGTCTGCTATTCTAAAGAACACAACGTTTCGGAAACTGGATCTGCTTCCATTCTCAGTTAAAACGGCCCGTTGAAAAGCGCTAACCACAGTCACTGGTCTTGTTTCACTTGACGACGGACATAGATAAGGTTTCCGAAATTTGTGTCTTTTAATTAGAATATCGGGTGATTGGCAGAGTCCAAAATTTCAGTAAACTCAATTGTTATACACCTTTTAAGATCCCTTTAATTTTTCACTGACTGTACAGCCACCTTGGGCCCTGGCCTCTGATTTTCAGTTTCATGATGATTTTACAGACGGTAGAATTCCTTGGACGAGTGATCAGATCATCGCAAGGCATCTACCCAAATACAAGACACAACAGCCACAGGATAAACTTCATACACATACCAAATATCCATTCCTTTTGTGGGATTCGAACCCACGATCCTGACTTCCTAACGAACGAAGACAGTACATGCCTTAGACCGCTCGGCTACTGTGACTGGCTTTTTACTCTAGGGAAATTCGATTTATATAATACCTCATGAAACGCCCGCCATATTGAATAAATCGGTACAATTCATAAATCGTTTTTGCAAGCTTCACGATATTCAAAAGAGACATCTCCACTGGCTTGGGTTGTTAGCATGCTAACAATGACGTAAACTATACAGAATATTAAAAATATGATTTCTGCGATTGCGGCTTCCAGTTCCGCTCTGAACTTACAAGTATGCATGTGCCTACATTCTTCTGTGAAAGTGACTGAACTCTTCCCTCTCCTAGGAGTACCGAAAAATGTCTAAAGATGCTCTAATACAGTGATTCTCAACCTTTGTCAGACCGCGGCCCGGAAAATTCTTTTTTCTATAAGACGAGGACCGCGGTCTGACAGCGGTTGAGAAGCACTATTCTAATAGGTTAAGAACTAATCCCGAGTTATAACACATCGAAAGATCGGATTAATTCATCGTAATACAAGTATTTAAACATAAAACGTTTGATATACGTATTTCGCGAACTAGTTTACATTTATATACGAATAGGTATACATATCAAGTAGTGGTAAATGTTGTCTAGTTTCGAGCAAAGGTGAATTTATGCCAGAAATCTGTATGAAACGCAACATTGTCAAATCCTAAAATGAAAAATATATTTACTGTTTCAGATCTGCAAGACGTGCAGATCGGAAGGGCTTGAACAGAGGTTCTGAATTCCTCTATTTGTTTCTAGTTAGACCCAACTCTTAGCTGATTCCATATCTGGGCAATTGAAAGTCTGATGTCAACTTTATTTACTTGTAATGATTGAGCGTTGTTAAACCACTCCCATGTTTGGGCCAGAGAAGACCATCTTCAGGGAGTGTTTCATATTAAAGAAAATCTTTACTATATGTATACATACTTACTTACTTACTTACAAATGGAGCTGAGCCCTTCTGGAGGAGCTGCCAATTGTGCAGTTACTCAACAATTTCCCAGCATTTCATGGAACCCGAAAGTTCATTACCTTGTTCACAAGAGCCCTCCACTGGTCCCTATCCTGAGCCAGATCAATCCAATAAATACCATCCCATCCTATCTCTCCAAGATAAATTTTAATATTGTCCACCCACCTACGCCTTGGTCTTTCCAGTGGCCTCTTTCCTTCTGCCTTTCCCACCAATATCCTATACGCATTCCTCGTCTACCCCATTCACGCTACATGTCCTGCCCACCTCATCCTCCCTGATTTAATCATTCTAATTATACTTGGAGAAGAGTACAAGTTATGAAACTCCTCATTATGCAGTTTTCTCCAAACTCCTGTCACTTCATCTATCTTCGGTCCAGATATTCTCCTCAACACCCTGTTCTCAAACACCCTCAGTCTGTGTTCCTCCCTTAATGTCAGAGACCAAGTTTCACACCCCATACAGAACCACAGTAAAAAATTATAGTTTTATATATTCTAATTTTTATGTTTTTCGACAACAGACGAGAAGACAAAAGGTTCTGGACTGAATGGTAGCAAGCATTGCCCGAGTTCAATCGCCTCTTAATTTCCTCCTGAATCAGGTTTCGATCTGTTATCGTTGTTCCCAAATATCTTAACTGTGCCACATTTTCAAAACATCTGTTTCCTATCTATGTCATGATTTTGCCCTGCATTTTGGTGACGAGACAGCAACATATACTTAGTTTTCTCAGTGTTTACTTCTAGACCAACCTCTTTACTTGCGTCAGTTAAAGTTCGTGTGTTTTTCTTTATGGTATCTACATTATCACCCAGTAGATTCACATCATCGGCATAGGCCAACAGCTGATGTGTCCCGTTAGTTTCAGTCCCACCTGGCTTCCCTGGACCTTCCTAATTGCATATTCTAAGGCAAAGGTGAAAAGGAGTGGCGATAAAGCATCTCCTTGTTTTAGACCATTCTGGATAGGAAATTTATCAGACAAATATTTACCTACACGGACTTTACTACACGTTTCGTTTAAACACATTTTAATCAACCTAACTAGTTTCATGGGTATCCCAAACTCTCAGAATAATACATACATACAATAGAAAATTAAAATATATGTCTTACGAATTTCTTATAAAGTGTTAAACTTCTATCAAAGTCTAATGAGAGTTCACACATTTTGTCTGATGAATAAAAGTCGATCATACTTTTCTGAGAGTAATTACATATGGAAGTCTTTTATAAATTCGGTAATGATACTTCGATATCTGTAAAGATTAGGAACTTGTTGACTAGTTATTAAGAAAGGCTATGCTCCATGGAGTTAGTAATGGAAACTAACTATAAATATTATCTTTGGAAAATATTCTCAAGGAGGTGAAACCTCTTTCATGGAGATTACGTAAGTTATTTCTCGGTTCAGTTGAAGCAATCTCTTTCTTTCCTATATCGGAGTTAATGCGGTCATATATAAACACTCTTTCCAATATTTTTGGAACTTGTGGACAGACACACATACGATTCGTATCTCGTGCGTATATTCACACATGCGCACTAAGGTATCTAAGAGGACTCACCTAACTGATTCACCCAAATCTTTATCTCGCTTCTTTTATCGGTGCTACAACCCACCATCTTTGAACTAAATACACGAAGTGGAGGGTGTGTATGATTCATGAAGGTTCTTGCTACATAATTTACTTAATTCAAGGCGGAGATCGCATGTGGCTCTTAACCTGTTGTCTGAAGGAAGTCCTCATCAAAGCGTTGGCTCGCGGTCAACTTATGATTCACTAGTTGGCTGTTGGCGCTGTGGACTGCAGCAACGAGCTGACGTCTCTTCAGGTGTCAGCGTTGGTCTTCCCTGTCACAGCTAGTCAGAATCGCGTTCTGTGCTGCGAATGGTTGAAGATAATGCTCCCCAGAACCATCTATGGAACACTGACGTAGTTAGCCATCGATCCGCTAATTCCGGAAGCATTTCTTTTAAACTTGTTAACAAAGAAATCTTTCTGCCTCCAGACAATTATTTGTTATCCGCAAATATATGTTGTGATAGCGCAGTCAGCATTGTGACTACGCTGCGATCTGGAAATTTGAGGGTTGGGCCTTCGAATCTAAGCAGGGGCACAGATATTTCTCTTCCCCCAGCCTCCAGACCGTCTCTGGGGACCATCTAGTCTCCTATCCTACAGACGCTGTTGGCTTTCTCCCCTGCAGAAAAGCAGCAGGGCATGAAGTTGATCATGAACTTCCACCTAGTGCCGAGACTAGGAAGCCCTGAAGCTATATCTCTGCTCTTCCAGTTGCCTTATAGCGAGGAGCTTGATTAAGAACAGGATCAACTTTGCCTTTTTACTTTTAATAAAGTAAGAAAGTTGCCTCTGTGCTTAACTATTTAAGCACTACTCCACGAAGACGTATGCAGAAGTTGATGTATAGTTATTTTCATGACCTCGGTATTAGCATGGAGGTGAGTGATCAGCTTCACTTCCCGACCGCTTTTACTTCTAATAAAATTTAATTTATTTAAACTTGAGTTCCAACCATCAAAGCTGCTCAGAGTTTGTGTGTATGAGCCTTTATACGGAATCTCTTAGAGCTTTAAAACCGTTGATGAAAACAGCAGCTTTTTGCTACAGATTTACACATAGACGAGAACCATCCGTGGCGTGCTCTAAGGCTTACATAGTAGTGGTATCTTCGAATGTACAGGTAACGTTCACCCTGTGACTATGCACCTCAACATGTCATATCGTAAGTTGGAGGTACACACACAGGAGTTAACACCGACACTCTTCTGAGCTGTCGAGAAAGTTTTCCTCTGCCAGTAAATCTACTGGCTTTCGTTGGGGAAGCATCAGGTTGAAAACCTTTTCTGGTCGCCGACTATCCTAAATGAACGTTTTGTGATTATCCTCAGTCCCTCTAGGCAGTGCTAGGATAGTACATTAATTTAGACTATGACCGCCCCTTTTCACATTAATTCCAATTTATTTTTCTCTAACCATGCTATATATTTCGACGCTACATAATCTGAACTACTGACAGCGTCGTTCAATAAAATCAGAACTAACTATTTTTACATTGGTTTCACGTGGATTTCTACAAAGTCAGTAGTTTGGCCGCGCCATAGCTCAAGCGGTTAGTCGCTGGCTTTCCACAGCGGCGGCCCGGGTTCGATCCCGGATCTGGTCAAGTGGAATTTGTGGTGGACAAAGTGGCACTGGGGAAGGTTTTCTCCGAGTACTTCTGTTTCCCCTGCCAATCTTCACTCCACCGATTGCTCCACAATCACCCTCACCTATCATCTGGGGCTGGTGCAGTAAGCCAGAAGTGGCCGCAGTACGAGGGACTAGCAATAAAATAAAAAAATTAGTCAGTGGTTTAACCATAACCAGGACAGATGCAGCATGTAATACTCGTATGTTCTCATAATTTTACGTACTACAGGAAAGAAGCCATAATGTTTGTCCAAATGTACGGAACACCGTTGTAGTCAACTGAATATTATTATATAAACTTTTTATGGAATGAATTAAAATAAGAAAAAACTCCGTGGTTTTAGTCCGTAAGCGAACTATGCCGACCGAGTGACCACCGCTTGTCGGCAAAGTTAGTGCCAACTTTAGCGGATAAAGGGTGTCGCGAGGTCAGCGCAACGAATCCGCACGGCCGCTAATTTCGGTTTTCTAGACCGGGAATGAACAAAAATACAGAAAATAATGTAAATATTTTATAATCATTGAACTGCAAGAAAGAGAGACATTTAAACACATAAAAACCTCTGTCAGTATTGTACATCGTTCCCTATCCGTTTTTATTAGTTGTCATATACACTTTTAGAACAAACCTTAAGCAACTTTACACATACATTAATTAGTAGAACACCCTGATGAAGACATTCATTCATTCATCAGTAATCTGTCAGATGACAGGTCCACAGCCTCTTCCAAAACAGTTTCTCCACTTAATGCGATCTTCTGTTTTTGGAAAGAGACTATCCAGGAAAAGTGATAATGTGGTAGTTTTTCCATTTGCTTTCCACATCGCAGTACAACAGCCGTTCAAACCACTCTGGTCACGCCTGTTGCTATACGAACTTGAACCATCTCGAGCATCATTTGCTCTGTGCTTCAAGTCGCCGCTGATGACGCTGCTTCCGGTATCAGTTTTCGGTGTCTCTCTTCGTCTGATGCCTACCCTTTGACCTGTCCAGCAAGGGAGGCCCTGCCAGTAGCTACGCTACCGCTGGTATAGCTCTCAGGGTCCTTGGCATACTCAAACACCCTCACCACGATAAGGTGGAGACCACGATAAGGTGGAGAACTCAATATGTCTTCACACCAACGAGGGGGATGAAGACATATTGAGTTCAAAACATGGCGGAATATTAATGAAACAAAATAAATAGTTGTGATTGACGGCAACTAAAGGAACAAATAGTTTGAGCTGTGCAGTGAGCTTCGAGCTGGGACTGTTTTACAGCCGGATACGAGGAGGGGTGGACATCAGAATCGACTTGGACTTGACCACCTGAAGACGGAAACAGAACCCAAATCCGAAACGTAATAGTTTTAATCATCTCGGATGATCAACAAGGCCTGAAGTAATGTAATACTTTTCATAATCGCGGGTTATGTTCATGTGTGTAGCATCCACGTGGAAACCTTCTATTCCAGTAACTCCCGGAAAGTTGCTCCACTCAGCCTGCAGCATAGAACCTTGGCATCAATAAGATAATGGCCGCGTGAGTCAAGCCACTTGTGCGAATCAAGCTCAATGATTACGGACTCGAAGGCGCGAAGATTTTCTCTCTCAAACTTCGCAGAATGAAGATTAGCGTTTGTATCCTAAAAGATGTTTGTATCAATGGGATTGAATTGAATTGTCTAGCTTCTAACCTAATATAATTAATAATTCTTACGACACTGGTGAGATATTATGATTTTGAGAAACCGATATATTTTTGTTGGATGAGTAATTTTCAACATTCTTGAGACGGTGAAGCGAGATTTTAATGCAGTCTATCTGTGTACACATTAGTATTACTAGAGGCATTATTTTGGTTGGTTTTCATTTATTCTTGGTTAGTCTTCATTTATTCTGGAAATAAATTCGTTTTTGTCAACATCCTTTCTATAATATTGTCACGTGTTTAGGTGGCTGAGACGTGGGTTTGATTTGGTAATTGGATTTATTAACAATCCACAGGTAGTAACTACAAATAATTGTAACACTCTTGCTGATTTACACAATTTACAATCACTCCACACTAATCTTCTCAGTCTATCTCCACTAGTCTTCACGGATGTATAACACAGGAACTAAATCACATACTCCCAATACCACTGCAGTTCTTCAAATCACACGCCAAGTCTTCACATGCCGACCTTCTCTACTCACCTGTACTTCTGGTTTCTATTCGATCCTACAGCTTACGACTGGATTGAATTTCAAAAGTCAAAGTCAAAGTCACCTTGCAACTGACAGCCAGTCAGTCAGTAAGTCTTGGTTTCGAGCCTCATCTGGGGCTCATGACCAGATATTTATTAGTTTGACAGTTACGGTCTTGTTTTTGTGGGGCGCCCTCTCTGACGAGAGGACGGGTCTGTATTTTGTATATGCTGCTGGCCCTTGCCAGCGCAGTCTTTCTTGGGTCCGAGTCCCTTGGGACTCATGACCATATTTTACTGTCTCAGAACTGAGACTTCCCTTTCGTCGCCTCTTACGATTCGCAGGTTCACGGTGGAGGTATTGAATTTCAATGCATTCACTTCTCTTATAAGTTTTCAGCATGGACTACGCAGAAAACACAGCCTCTATTGTTGTAACGCTTTCACCGAACCATTGCATAGCAACGGTCACGGCGCGGACTCCATAGAAATCCAGTCACGTGATAGCCGTCTCGCCAACCTATTGGCGTGCTGACTGTTACCTAGCAACGAGCTACATAAACATCCGTCCTTTTGTTTGCGCGCTTACTCGAGGAGATGTTTATCGCGCCATTACCTAGCTATACACGTTACAGTATTACACTGCAAATCCTGTTGCACTATGTAGATCTGATTTTGCATTCTGTTTTTTGCCATCTACGTGCATCATTGTTAATATTCATTAATTTTCTTATCTTTATTGTCACTACATGTTTCGGCCTAACTGGCCATCATCAGGTGTACAGGTTGTTGTGATGAAGGATTCTGGTGTACTCTGTAATGCTGTTATGCTTTCCTTATGTAACTGCCTCGGACTAATTCCAATTTATGTGACCTAACGAGCTCTTTCCATGTACTTTTGTGCATTGTCTGTAATATGTAACGTGTTATATTAGAGTTTTATTTTAAGATACATATTTATGTATATTCAGTGGCTAGTAAGCAACATCAGATACGTAGAGACTGAATATACATAAATATGTATCTAAAAATAAAACTCTAATATAACGCATCACATATTACAGATAAGCAAACACACGCATGGAAACAGCTCGTTAACTCACATAACTTAGAATTAGTCCGAAGCAACTACATAATATAAAGAGAACAACATTACATTCTTCCATCAAAACAACCTGTACACCTGATGATGGCCAGGTAGGCCGAAACATATAGTGATTTAAAATAAATTGAAGAAAAGGAGTGAGTATTAACCGACGTTGCACACAGACGGCAAAAACTGCAATGTAAAATCATATCCGTTCCACCATTTGTTCCATCTTTGTAGGCTGACGATGCATCTATCTACTTAGGTCTCCACATCACGGGTCTGGGTGCGTTGCTAATCCAACCACTTCTGACACCAGTTGTCAGTTGTCTGAGTGGATATCGACGGGGTTTGGAGTGGTGACTCGAATTATGGACCACTTATACACAGACGACTCGTGACTATACTTAATTATAAATGTTTATATTGTAGGTGTCTGTCCTTGAATTTTTTACAGAAAAATTAAGATAAATTTGCATGAGAGTTTAATATGAAATGGTAATTTTTATAACATCAATATAAATATAAGTTTAATGTTACGTGAAATAACCGTACATGATAATTAAGAAGTTTTCCTATCAATTTTATTTCAATTGTTCTTATTCATAGAAAATGTTGCATCGGACAGGAGGCATTTATTTCACACTTCCCGGAAAACCTTCAACGGTGTTCAGGGGTTCCACAGTTATGAGCGGATAAACATACGCTCTCGTTTATATGAAACAGAGTCAGGTATTTTCGTCAGAAAATTATATCTCGCAATTTTTCCTAGAGAAACAAGATGAACAAAAATTAAATTGAAAATCAGTTAAAAATGCCATGTTACAATGATTTTCAAATTTTCTACCGTCTCGTATAGGCTACATTCAAAGGAGAACAAAAAACTTAAGATCTAAAAGTTTCTGACGATTGTACATAGTTACAAGTATAAAGTTTTTGGACATTATCCATCCTCTTGTCTATATTTAAAAACCGTCCAGTGTGTACATTCAAAACACAACGTTTCGGAGACTGGCTTCTCTCTCCATCCGTCCTGACGGACAAGACGATGGATAATCCCCAAAAACATGATACTTGTAGCAATGTACCTTCGTCACAAACTTTCAGATCTTAAGTTTTTAAATATAGACAAGACGATGGATAATGTTCAAAAACATCATACTTGTAACAAAACTTCATAAATATGATGCACAATTTTGTTATGCTCTTATGGATGAGGTCTCTCTCCTAGAAAATTAAAATTGCAAACATTTTAACTAGAAGTGCAAAGAGAAGTGCTTGAGGCGTGAGAGAGATACACGTATTTATATGCAGTTTATTTAGAGACGCTACCAGTAGTTCCGACTACACAGCGTAAATTGATAGGGCTATTAGTAAATAAGGAATTGAAAAGGATGTGGAAAGAAGAGGCCAAGGCCCAGGTTAAGTTACTAACAAGGCATTGCTCTGGGGCTCTGAGGAAAGCCGAAAGGATCTCAGTCACGATATCTAGTGACCGGTTTTTGATTTGAAAGAGAAACGTCCGTAGAACGGAAATTCTACTTACTGGTCCATGGCGTTCGGCAGTGTTCTGATAAAGGAAGAAATCTCGTAGGAACTGTTTTCGCTATTTAGTCACGTTTTTTACTGTAACATCAAGCCTTTAATTATTCAACGGTTTGCGATATGCTAAACTTTAGGTAGGGGGAACAATTTTATGGTAATATTCTCTAGAAAGTGGTAACATCGAAATAATACTGAAATACAAATGCGATTTTGTAACATGCGATGGATTGAACTGTCTCTGGGTTGGTTCCAGATTCGGACTTAAAGCGTTCCCAGTCCTTGATAATGAGGCACCTAGTTCAGTTTTCTTCTAATGAGGAACTCTCAGGAGAGAGTTTGCTGACGACAAAGATACTTGGCAAATCTACTCCATGAAATTGTTGATCCTTCGCTTAGACTTTTCTTATAAGATTCCGTTTCCTTAGCTTCTGACGTCATGGCTCAGGATATTCATTGGACAGTCGAAAAATATATTTACTGAACAAGAATTCCCCTTTTGTTGTGAGAATGAAGGGTCATCACTGTTATTATTCGCGCTGAATCACTCGGCTGTATCAAATACGTAGCAAGCAACTTAACATTCATTTAAATATTATTCCTCCAGTTACACCTCGAGCTAGCGACCTCCGTAGTCTAGAGGTAACGTTCCCACCTCATGGCTCGTAGTACGCGGGTTCAAATACCCGGCGGAGGTCGTCGAATTTTTAAGGGCGGAAAAATTCAGGGAACAAGTCCTCCGGGAGGGACTTTAAGCCGTGGGTCCCGTGTCGTAGCTTTACGGCACGTAAAAGAACCTCATGTCTCCAAAGGAGGCCACTGAGCAAAATTACGGACGTTTCCCGCCAAACAGTAGTCTCTAATACCTCTGGTAGATGGGGGAAGCATTATAGATACCACTCAGATATTAGAGTACGATCTCGCTGGCTGGGCGGGACTGATGGTAAGCACCAGTACCGGTAGGATATAGAGACTGTTAGAATAACATAGAGGGAAGCACAATGGAACAAGACAGGTCTAAGTGCATGGGGAAACCCACCCTCTCCAATAACTAACTAACTAACTAACTAACTATACCTCGAGCTTCTAAGTTGCCAATTCCTTTCACGTTTTACAAATAAAATATTTTAAAAATGTCTAGCTTCTTGTCCTCTCTGTTCTTCTAGGAGGAAGAAGAGAAAGCCCCATAAATTTTGGAGTTCCTTGTTATGTAATTGCAATAAGAGATGGGAAGGGTTACATTATATACTAAAGCGAGTATCTGCTATTACAGATGAATGTGCATTCTTCTCGTGCAACAGGAAGCTCAGAATTGAACAAAGTTTAAATTAGCGAAGTCATATCAATTTTCCTCATGTTCCAAGAAGTGAATACTTTGTACTGTGGACTCTAAGTAAACTGTTCTAGCAAATATTTTTAGGTTACACCTCATAAAATCATCTTTCAAATCAGCTGCTTCGCCTTCCGAAATGAAAAAGACGTCAGCATTTATCAGAATCTGGAAGCAGTTGTAGCAATGAATGACGGTCTTTTTGTACTCTCGTGTTCCTTTTGAACTCTCTTTTCATATACGTTTTTTATTCTTTCTTTCCTTCCTCCAATAAATATAGAGTGATATGTTTTACGAATAATTAATCTGTAATTGCTTAATATCTGATACTTCACAATTGTATTAATATCTGATACTTCACAATTGTATTTTTGTGGTTCTGTATATGAATCACATGCAGACCATGCATATTTATTCGTATTTTCATATCGCGAAAACTTATTATGATTTGAAAATAACCATCTTCTGGGATATAGCATCGTGTAGTCCGTATACGAGCCCACGTTTCGGAGGAACGTGTCACGTCTGTCTTCAGGATTGAAAATCATCCGAGAAAGAAACCGACAGTGGCGGAAATAGCCGCAGTGAATTTATCTAGGATTTAATTTTGGGATATATATTTAAGAATGTATAAGAGGAACATAATTTTATTAAATAGATTAAAAATCACTTATGTAATTAATATAAACGTGTATAATTTCATCGCTATTTGTTTTATAAGAAGAAATAAGCGCAGACATTTAATGGTGGAATATTAGTCCGTACACAGGCTCTGCATGATTCGTTGATGCAGAAATATTGGTTACAAATTTTGTTTATAACCTACGTCGAAAGAGTGCACTCCCAAATTCTTGGCTCAGTAGTTTAATTACTGTGCTTTTTGTTACTCTTCATAGATCTAAATTTTCAGAAATCGTCACAATCACCATCGTCGAAATCGTTATTATCATCATCATCACCATCACCATCACCTTCACCATCACCATCACCATCACCTTCACCATCACCATCACCATAATGTCCTTTCTCAACGAACGATCTTCTTGGCGTCAATATTGGCGTTAGTTCCTCGGATATTTGACTAGACGCGGTGTAAACAATACATTCTTAGCCACAGAGAGAAGTGTGTAAACATCCTGGTAAATATTTCTGGCAAAGTATTTTATGCACAGAAGAACATTTTCTTTGTGTTTTTCGCAATACAAGCAAGTGTACAGCGTTAGGCCTACTAGGAACAATATTTAAAGCAAGAACTGCGCGTCAGAAGTGAATTTTCAGAGTCAGTTTGTAATATAAAGCTGAAAACCTAGTTGTCGACACTCTTTGTTTATATTCAGGAGATCTCCAGTTCGAATCTAACCTCTAATATTAAATTTCTGTGTTGGAATTTATTGTTTTTTTCCCTGCAGTAAATGCTGGAACGGCCGGTCACAGTAGCCGAGCGGCCTAAGGCATGCACTGTCTTCGCTCGCTTGGAAACCGGGATCGTGGGTTCGAATCCCACTCAGGGCATGGATGTTTAGTTTGTGTGTGTGTGCGTTTTTCTGTGTTTGTATATAGGTAGAGGCCTTGAGACGAGCTAATCACCCGCCCAAGGAGTCCTACCGAATGTGTAAGATCTAGAAAAACCGAAGTGAACGGAGGAGCTCATGGAGGTAGGCCTAGGCCCATTGGGGCTGTAGTGCCAAGGAAAAAAATGCTGGAACAGTTCCATGGTTCTTCCCATTTCCTTTAGTATTCATTTTATCTTTTCATTCGGCGCTACAAAACATCATTAAATGACGCAGCGTATTTATATAAACTAAGAGATGTGGGGTAATGTTCATTAAACAACTCTATAAGACAATTTTTTTATTGCTAGTGGGGTGGGACTAAGTCCCTTGCCCTGCGGCCACTTCTGGCCTATTGTACCAGCCCCAGATGATAGGTGAGGGTGATTGTGGAACAATTGATGGAATGAAGATTGGCATGGGAAACCGAAGTACTCGGAGAAAACCTGCCCCAGCGCGACTTTGTCCACCACAAATCCCACTTGACCAGACCCGGGATCGAACCCGGGCTTCCGTGGTGGGAAGCCAGCGACCCATTTCCAACAACAACTGCACAACACAACTTCCTTTTCACTACTGGGAACACGTGCGGCTGGAGCTATGCCCCGTCGAGAAACGCACGTGCGCGTTCGAGATGCACGAGTTTCAGTACTGCACTTTTGGCGCACACTGTATATGCGGGGACCATAAAGATGGGTAATACACTACACTACACTACACTACACTACACTGCACTAGACTACGTAAACCTTCAGGCAATGTACGATTAAGGCGTACGAGAGTTGCTGTGCTTGTCGGTTCCTTTAACTGCAGTATATTTCATAGGAAAGTGACATGAATACTAGCCGATGAATACGACCATGGTTTGGATCCAAGAAAGGTATTGTCACATCGATAAAGACATAATCGACATCAAGATATATCAAATAGAAAACACTGCTCCTTTGTTGTCTAGACTGCATGTTTATTAGCCCGTTACCTACCACTGGGTCGATACGCCACAATTCTTTGTTTTCCTCTTTAAACTGGTCAAATTTTCCTTTTTGGTTCACAGGAATTAGTGGGTGACGGACATATTTCCGAACTAGTCTTTAAAGAATCTATAAATTTCACCTGCTTTATACAGTGGTTTTTCTCATCCACTTCTGACGGTCACGTGTGTAAGTTCGTAACCACTTCTGACACCAGTGTAACGTGTTTAGTTATTGAAGACGCCGTTCGGATTGTTAATTGGTTTATTTAACAACCTACAAGTATCGGCTACAATTGATTATAACACTGTTGCTGGGTTTCACACTTTGTAACCCTGTTCGCAATAATCAATTCACTCTGTCCTCAGTAGTCTACACGTATTCACAGTACGGGAGTTATACAAGTGTCACTGTATCACACACTCCCAATTACACAATTACACACACGTCCGGTTCTTCTTTCCGCGACGGCTGCTATACTCCAACTCAACTCGTAGGCTGCTGCCTTGAGAACTCGTTCCCTGCTGATTTGAGAACTACTTCGGCGGCTGATACACTTTTAACTTGTTCATTGCGGACTGGAGAACTCACTTCGGCGACTGATGCACTTGACTGACAACAAAAACTGAACTCGGCGACGGCTACATTTCAACTGACTGCGGCGGCTGTGTAGTTCCCTTATATAGTCGCAGCGCTTGCCTGTTACGTAATCGGTACCGCTGTTGGCTGACGCCATGTCGACAGCGGCGTTGCGTGTTACGTCATCGCGGGGAGTAACGACAGCGCTACGATGCCGCCACGTACCGCTGGGGGGGGGTCCTCCGTTGCGCAACATGTCACAATATAAAAATATGTAGTCGCATACAGACATAACTCCATTTTTCTCCTATCCGATCTCTATTTCCGATCAATTTACATCGTAATACCACTGATTTAAGTGAAACTGCCTTACCAAGGCACCCGACTTTGAATTTACAGATATTATGCTTTGTTTGTATTGTTTACGCCGTGTCACAGACCTCATCAAATCCATAGTACCTAGGTGATATTTTTACAGACGAGAACCCGTATTACTTTTAGGTCTTGCAGTTTTGTGGAATTCCCTGATACATGCAAGTTGCTAGAAGTGCATCCATGACTATTCTAGCCACCGATATTTTCAACACCCAAAAACTTAAGTTCACAAATTATGTGAATAATTTCATTGTCATAGTTTAATATGCTTGGTTCCTAAAAACTCGTGTTATTATACTATATTCTACGTATAACTTACAAGTTCAGAGACTCGATGTCACCATCATTTTGTGAAAGAGGAATTATTAGTAACGATTATGTTTCAGAGAGAGCTAATATCAGGTTTCTGTGCTCATAGCGCATAAAATGGATTCGTATTTTCAACTTGTAAACAGCTACCTGTCAGATTATCTCTACCTTTCAGTAACATGTACTTACATACATATAATGAAGTTGAAGGCATGGGGAGAGTTTCAGATCCGGGAGACTAAGTGAAACCCACATCCCCGTTTTTGACGCAAAAGTAGAAAATATAAGCATTGTCGAGCAATAACACGCAGCGGTATTTCCTATAGGTGGTTGGTTAAGTAAATATATTTACCCCTGAAAATAAGCGTAAAATACGTAAAGGAAATACTTGAATTTATTTTAATGCCAGTGACGTTCATACCTAATTAATGTCAACAAGAAAGTGAAACGAGAACAATGAAGGGGCGTCCCTAAGCGGACCGGACATAGGTTACGGAGGTCACCGGAAAACATAGACTTGTGACCAGTATGTTTTACCTGCTTACAAATTCTGGGAAAGAACTAGCTACGTCAGCTGTAGAGTGTTGTTGGTCTTCGTATAGACAGGGCTTCGAGATGTATGCGACACTTTCTTGTGATCTGGAAAATGATATCCCGTCGGTTGTAGCTAAGAAAGGGTGAAGATACATGCACAGAAATTTATGATGAATTGTTGTACGTTAAATTGCAACTATTATGATAAAAGAAACTTGGAGTTTATAAATATTTCAGGTTGTACTGTAGTGCAAATATAAATTGAAGAAAATTTAAAAAAGAAATAGATCACTACTTGCCGAATGGTATAATCCATGACAAATGAAGACGGATTTTTATAAGCAGAAGTACGTATTTAGAAAGCTTTTGTCGAAACTTAAAATTTCCACAAATAATTATGCACCAAAGAGTAACTGTAGAAGGAATCTTAAGTTGAAGAAAGCAGTCTTCTGGTATTTGGCACCGTGTATATGTGGTGTTAACAGACGTTTCGGAGGAGCGTATCGCCTCCATCTTCAGGGTAGAAGAAAAAATATAAGAAATCTGCATTTACCGGTTCTCACGGTCTCTTCGCTTGCAGATTTCTTATATTTTTTCTTCTACCCTGAAGATGGAGGCGATACGTTCCTCCGAAACGTCTGTTAACACCACATATACACGGTGCCAAATACCAGAAGACTGCTTTCTTCANTATTTCTTCATAGTCACCGCCGTGAAAGCCTCAAATCTTACGAATCTTAAGTTATTTCAACAACTCTGTATCAACTGTTACGGCGCGATTTTCTGCACTTACAGTGACGGGAAATTTCGTATGAGATCACGCTTGAGATGATGCGACAGAGAGGGCAGGGAACACTCACACGGAACTCAGGGTACCGACGTGTGACAGCGACTTCGTAATTAAGACAAAACCCCCGCGGGGATTCACAGCTACAAACACGAACAAGCAGACTTTGTCGCCGGGCCCATAATGTGACATGCATATTTTCATTCTCTTACAAGAATTTGGGTTACGCCATAACCTCATTGAACTTTGGTTCGATGTTTTAATCCCACATATTTTAACAGAAAACGATTAAGGAACGGACATATGTCAGGAGGAACTGATAAGAATGACGGTCTGTGACTTGACTCATAATATTAACTTTTACTATTCTCTTCCGTTTCGTCCACATATATGTACTTCCACCGGTAGGCTGCCTGATTACTTTAAGTTCTTACGGCGAAAAACTACTTTGATCTTAGCAGAACCTTACACAGTATTATATCTGAGCATCCTGTTGCACTGAGATGTCACTTATAGTCTATTGTTTCCTTCTATATTGTAAGAGTTAACAACATTTATTCACACTTAATCCATACAGTGGTGGATATATGTAAGTAAAGTAAAAGTAAAGGTATCCCCTGAACAAGCCATGGAAGCTTATAGGGTTGTGAGATGTTGAGGATCCCACATTTTCTAGACAACGGCTCACAGGCGGTAAGGTTGTCAGCCTTACGCGCCGGTAGCGCTTTACGCCCAGGAATATTCCTGGTAGTCTTTTCTGTTAGAGGCTGAGTGGAACCTAGGGCCATAGTGCGGCTGAAAGGATTAGGTCAATTGAAAAATCCACCTCATCGGGATTCGATCCCGCGATCTTACGGCTTGTAGAATAGTACCTCAACCAATTACGCTACCTGTATAAAATGTTAATAAAATTATTAAAATATTAGAATACATATGCATTATCACAATGCTATATGTTTTGGCCATATGAGGCCATCTTCTCGCAACACTTTTATAAGGAGTCTAATGCACTACGCACTAATCGAATATCATTCTATTCGTTACGTCATTGGTGTTTTCTTCTTCATATCTTTGTTGAAATGCGGATGTTCCTATACGTCATTAGTGTGTTGTTTTCTTGAGTGTGTCCTTTTGCGTTCTCTGAAACATTTTTTTTTATTGCTAGTGAGGTGGGACTAAGTCCCTTGTACTGCGGCCATTTCTGGCCTATTGTACCAGCCCCAGACGATAGGTGAGAGTGATTGTGGAGCAATTGGTAACATTGACAGGGGAAACCGAAATACTCGGAGAGAACCTGCCCCAGCGCCACTATGTCCACCACAAATACCACTTGATCAGACCCGGGATTGAACTCGGGTCGTCGCGGTGGGAAGCCAGCGACTAACCGCTTGAGCTATGGTGCGGCCCTTCTCTGAAACTTACACAAAATTCTGTAACTTAACAATTCTCCCCTCACGACATACGTATAATTCACGCAGTCACAGGAGCAAGACACAACATAAAGCACAATCCACATACGATAATAGAAAGAGTGCTCCGACAGAAGAGATTAGAGGTGATTCGAGAAGTGAGATACGACGTAGGAAAAATCCTGAACAGTTTTAATATTTTTAATATTTGATGTTTGTCGGTATATATGATAAATATATATTTTAATTATTTTGATATGAAGACAAGGCATGCAGTGAACTAGTTTGACGTTAATCGAATAAGCACCTGAAGATGGCACTTTTGTGCCGAAACATGTAGTGCGGGAGAAAGGAGTGAGGTAGATAAGTGTATGCACTAAAAGACGGTGAAATAAATCATGGACTTAAATCAGTGCAACAAGCGCTAAAATATAACATTATTGGATAACTCATTTACAATTGCAATCACTACAATCACTCAGAAATTACGTCCTGCAGACGATGCGACCTGTCTAATCCATCGTCTCTCGCGTTTCATCTTCTGATTCTTGGCTGAGATGGTTTCATCTGTTCCCAGCTCTGCTACGTTCGCCATAGATCTGACCTCTGATCTCATATCTTCTACAGTCAGACGGACTAGAATAAATCTTCTTTAAGGGTTTCGTTTCCATAACTGTTGTCTCCGTTGTCTCGGGAACGTGTTTCTACTTTTAGGTAACACGTTGATTTTTATCTCTAGCTATTGGTTGTTGTGGGGACAACGCTTATTGAGCCGTTGCCCGTGACCGTGACGGTCTCTTCGCTTGCAGATTTCTTATATTTTTCTTCTTCCCTGAAGATGGAGGCGATACGTTCCTCCGAAACGTCGGTTAACACCACATATACACGGTGCCAAATCCCAGAAGACTGCTTTCTTCATAGTCACCGCCGTGAAAGCCTCAAATCTTACATGGATTAGTAAACTTTGCCATTTAAAAAACTGGATTTTTAAGCGTACACAATTTCAACACCGCGACATGCGTAAATGCATTTGGACTTTTCGTGATGTCAACATGCATGTTGATAAAGAAGAATATTGAAGCAGGTCACAACATGTCCACTTATTAGAGGAACTGGCGGCGTTGACATTACTCAGTGTCTTGAAAAGCAACGGAAAAATGAAGTTGCCCTTGTGCGTAATTAACTAAGCACAAAGACATGAAGACGAATGGGGATGTGAAGGTATAGCTCCACCATTTTTGACCGCGGCACTAGATAGATGTGAGTGGATAACTTCACACCCTTGTCATTTTAAGCTCGGGGCAAAGGGACATCGTTACCCATTGGAGAGGAAGCTTAGTGCGCCCCAGAGTCGACATGGACCCTGTGGAGATAAACATCTCTTGCCCCTGCCTCGAAATCGAACCCCAGTTCTTCGGCCGTACAGACCACCGACTCAGTACGCAAGCCAACAGGCTGAATTGAAGCGGGTTCAGGATCTAAGCCAAATAAGTGGAGACAATTTGAACCATGACAAGACGTGGAACAAGCAACTGTTTTAAGAATATAAACACATAATTCCACGTCGACAGAACTGGATGAGCCTGATACAAAGAGAAAGAAAAAATATTTGAGGGATAGCTGAAGGTAAAGCTATCCCTGTAACAGACCGTGAAGGCCCATAGTGTTGTGAGACGTCGAGGCTCCCACATTTTCTCTAGACAATCAGTTCACAGATGGCGATAAGTTTGTCAGCCTTACTCGCCGGCCGCCCTTTACCCCAAGGAAGATTCCTGGTACTCATTTCTGTTATAGGCTTCAGTCGACCCCAGGGCAATAGTGAGGCTGGTAGGATCAGGTAAACTGAAACAAAAAATCCACCACATCGGGACTCGAATCCGTGACCTTCCGGCTTGTAGCATAGTGCCTCAACCAAGTACATTACCGCGTGTCTCATATGTGTCTCATATATAAGGGATACGTGATTGTAACGAGGGATATTGACGCAGAATATTACACCTACGGAGAGCTAGTCGCACATAGGACGGTACTGTTACAGTTGTTACCGGGGAAATATGACTTGAGGTCATGGACTGGTTTCATCTGCCTGGAGCTAGAGTTCAATGACAGACTTTTCTATAAACAGTAATGAAGCTTCAGTTTCCATGAAGACAGATTATTTCTTGTCCATCTGATTATATATCGTTTTAAGGAACATCATGCAACATGAGTCAAAGTAGCTTTTTCAGTTACAAGAATTTAAGACTACTTGGTTACATTAGTTCTTCCCATTTTGTTTACAGGTGCAAGGCCATTGTTTGAAGATATTGGGTTCGAAGGTCACGACAAAGGTATGACGTCAGTATATCCAGAATTTTACATTCTATTGTCCCACGAAATGTTGACGCACTGCGTGATCTCAGTGATGGTAAAGCCGCTACCAACTTGAGATCAGCTTACGCGTAAGCAGTTTCCGTGTACAAGAGTGGGAAGTGGAAGTACGCATTACTTCCATTCAGAAGGATTTCAGTTCAAATCTCAGCCACTTAAGTGACACTGCTCTATTTCACATACATAATAAAGTTATCGTAAAATAAGCTTTGAATTAATAAGTATATTTTTACATAACTTGAGTTAGAAAAATAATTTTCGGTACTCAGCCCTCATGTGCGTTCATTCATTCATTCATTCATTCATTCATTCATTCATTCATTCATCAATGGTTGTGCAGCCCTGGCCTTTACTTCAACCCCGTAATCTTTTTGACACAGACGGTAGGACTCCTTGGATGAGCGATCAGCCTGTCGCAAGACCGCTACCTACACACAGAACAGCACAAACACAGAAAAAACTCACATACAGACAACCATGCCGTGAGTGGTATTCTAACCCACAATCCCATCTTCAGAGATTGCGAGGACGGTTCGTGCCTTAGACAGCGCCACCATTGTGACGGCATATGCGCATGCGTGTATTCCTCTTTATTCTTAGTGTACTTAAAGACGATTTCCGTTGTTCATGTTATATACAGTCCAATGACGACATGGTAACTTGGTAATGGATTGGAAAGGTTGTAGAAAGAATCGTTGGTAATATAATTGGATGTACACGTACTATCCCGACATTCGCCTCGACAGACAGGAAAACCAAGATATCCGGTCTGCGGTCAGAGATTTCGATCTATGACGTCCTGAAAACGAAACCGGAGTGTTGAACACATGACTACAACATTCAATGAAATGAAATTTTACATGAGGCTGGAAGATAAAGGGGTTAAACAAGCAATAAGAGTGGCTCAGGCCTTAGACGCCTGATTTTTAAGTTGTTATTTCCAGGCTGCTCACGATAGCCGATCAGTCTGCGGCATGTATTCTCTTCGCTCACTCGGAAGCCGGGATTGTGGGTTCGAATCCCACACAAGGCATGGATGTTTGGTATGTGTTTGTTTCTGTTTTGTATTTGTGTTGTCCTGTGTTTAGGTAGAGGTTTTGCGACGGGCTGATCATACGTCAAAGGAGTCCTACCGTCTGTAAAATGATCAAAATCGAAAAGAAACAACATCGACACCGTAAAGGTATAAGAGGAAAACACTAAGTAAGTAAGTATTATCTGCAGTTCGTGCCGAGCTTAAGTGTGTTTCAGACTGTATCTCTCTTCTTCTACTTATCTTCAATGCATGGAATTTAACTTACTACTGGAATTTTACATGCTTCACAGTGTTCTGGGATATGATTATTAAAACTGTAAACAGCTGATTCATATGACTTCCAACTTAAATTCCCCTTTAAAGAATGTGGGATTCCCATATTTGTACTGACTACTGCCAATTGTTAATCAGTGTGCGTGTGATTTCGTATGTTTCTTTCACTCTACCTGCAAACGCCCAGGAAAGTCCTTGAAACAGTTTACGACTGCATAATAAACACCGCTACATAGAACTAATCACTTTACTTGCTACTTCACCGATAGTGACCTATGAATGAGACAAGTATGAAAAGTGACGGTAACAATTCTGATTAAATATAAACTGTTTGCATAGAGTGGTAGTGTCGCTCCAGAGAATACTACTCAGGAAGCTATTTAAAATATTACTGTGCCCAACCACGTGTTATTCTATTTGACGTATTCAGGGTCCTGAAAACATTAGCACATATTTAATTTCTTCCCAGTTCAAGGTGAATATTAGATATGATCTCAGAATAATTATAGAGCACTCTCTTACACCATTCACACTCAACTTTCCATTCAAAACACTGTTCTAATTGATTTCTCGCTAATAACCAAAAGTAATACACGAACAGCAAGGATCATTTCACTTCAAGGAATGGAAAAATCGTGATGCAGCGAGTGGGGCCATATCATTTCTGTGTTTGTATTTTGCTGGTGCTTGAACCGGTCCATCAGATGATTGCTCAATGAACTGCATGAAGACGGGTAATTGTGATTTCGCCTATGCTAGCGTGTATGGTGTATCGACGGTTAAAGATGCATACATACATGAAATACAACGATAAAAGGTGGACGATTTTTTCCTCCATTGCACTCTATAAAGTGCGAATATACTGAATAAGCAGTCACGGACAGCCGACAAAGAATGATCCCCTGGCCTTGGGGTTTGGCTGGGGCCAACTACTCCTCACCGTAAGTAATAAGTCTGTTACGAAATATCACAAAGGACCTAGGACTTGGACAAATTTTCTGGATAAACAACCTAATCTAAAGAAAATGGGAACAGAAAGATAGCTAACAGATTCTTTAAAAATGTGGCACATTTAAAATATTTGGGAACGACAGTGAGAAAACAAAATATTATTCAGAAGGAAATTAAGAGGAGACTGAAATCAGGTAATGCTTCCTACAATTCAGTCCAGAAACTGTTGTCTTCTCGTTTGCTGTCTAAAAACATACAAAATACGAGTAATATAGTAAAGTAAAGCTGTCCCTGTAACAGGCCGTGAAAGCCCATGGGGTTGTGAGACGTTGAGGGTCCCACATTATCTAGACAATCGGCTCAGAGATGGCGGTAAGGTTGTCAGCCCTACGCGCCGGCCGCGCTTTACTCCCCAGGAAAATTATTTAATTAATTCCTGGTACTCATTTCTGTTAGAGGCTGAGTCGACCCCAGGGCCATAGTGCTGCTGGAAGGATTAGATCAATTGATCACTTAGATCAAAATCCAGTGACCTCATCGGGACTCGAACCCGCGACCTTCCGGCTTGTAGCATAGCCCCTCAACCAACTACACTACCGACTACGCCACAAAATAATATATACGAAACTATAATTTTACCTGTGCTTCTATGTGGGTGCGCAACTTGTTCTAACATTAAGGGAGGAACATACTCGTGGACTGAGCGTGTTTGAAAACAGGGTGTTGAGGAGAATACTGGGGTCCAAGGGAGATGAACTGACGGGAGGTTGGAGAAAGCTGCAAAATGAGGAGCTTCATATCTTTTGCTCTTCTCCAAATATAATTAGAATGATTAAGTCAAAGAGGATGAGGTGGGCAGGGCATGTAGCACGAATGGGGGGGAAGAAGAATGCATATAGTATATTGGTTGGATAGCCAGAAGAAAAAAGACCACTAGGAAGACCAAGACGTATATATGTGAATACTATTAAAATGAATCTCAGAGAGATAGGATGCAATCGTATCGATTGAATTGATCTGGCTCAGGATAGGGACAAGCGGAGGGCTGTCGTGAACACGGTAATGAACCTTCGGGTTCCATAAAATGTTGACAAATTCTTGAGTGACTGCACAACTGGCGGCTTCTCAAGAAGGACTTGACTCCTAGAGTCAGTCAGTCAGACTCGAGAAACAGCAGAAAAATGTGCCAGACCGTACTTCGAAGTGGGTTCGTCTCGAGTGTGGAGAGGAATGGCTGCAATGCACCATGGAAGTCTGTAATATCTTAAAGGGGCCGCTGGCGTTTGGAATTTGCCCCACATATATAATGGAATCATGCAGGGTTTTGATAGCGACACGTGTGGCAATTGTAGAACTGTAGATCGAGACACGCAGCGAAGAACTTAGCACGAAGAAGCACGACACTCTAACTACAACACACGTGCGCATCCGAGGGACCTACACGTGTAATAGCAGCAACAACAGAAAACAGCAGGTTCCCCATTAGATATTTTCGAACACCTGTCGATGGACATATTGGCCGAAACATGTTGTGATCCTTAATTTTTAAATTTAAAAATATTTAACTTTTAAGTTAATAAATATTTGCACATAAAACTGTGAAATAAGATTTATATTAAAATGGAAGAGTGCAACAGGAATGCTACAATACAATATTATGAATATAGAATCTGATTTTTTTATAATAGATCTTTGAAAATACAAACTCCGTGGCTTTAGTCTGTAAGCGAAATATACCGACCGAGCGACCGCCGCTTATCGGCAAAGTTAGTGCCAACTTTAGCGGATAGAGGGTGTTGCGTGGTCAGCGCAAGGAATCCCTACCTGTTAATTTGTGTCTTCTAGACCGGAGCCGCTACTTTTTCCTTCAAGTAGCTGCTCAATTATTCTCACGAGGCTGAGTGGACCCCGTTCCAGACCCACTACTTCTCACAAAATCTGATAGCGCCTGGAATCGAAACAGGGACCCCTGGATTTGTAGCCAGGAACTCTGACCACTACACCACAATGTATTTCATTTTGAAGAACTCTTGTCAGTGAATATTTTCTTTTCGATTTTATAACAGATTAATTATTGTACGTAAATTTATGTGGTACGTAGGTACAACTGTTGTGTGACATTTACTGAAATATAACCAGCTTGGCGGTCACATGAAGTTCTGGGCCAAACCCGATCTATTTCAGCTTTCCAGTGATTACGTTAATCGAATTGTACGTTGTGCGTACTTGTAAACGAGATTTTCCCGTCACTCGCGCCACGTGACGTTGGCCCAGCCTATTGGAGAACACGGCCAGTGACGTCAGTTACGCTTCACACACCGCTTCTTGTTACTATCGCTGTCATCAAGACGACTTGAGGCAACGTTTAAAAACATTGTCTGGGGACTATAAAAGCCGTGTACAAGAATAGTTTGCAGCAGTACTGATCAGCGCGTGTTTGCTAACAAGTGACAATGTACCCGAACCCTTTGGAGAGAAAACACTCAACTATACGTCAGATGGTTGATAAATTTCTGTGTCCGGAGGCAAACCGCAAGAACAAGAACAACAATAACAACACCAAATACGGAAATTGCTCGTCGTCTTGTAATAAGCAAACCGATCATAGTAGAACTACGTCAGGATATGGAAAATAGAGACTGTTTCTTCGTAAATCACGGTTTATGTTTATTAATACATTTATTGATTAGAGAAGATACTTTAAATGCGTGGCGGACTCGAAGAGATCAAGACGGAACAAGCGACAGAATTTGGAAAGGTAAGTTTATCTGAGATATACAGAATTCCCTAAAGCAATTTAACCAGTCGTTAAAATGTACTCTAAAATGCGTTAGAAATTTTTATATTATGTACTGAATTTACAAAAATTGTTCAAAGTACAGCAAACAACGTTGTGCTATCGTTCTACAAATTGACCGGCAGGTTTGAATTTGAACATTACAGTTAATGTGAGAGAATATTTTAGGGCCACTCTATATTTCTGATTTTGTTGACACACCTGAATACAAAGAAATGCTCTTGGAACCAGTTATGATTTAAAATATAAGGAAATTCTTTCCTTCATTTATTACTTAAGTTTGGAGCTCGAGAAATTGCCTGCGTGAAGCACTGATTACTTTCAAATTTACGGAAACTGCTCAATACTAACTACAAAATTACTATAATACGGCATTGAAAGTTACATTCTGAGGAGCAATAACATGGTTCATGTTTCGCCTGCACAGCAGCGCTGTATTTTTCATATTTCCCATTCGAACCAAATTTACGAAGAGCGCAGTATGAATTTTCGCCTCGACCAAGCGGTTGTCATTATTGAAATCAGTTATCACCATGAACTGTGCTAGGTCCAATTTTATCGTGATTTCAGTACATAAAAGAATACACTGAATTTTCTAAAGTTGAATTTGGAATTGGCGATACTTTATAAATATGTTGAGCCTTTTTTGTCAGCCAACGAAATTAATTACGAGCATCCTTTGTGAAAAATATTGTCATGCCAGGTTTAACAAATCAGGAGTTGCCAGTTAAAGAATTGCTTAAAGTCACAAAAAAAATAAAAAGCATGAATGCTTTTATTTCCTTTACAAGGCAAAAGAAATTTGTTACAATTTGTTTTGAATACAGAGAGCTGAATGAGTATATTCCTTCTTCAGGGTAAATATGTCTTATCCATGGTGCAGTCCGATGTTCGACGAGGCATATATTTTACTGACCGAGGAACTGATGTTAAGACGTCGGTCTGTCAGTCTGTGGATTACAGTGAAGTGTGAGGTAAGTTTCAAGTTTATAAGAATACGGAACGAAGGTGGTTGTCCGTACCTCCTCCTCAAATTTTGAAGTAAGTCATAAATTGAAGTCATTTGTCTTACATCTCGTTAGGTTTCTGTGTTTGGGCTTCGGAAACCTAACCGCTAGTCATCGGAATGTCATTTTGACTTTCTGGGATATATGCCTCTGCTCTGCATTTGTCGGGATGAGTGTGTGTTCCGTAGCACCTTCATATCCTTTGGCTATTATCATCTCAGAGATGACGAGCCTAAGAATTCGGTGGGCGACGGTCCTGGCTATCAAACAGAATAATTTTTGTAAGATTTGAGGTTTTCACGGCGGTGACTATGAAGAAACCCGTCTTCTGGGATGTGTCGCCGTGTACATATTGTGTTAACTGACGTTTTGGAGGAACGTATCGCCTCCAACTTCAGGCGTCACATCCCAGAAAACTGCCTTCTTCAGAATAAATTTGTTTCGTAAACTAAAATGCGGTCATTAAAAATGTAAGATAAATGAAGTGAATGCACTTCACCGTTATAATAAAATTCTGTACCACATCAATTCACATTTTTGTTGAAGTCCGCAATTTACACTTGACAACACAAGACTGGTGTCTTGTGAATGACCGGCCTTATATACTTAATGCGTTCTGACCACGAAACCATTTTGCCTATCACCAAAGGGTGTTACTGCATAATACTTATTTTTAAGGTTAGTTTTAATGGTCGATTAATAACTGTGTCCACTGTCTGGGGTACCCCTCCTGCATATAATTTTGGGAGATGGCCCAGTTTCTGTCTCCAGGTGACTGGTTGTCATGTTACTGACAGATTTGTAATCACATTCTCAACTTTAATACCGACGACAAGTGTTGGAATCGAACCCGAGACATTTTGAATGCTGACTTAATATTCTAACCACTTGGGACCACTGGGAATGCCTTGGTAATGTTCCAACTCTGCCTCATGCAGCATCGATATCTCAGCAGGGGAAGGGAATGAATGCGTACATGTACATTTTGCTAGACATGTGATGACACTTTGAAGGAAAAGTTGCCTCCATCTTCAGGGTAGAAGACAGAGCAATTTAAGTTGGAGACAGGGGATTCCTCCGGAACGTTGTTGCTCATAAACAAAACTTCATGGCGTCACATCTCAAAAGGTTATTATCTTGATTTACATGGAAATAGGATGTCATTCAGTTTACTTTTGTGAAACCACTGAATGTTCATAGCACTGAGACAGAGTAACTTTGCAATCATATAATGCACAAGTTTAGAACTGAAATCAGAACAACTGTTCTGGAGCACCGCAGTTAAGAAAGAATGTTTCTTTCGAGCCATCTATTCAACGCGTAATTATCGTGTGCACTTCAGAAACTCTTTATACATGTTCCATCATCTTTTGTTGCAGGAAGCAACGTAGACCAGCACTGTCCAGTTTTCTGGAGACAAATGTAAACTGCTCGTTCTTCTCAGTTCTTGTAGACATCTGCACACTGAAGATATTTCCAAAGATCCACATAAAGAAGGCTAGTGGCCGTGTACATATCAGTTTGGATACCATTGAATTGTTTTGTGTCTGACCCGCTGTGTCTCTAACAGTATTACTGTACTTCAGCCAAAGTGCGAACGGTGCTTCTCAAACCTGTTGACAGTTACCCTGGTTACTCTCAGACCTTATTTTCGATTATAAACAAGAGTGTATTTCTTTAGTATCATGTTTAGACATCCGAAAAGTGAATGGTCACAGAAGTATATAAAATGATGATTGATAGAGATTTGCTGAAATCCGAATTGACTTTATATAGTTAGAAACTCATAGAAATCTACACGGGTAGGATTACTTGGAGGCGAAATTTATCTAGCGACAAAATGGCAGGACACTAAAATTGGCGGGAATGTTTGACGGCGAAATTTATCTAGTCAAAAAGCCACAGGATTCTAAACTTTGTGATAATGTTTGGCAGGGGGCGGGAACGCTTCGTGGCGAACTTGCTCTAGTCACAAACTCACAATACTGCAAAGTGAGTGACAGTGACTGGCAGCGAATTATAACCTTGTCGGTTGATCGAATATACAGGGTGATTCCGTCAGAAGTGAAAATGTTGTAGGGTACAGATCTCAGTACTGACTTTTATTAATGCTAAATTGGGGACATAGGAGTAACTATGGCTCTTATAATTGTTCCAATTCAATAGAAAAAGGAGGGGTCCATGTAACTGCGAATGTGAATCTCTCTCTCTTTCGTTTTCGCTATAATTTAAAATTGAATATTTTTAGAGCTCATCCACGACAATTATCCAGCACAGAGGATTAAATGCCATTTTCTGTTGTCCACATTAAAAACATTACATTTTCGTTGAACAGAAGTTGACGAGACCTGCACTAAAATTGAAGAATAAATTGTAATTAGTATCATCGTTCCTTACTGTTTCGGCATTTTATTACTACTTTTTATGTGAAGACAAAGTTAACCCTGAGTTTAATTAACTAAGCATCACATCATGAAGATGAGCAGGGAGTGGAGTATAGCTTCACCATTCTTAACCTCGGTACTAGTTGGAAGGTCGTGGTCAGCTTCATGCACCTGCCACTTTACCCTCCAAGGGAAAACTCCCGATACACATTGTGTACGAAACTTGGTGGGCCATCGAGCTGGTCTTGACATTACGGAGAAGAACAAATCTCTCTTACTTGCCAGGAACTGAACCCCAACTCCTCGGTCGTTCAACGCGTAACCTTATCGCTATAGCGACTGAGCTAGAGTTCCTAAAAATCTTATATTCTGATGAAATTCCATAAAGCACTTAAAAATGGCATTTTCAACGGTAACAGGAATACTCTGTTCCCATTGCTACGCTGCTGAGCTTGCATTTGTAATGCATTAGGCTCAGACCTACCGAGTAATCAGTCAACTGTGTACTATTTCAGATTCTCACAGCTGTGGTTATGAAGGGTGACATATTCTGGGATACAGTGACGCAGTGTAGTCGCCTCCATTTCCAGCTTCGAATAATTAGCCATTTTTCATGCTGGTTTCTTGCTTGGTTTATTGGCATTATATCCCCGAATACAGAACTCTTCATAATTAGTGAGATGTTTATTTTCAAAAGGACATATATGTTGCTCGTTTTGAGCGAAAAGGGACACTACAACAGTGCTGTGTTTGAGAATCACCGTGCAATCTGATGTATTAGCTAGTCCGATGTAGCACTGTACGCTTCGTGATTTAATTTATTTCCTCTGTTCTATTTTTATTGAGCAATTATGTTTGTAAACCAAATATATAAGTGTAAGTGTGTAACTTATTATATAAGCACCATTTTGTGACATTTTTTTTACAGAGATAAATAATAAAAGAATTGCCTATAACCGAAACATTTTTTTTTCTCTCCAAACAATACCAGCCTAATTTAGAGCTCCCGTAAACCCACTTTCCATATTCCATTAGGGAGGGAGCTTCATGGTACTTATTTCGAAGTACTCACTTGTGTTTCTGGCTGCGCCATAGCTCAAGCGGTTAGTCGCTGGCTTCCCACCGCGGCGGCCCGGGTTCGATCCCGGGTCTGGTCAAGTGGAAGTTGTGGTGGACAAAGTGGCGCTGGCGCAGGTTTTCTCCGAGTAATTCGGTTTCCCCTGCCAATTTTCATTCCACAAATTGCTCCATAATCACCCTCATCTATCATCTGGGGCTGGTACAATAGGATAGAAGTGGCCGCAGTACAAGGCACTTAGTCCCACCCACCAGCAATAAATAAAAATCTTGTGTTTCTAGTACTGTAACAGTTCTCTGGTATTCCATATAGAAATTGTGGTCTACGTTTAGTAATTTGAATGCATCGCCCCTCTGCCGGTGGTTATTTCACAGGGACTGAATCCGCACTTGGTTCTTCATAATACGTATGTTTTAATTTTAATGCAAATGTTACACAGTGACAGTTATGCCAATTTCCGTGTTTCTAACATTGTAGGTGACCCAAATTATTTTGCTATTTGTCCAGAAAACTGTGGGAACCCGCAACTGGATATGTACGCTCGTCTTTTTTCAACTGCATCTTGGGTTGACATCCTTCTCAAATTAATTTATTCTTCCATATTAATTTCTGAGATTTATTCATTGACTCTTTACTCCTCTCCAACACATTCTTTTTACTGCTCCGCCTTTGTGTTCCTAAAATACATATTCGTCTTCTATAGCGTTTTATGCTTGATATTTGCGTTTTTTATTAATATGATAACCGATATGTAAACATTTCATTCTAGCCTGCGTTTCCGCCTATGTTCATCTACAGTACTCTTGAAAAGTAAATATTATGATCTCATCGATTGAATTACTGACTGACTCTCTGACTAATTAACTACTTCCATGAGGAAGAGTTCCTTGTGCAGGTAATGGACACGCAGCTTGAAAAGGAATTCCTGTAATTCGAAGGTTCTTTACTGTTCTCAAAAGATCGCGCCACTGGGCACCATTCAGGTGAATCCAGTCCTGATCCACTACAATTTTCATACTTGCTACTTCGTATGTCTGCCTCTCCCAAGTCGTCATTATCTTCAGATTCTGAGACTAAATTTCTGTATGAATTTCTAATCTCTCCCGCAACTACTGTGTGCGCCGTCCATCTAAACCTCTTTGTTTGGTTATTCAAAGCATGGAGAAGGATATAAATTGTGAAACTCCTCATTGTTCAGGGTTCTTTCACCAGCCTTTTACTTTTCTTTTATTGCTATTGGGGTGGGACTAAGTCCTTTGTACTGCGGCCAATTCTGGCCTATTGTACCAGCCCCAGATGATAGGTGAGGGTGATTGTGGAGCAATTGGTGGGATGAAGATTGGCAGGGGAAACCGAAGTACTCGGAGAAAACCCGCCCCAGCGCCACTTTGTCCACCACAAATTCCACTTGACCAGACCGGGGATCGAACGCGGGCCGCCGCTGTGGGAAGCTAGCGACTAACCGCTTGAGCTATGGTGCGGCCTTATTAAGGCCATTACATGAACAGTTTCAGATTCTTCAGTGCTGTTATTACTGATGGGATGTGTTTACGAATTACGGCTTTGAGGTTGAATCGGGTGGCATGATACACATACCAGGTTCCATTACAACTGGATCTGGCATTCAGCAATACTAAGGTTATTCCCTCCACAGTGAGAGAGGGTGCGGTGTTGGTGTTGCCGATGATAGCGATTTCCGAAGTACACAGTTGGGACGGACTCAACATGACAGGCACATGTGACAGTTTCATAAATTTCGGTTCATGAGGTCAACATTTGTTAGGGAGGAGTGCACAGACATACACACAGAGACAGTAAAGTTATCTCATATGCCAAGTTTAATTTTTTTGATTAAAAAAATCAAGCTGAAATTCAGCTCACACACGAACGCGAATTTTGAAAGTGCGCGATGTTAATCTGTTTAAAACATCTGTCATTCTTTCTACTCTCACACATGTCGAGGATATACAAAATAATTTTCCAATTCAATTCTTAATTGAACTTCCATGCAAAATCATCTCTTGAATTTCAAGCACGAATAAAAAAAATGATACATGTAATTATGCTGTGTCTTCATTGGAGTTTAGTGAATTAAGAAATAAAGAAGAAAGCATTAAATATTACTTCAAACTTTTTATTTTAATTTCGCATATTAGGGGGTGGAGTCCATCTGGGTCCACTCGGCACGTAGGCCACTGATTGGCCGATTGTACCTGCCCCAGGTGATTATGATGATGGATAATTTGGTGGAATGAAGACTGGCAGGGGAAACCGAAGTACTCGGAGAAAACCTGCCCCAGCGCCACTTTGTCCACCACAAATCCCACTTGACCAGACCCGGATTCGAACCCGGGCCGCCGCCGTGGGAAGCCAGCGACTAACTGCTTGAGCTACGGCGCGGCCAATATTACTTCAAACTCCGCAGAAAATATCAAACTTAGTCTTTTCTTTCGATATAAATCTATTTAAAGTTAGCCTCTCCAGAAGGACTCATTAAGAGTCCTATTTACTATACTATACTATACTATACTATACTATACTATACTATACTATTACCTATTTACTATATTAGCATAAAGGTGCCCTATTAATGTAGCTTGTGGAATAAATTATCTGTCTAGGTACGTTGTTCATTAGTAAGGCAATTGCTACATTGCAGTATCAAGGTACAAAGGCAATGGATGACAGTGTCACCTGTGAGGAGGAGCCTGCTATGTGTAGCAAATAAATAACTGGGAAGTGGAAGAGTTTATAATTGCCTTCACGTGAAGTTTTAAGACACACAGCTGATATGAGTGACTTGTGCATACAAATACGCAACTGAATGTTATTACCTAGTGACGTAGCATAAAGGGAACTGTTCTGCCATCTGTCTGATAACAGCGGTGACAATGGAGGTAGCTCAGCCGGTAATGCGGACAACTACTCCTTTACCTCCACATTCTACACCCAGAATACGCCAGTGAACGGTTTGTTTTGACATTGTTGGGTGAACTACTCTGTATTTAGGGTACAACTAAGTGCTTCTGTGAATTGGAATCCAACTTGAAGAATCTCAAAATTCCATTCACAACACTTTTAAGGGGGGCAGTCTCACATGTATCCTGTGTTTATACCTGGCTAGTTACGATATCCTAAGGATAGCCCGAATAAAAAGCTTTGTGCAAATTTACGAAGTTTAATGTTGATATCAATTATTTCTGCAATTATGTTGAAAATGCATTATGTTATAGCAGAAGATTCCCCAAACCATAAAAACAGCACAAACAACAATGAAACGAGTAGCCATCAGTTCACCGAAGTCGAGAGAACATTTTCCCATCTGAACAATAATATAGAGATTAGATTGCATCTCTGTCTCTTAAACATACTAGTGGTCTAATTACAATAATATTAATTGGCCAGTCAATTGACTCCTGTTATTCTCAACCACATGTGAGAATCAGGGTTACGGAAAATACATTCTTCAGGTCATCCGAGAACTCAACCGCGAAGCAAAAAGGATACAATGGAAACCAGGTACTTGAGTGGGAGATTTGTCATAAAATAAAAACTGAATTCGTTAATAACTGGCTTCGTCTGTTTTTGTTTTTACAGATCTTTTCCTCTCCAAACACAGGGCGAATCCGTTGGCCAAAATTTAGTATTTCTCCATTGAAATAGATGAATCACTTGTACCTGAATTGTTTCCGAAACATGGAGAAAGTATAAACTGTTAGGTACTTAAAAATTATAGAACTCCTTGGAAATAAATCAGCATGAACTTACCCTTACTAATGTGTACTACGTGTGTCAAAAATATTATCAAACAAAAAGATATAGATGAGGTTGGGAAAACTTCAATGTAAAATGTTTACCATGTGCTGGTTTTTAGTTCAGTGAAGGAAATTCTGATGGACTTGGTTGTCCGGAGGAGCTAAGAAATTTTGGGGGAAAAAATCATAACACCTGTCTGTGCAAGTTGTTTGTTAAAGTGAGAAAATATTCATAAATGCATAAATATTAACTTCTGTTGAACAGAATTCTATCTAACACAAAATTAAAACACCTACAATTCACTAATGTCATGTGTGACAATATTTCTCATTAACAATAAGAACGACATTAAAAAGAAGTTCCAGACACTTTCAGTACCTTGTCATAACCTTACTTTTCCCACATATTTATTATTATTACATAGTCATTATCGGTAATATATAGCGTCGGACGACTTATGAATTAGAATGGATTTGGAAGGAAGTTGTCGTTGGCTAATTGAGGCACTGTTACAGCATTTGTCTGAATGTACTGAGGGAAATCACCAGGAATGTAAATCAGAAAAGACCGTGTGCTTGCCGAGATTGGAAAGGAGCATCTAATGAATAAAAAGTTAGGATGTTACTTCTTGGCAACCTGTTCTATTTTATTACCATTATTTATCGATTAACATTAGAAAATTGGAATTTAAATACTGATTTTTACCATCATCATGTTACGTATTCGAGTCATAGTAAGAGTAAATAAATTGATTGCTACAAAATTAAAAGCACAATACATGTCATAACTATTTCGATTTTGCTCTGTTGTGCAGAATCCAATTTTAATATATAGCAGTGAATTTATTTTACTTGTTATTTTCACAGAAACTCAGCACATCTCCAGTGAGGATATTTCATTTCCGTAATTTCTTAAAGCTCTCTCCGAGTTGCCGAGCACCTTCTTCATTTATTTCCTTATAGCCGATCATTGTTTTCTGAGCTCTTGAGTACCATTTGGCCACGTTAGGATATTTGTTGACGTCAAATCCAAGGGCCTGAAAATAAAATGTCATTCTGTATTAACATCACTATTATGCCTTACTGTTTCTGAGATGTAGTGGGTCTGGAACGGGATCCATTCAGCCTCGTGAGGATAATTGAGGAACTACTTGAATGGAAAAGTAGCGGCTCCGGTCTACAAGACCGATATTAACGGCCGTGGGGATCCGTTGCGCTGACCACGTGACACCCTCTATCAACAAAGAGTTTGCAGTAACTTCGCCGACAAGCGGCGGTCGCCCTGTCGGTATAGTTCGCCTGCGGACTACAGGCCACAGTATTCGTTCATTATGCCTTACTGACAATCAGCCTATTTGGTTCTACCCCACTATGTTATTACTCATACCTATACAAGTGCTCACTCAGAGTCACTCATGGATTCGGGAAAGCTGCAAATTTTCCAGCTACTCAATAACTTCCCAGCGTTTTATGGAACCCGTAGGTTAATTACCGTGTTCATAAGAGCCCTCCACTGGCCCCTATTCTGAGTCGATCAATTCAATCCGTACCATCCGATCCTATCTCTCTAAGATCCAATTCTATATTGCTCACCCATCTACGTCTCGGTCTTCCCAGTGGTACTTATACAACTGCTGCAGTTCACTACTGCCTGAATACCTGCTACTTTTGATAACTCGTGTTTTTATTGCTACTGTCATTTAGTAGGCTTGTTACTGTTTGTCGATGCGGGTAGTTCCTCTCCATTTTCAGTTATTGGTAGGTCTAAACACGCTCATGCAAATTTCAGATTAATGGGCCATTTGAAAGCAGCTGGATCATAAAAAAAAGAGAGAGAGATTAACTTACGATAAGTTGTAACAATAATAACAATTGTGAATGAGTGAGTTTAAATAAATAATATAAAAGTATTGCTCATAATACTTCTGAAGAAATCCGGCAATTAATAATTTTATCAGTAGAGAATAAAGCATTTTATATGAAATTTAAGCAGGTGTGCGGAGAAAGTTTTATTTCCATGTACTTAGTGCAGAGATTTGAGGCTCTCACTTCGAGGAGTGTTAATTTTGGGGTCTTCTTTGATGTATTGTCATGTGGTTTGGCAGACACGTGCCTATTTTTAAAGCCACTGGATGACAGATTTTACATACAATTTCCTACTTCAAAATCTTCAGAGGGCTTCGTACAGGTTGTGCTTTCTGAAGCACATTCAACAACATAAGTACGGTTAACAGTGTTGTCAGTAGTAATGCTCAACTTATCCGCGGGACATGAAGTTGATTTAGAGAATGAGATGTTTGTGTGTGACTACTGGAGTCATGTCTGCTGCAGATAAACAACATGTTTGAATAGTTAAACTTAATAAACGCGTGTGTATTTAATAAGAAATATCTGCATGACTGAGGCAAAATTATTTTACATTTAAAGCAGTCTGTTAGCAACATTCATGACGCATTACTTTTTTAACAACGAGAAGCTCTGGAAATAAGTAATCGCCAACTTCTTTTTAATACGAAAATGACATCGTAGAAAACTAAAATATCTGGGGGGATACAAGATACACAGATAGCAAAATGATCACTTAAGCCTCCGGAATTAGGGCGAGATCTAATTTAAACAGCAAGTTTCAAAATACGTTCTTATCGATCATAAATTATTTATTTATTTCAGTTTTGACAGAGAGCTTCCAAACTGTAGAGGCAGTGCATAGCAGCAGATGCCTTATCTGGCTAAATACAGGGTTAGTATAAAAGAAACAGACACTTTCAACGTTTTATAGAAACCGAAGTATTGTTGATATAGTCAAAATACTTACATGTTTTTTTTTAATATATGTCTTTAAGTTTGTGTCACTAAGTTAGAAAAGTTCTATGTGTGGGCCTTTTGTCACACGGCAGATATCAATACGAGAATCCAATTCATTCAGACTCACCGGAACATGTCCTCGTCAACACACGTAACAGTTGTGGTGCGTTGTTTTAGAGCGTTTACACTTACAGGAAATAGAGGAACAAAAACTCTGTCTTTGATATATCCCAACAAGAAAAAATCAGTGGCAGTTAGATCGGAATTCTTGGTGGTCAACTTGTCAGTGCCATGCTCTGGTCTGTTGAGCGGTGTTCAGAACGAACTGGGTTATCGTACTGATATCTGCCGTGTGACAAAAGTCTCACACATAGAGCATTTGTAGCTTAGTCATACAAACTTCAAGATATACACTAAATTCCATGTAAGTGTTTTGGCTATATCAATGATACTTTGGTTGCTACAAGACGTTGAATGTGTCTATTCTTTTATACTAACTCTGTATATACCGGAACACATTTAGAACTATTATATTTAATTTTATTAAATATTTGGACAATTGTAAATCAAGAACTGTAGTACATAATTATGGGAGAAAATTATTTTAAAAAAGTTTAGCCCAGATGTCAAGCAGTTCGTTATTTAATCGAAACAGGTACCTAATCTGGGGCATGAGATATGTGGGAGGACATACACGAACTCTCAATTAGCATTACATACGTGTAGCCTGTCTAAAGAACTAAAATACTCTGTACTGAACTTACCTCAATGCTTGACACTGTACTAACGATGGAGTAGTCGGCAATGGTAATACTGTCTCCAGCAACCCAGGTCTGCCCTTCTAGAAACTTGTCCAAGATACTGAATGCATCTTCTAGTTTATCCAAGTGTACTTTTTCGCCGACAGATCCAGTAAACATGATGGGGTACAGCTGTGAACATTCGGAACGAACATGTTATAACACATTCTAAGGAGGACCTTGGTTCTTTCTTTCTTATTCATACATAGTATTCACGCCGTTTTGCTGAAAAACAATGCGTAAAACTATTATGACAATAAACATGCTCTCACTCACTCACGGAGCTGAGCCCTTGTTGAGAAGCTGCCAATTGTGCAGCCACTCAAGAACTTCCCAGCATTTTACGGAACCCGAAGGTTCATTACCGTGTTCACAAGAGACCTCCAGCCGTCCCTATCCTGAGCCAGATCAATTCAATCCATACTATCCCATCCTAGCTTTCAGAGACCCATTTTAATATTGTTCACTCACCTACGATTTGTTCTCCCCAGTGGTCTCCTTCCTTCCGGCTTTCCTATCAGTATATGTATTTCTCCTCTCCCCATTCGTGCTACATGCCCTGCCCATCTCATCCTCCTTGACTTGATCATTGTAATTATACTTGGAGAAGCGTTCAAGTTAAGAAGCTCCTCGTTATGGAGTTTTCTCCAACCTCCAATAAACATAATCTAAATGAATTAATACTAGTTTGGCGGTCGTGGAAACAGCGCATCCAGGACATTCGATTTCTGGCCAAATACAGCTGCTCCGCCTAATTCCTGAGTGCAACTATGAGAACAGTTGGACAATGCAGTTTGCTCCCACTTGCACCTGACTCTTCATTTCTTTGCCGTAATTCTAGTTCATTGAATGGAACCGATAGAAATATATTTTAATAATGTTGTTGACTTTATTTTAAGTAAGTTTTAATATCGATAAGTATAAATCCATTGGTGGCAGTATTTGGACATTTTCCTGGACGGAATGAGGACGCCTTCTGGAAGGAGTTGGTCACGAGATGAGAACTCTGACCGGATGCAAAGCAGAGTTCTGACAACTCAACAGGCATGTAAACACTTCATTGACAGCCTCTCTACAAAATTAAGGAGAAAATGACACAGAAGGAACACGGTTGTTCAGTTGATAAGTAAAGCACACGGCTATAGTCGCTTCTCATAAAATAAGGTCAACACGTAGCGGTCACAGAAAACATTTCTATTCCATTTTTATATAATTTTAACTTTCATGTTTTATCTTCAGTTTCTAATTTTAACTTTTTAACTTTAATTAAAATTTATTATCTAAGCATTTTAAATTTTTAACCAAAAAGACTCAGTTTACGAATTTATGCATTTAAATAATTTCAAGACACAATAAGCATCCTTATTTGAAGAATTAGATAAAATTTTAATTGCAATTCAGTAGCTGAAGCTTGAGCATTGTACGCCTGATGATGGCTCGGTATAAGGGTCGAAACATGTTGCGTTTGTAAAAACAAATATAAACAAATGTTGATACAGTAGTGTCTTCTTCGTTTTTTAAATATAGGATATTGTTGTATAGGCGGCATACCTTATATACCTTATTTATAACACACAAGAGGTTGCACACTATTAAGAGAGCATAACAGATACATACTGCTATAGCATACTCACGTAGTAATCCAGGAAACCTGCGGTCAGTTTTCCGATGTCGAAGTATAGTCTCTGATCAACAGTGGCACGTTTTTTAGGATCCTTGGGGTACAGCGAGTCATCTTTGCCGTACTGATTCACAAGATACGCGAGAATGGCGCGGCTGAGAAATAGAAAACTCTCAGGTTAGAGATTGGAACACACCTAGCGAACTCTATAAAATATCTGTATCACATGGAGGCTCGAACTTTCCTTCTCATTAATTTTATATCTTGAAGAAAGCAGTCTTCTGGGATTTGGCACCGTGTATATGTGGTGTTAACCGACGTTTCGGAGGAACGTATCGCCCCCATCTTCAGGGTTGAAGAAAAAGTATAAGTAAATNATGGTTTTATTACGTGCCTTGGCCAAACATCAGGATGCTAATTTCAAATACTCTCTTTTTCTCCTTGGCCTTTAGTCCACAAGTGAACTATACCAACCGAGCGACCGCCGCTTGTCAGCGAAGTTAGTGATAACTTTAGCGGATAGAGAGTGTCGCATTGTCAGCGCAACGGATCCCCACGGCTGTTAATCTTGGTTTTCTAGAACGGATCAAATACTCTTTAAGCTAAGAAATTTACAGATTTATCATCCATGACATTTATAACTTCAGTAGTCAATACACAGTCATCAAACAACATACGAACTGAATATACAGGTGGCACACGAAATGGTATAATATTTGATCTATTAATAAAATCTTTATTTCAAATACAATGCTAGAAACTAACATAAAAAAGGCAACTGAATGGAGATTTATCCGCTGTGAATCAAGTATTCAGTATGACCGCCATTACGTCTGGCAACTTCTTCAACACGAATTGTGTTGTTGATTACCTGACAGCACATATCCTCAGTTATCTCATTGTAGGCCTGAATGGTTAGTGCTCTCAATTCATTTACATTTACATGAATTTACAATTCATTTACATTTACATTGCGGGTTTTTCGAAAAAAAAATCTTTAAGGAATCCCCAAATAAAGTACTCACATGGGTTTAAATCAGGACTATTCGGGGGCCAGTTCTGTCCACATCATCATCAACACTGCCTGCATCCACGCGGTTCAATGGCCCCAAGACCAGACTTAACAATTACTAATGAACCAGACTGGAAGTCTGAAGTCAGTAACATCTTTGAAAATATAAAGTTCATGGCCAACGAAAGCTTTTAATATATTGGCTGGTTTTCTTTCGATATCGACCAATAACAATGTAGAACATCAGACGAGTGCCACGAAATGGTGGGTCAGAGGTGAGGTTCTGTCAGATGATCCATGGTTGTGACGTCAAGTAGTCTCGACACACACCACAGGGTGACGGTGGTAGGAAAACCCGAGGTAAAGAAAGTAAAGCCTGACCCGATGCTCTTGCCAGAATATATGCTACATTACTACAGAGTTGCGTTTCTCACCTTTCTCCAAGGCTAAATCCATTGTCATTAATCGTCGGAATGGCGTGCTGGGGGTTCAGCTGCAACAGGACACGAAACAATACATTGCATATGTTGACTATCACGTGTACGTCTTGTCGCGAAGTATGCATCAACACATCGGAAGTTTTACTGGATTTTCTATGCGCTCATTCGACACTCATTTAGAAGAATGCATTTAAATGTATTTCATCTCCATGAAATATATGTGCTCACCTTTAGTTTCAGCTCTTTAATATGCTGACAAGAGCCGCGCCATAACTCAAGCGGTTAGTCGCCGGCTTCCCAACGCGGCGGCCCGGGTTCGATCCCGGTGCCTGGTCAAGTGGGATTTGTGGTGGACAAAGTGGCGCTGGGGCAGGTTTTCTCCGAGTACTTCGGTTTCTCCTGCCATTCTTCATTCCACCAAATTCTCCATCATCATAATCACCCGGGGCAGGCTACAATAGGCCAATCAGTGGCCACCGTGCCGAGTGGACCCAGTTGGACTCCACCCCTCATTAAGCGAATTAATATTCTGGCGAGCGTCCCGCTCATTCGGTGATAAACTTAAGAATCGTTATCTCCTTTAAGTGTTAAAGGGAATACAGTAAAAGTCGCTTTTTTCTTTGTCCACTTTTCCTTCGTTTTAAGCATTAGAAGGTACAGTTGTATGCGAATGTATTTTCGAGAAACCAGGTGGCTTATTGAAAACTGAATTACAGGCACATTAAGCATAGAAGCAATTAAAGTGAGCATTCGTTTTATTTAACTATTCTTTATGCTGTAGGATATGTTCGTTGTTTATATGGTTCTGTAGAATTTTTAATGTTAATATTGCAAATTGAACATTTTATGAATTTCATATGAAAGTTGCTAGCAGGAACACGAAGACTCATTTTCCCTGAGGGAAGTGCAGGATGTAAGGCCACGATAGACCCGAACAAGAGAAAAAAAAGTGCATCAAGGCGATGACTCCTTTTACGTAAAGAACAGAGACATCATTTCTCTAAGGAAACAGTGAAACTATAAGGAACATGATGGATAAAACGATATAAACAGACGCAAACGTCTGCTGGATGCGCTCAAGCTTGTTGGTATCGACAGACGTGACAGAATTCCAAACTACCGCGGCAAATTCTTACTTGGATCTGACTAACGTAAAGTATGGCACTTATAAACAATCCAGGGAACAAAATCGGAAGGTTAGGGTGCGAATTAGGTCTAATAGCTTTATGCATTCAGAGAACATGAAATTTACATGATTGCGACAATGTTAATTTTAAATAAAAGAAAACACCTAAGTACGCAGTACTACTGGTGCTCGTAATGGGAGCATAACAAAACTGATACTAGTAACACAGAACATTTAATAATAATAATAATAATAATAATAATAATAATAATAATAATAATAATAATAATAATAATAATAATAATGTAAAGTTATTCCTGTGCTTAACTAATTAGGCACTACACCATGAAGGCGTATGGGGGAGTGGGTGTATAGATCCACATTTTCTTCACCTCGGCACTAGCTGCAAGTGAGTGGTCAGTTTCACGCCCCGAGGAAAGTGCCCCCCGTACCCATTGGATAGGAGGTTGGGTGGACGCCAGAGCCGGTCTGAACGACGTGGAGAAGAGAAAATTCTTGACCCTACCGGGACTCAAACTCCGACCTCTTGGTCGTTCAAACCGTAGGTAGTCGGTTTACAGACTACGCTATTCCGGCTCATAATAATAATAATGCTGTGCTCTGGATATGACGAAGAGCAGACTGATCTCTTACGTAATAATAAACTTCCATACTCTACCTTAAGGAATTCAGGCGTTCTGTTTTCTCCTTTTGATAAGTCTGTCACCTTCAAGTTCAGTTCAATCTTGAGTGCTTTGGCCAGTAGTAAAACCGACCTGCACGGTGGGCTTGCGAGAACGTAATACAAATCAATAGGCATACTGCTTTCACAAAATGCTCGATGCACGTCTGCAAGCCGGACCACCGCTGTGGTTCTTTATATCATTACGGCAGGACCTTGATGATGTTTAAACGTATGACATTGTGTCACTATTATGACCATGCAGAAATTCTTATCAATCGTAAACAATTCTGGAGCTATCAGAACACGTAGATACAAGCGAACACATAGATACAAGCTTGTGGTCAGTGACGGCCTATTAATAGTTCTCGGAGATGTCGAAATGGAGATGCGATAGCTGCTTCCCTCGATTTGTAGTCGGAGGGGGGGGGGAATAATACTGTTAGTTAGTTAGTTATTTAGAGAGGGTGGGTTTCCCCATGCACCGCGACCAGTTTGATCTATTGTGCTTCCCTCTATGATATTCTACCAGTCTCTTTACCCTACCGATAAATGATGCGTACCATCAGTCCCGCCGAGCAAGCGAGTTCGGCCACTTGCTTAGCGGTGTCTATAATGCTTCCCCCATCTATCAGAGGCCTTAAAGACTATAGTTGGACGGGAAACGTCCTGGAATTTGGCTCAGTGATCCCCTTTGGGGATATGAGGTTCTTTTACGTGCCGTAAGTTTACGACACGGGACACACAGCTTAAAGTCCCTCCCGGAGGACTTGTTCCCTGAATTTTTCAGCCCTTAAAAATTCGACGACCTCCGCCGGGTATTTGAACCCGCGTACCACGAGTCAGGAGGTGGGAACGTTACCTCAAGACTACGGAGGCCGCTAAATAATACTGTTAGTACTCAGCGCCCAATCTAGCGAGAAAACCCGGACAGTTCCTTCTGCGCATGTTCAGCGAGAACAGTCAGTCCGTTCCTACTTACCATTTCATTATCGCTCCTGTTTTTAAGAACAAATAGCTGACTTAGGCCACTTATGTAAACGGTTAAGCAGTGTGCAAACAATATCTCATTGCTGGTCCGAAATTCCCATCATAATTCATCAGTGTTACGGCATATTAGTCAAAGTCTCCCATATCGAATTTTACGAAAATCAGCTCCACAGTTTAGGCGCCGATTCTAGGTAACAGACACACATAGAGGTGTGGCTTCCACGTAAGATGTTCTTTTTCACGCCTAATCAGCATTATTCAGCAGTTTTGAGTGATTCCGCGTGTCGTTATCTTTGCAGTTCAGCGTTACTTGGCGATATTCAAGGCTCAGATTATTTGATGACGATAAATCCATTGTACATAGTTACATAATCATCATCAGATAACTAAGGTACAGGCGAGTTACATTTGCCAGTCACTTCCAACTGAAGTTTATGCGAAGTACCACTTCGGCATTAATAAATAAAGTCAGGCAAACTAAGTAAGGAATCGCCATTGGTTGATTTGAAATTTTGGTGACGAGTAGCAAAGATACAAAAAAAGCTCCATTTTCATGGTTTTGAATCTGTTAGCAATAAAAATCGAGAGTTATGTTTTGTCGGTCATTTACTAATTATGTCATGTTGAATGATGCCGTGAAGACTGTAAACACAGGCAGACTCATGTCAAAATAATGTCATAGCAATAGCCCGGAAGGATTGACAAAAATCATGAAGAAAACCTCACGATGACGCTCACCATGGCTCACCTGACAATACTAAGAGAAGTCTGTAACCAACAGAACTGCTCGTTGCGTGCATCTTCTTATATCCTGGAATGTCACAATGTGAGGCTTGTTTGTTACTGACGACGTTGAGAACAATGGTAAATCATTCTTTCGTTTTAGGCCATCATGTTCAGCGGTAATGTTGTTAGTGTCGAAGAATACGGGCGGCCGCATACCAACTGTGTCAAGACAAGCATCAAAACATGAGACCAAAAACAAAAAACAAACGCAGTCTTGCTTCATTGATTCGTCAACATCATGACCCAGACCGGTGTGCGGCGGTTTTCATAATCTCATTTGTTTCAACTGTGCTCCTTTCTTTGCGTCATGTCGCAGACATCGTGTCTTGACTGTTACGTGTCTTCAAGCATGCCGGTGTGAGGCCAACCTAAAACCGACATTGTCTTACTTTTTAAGTGTACTCCAAGTTACATACGTAAAGTCTGGCTTGCAGTGCGTGTGGCTTTTGAACAGGACAGCACTTGTGATCTGAATACAGGCGTCAGAAAACATAATGCCTGTGTGAACGGAAAATGTGCATGATGGTGAGTAATTATGATAGGAAGTATTTCATGGAAACGGTATACTACTTGGCCAGGTAGTGATCAAATTCCGGCAGAACTTATTCAAGCAGGAGGCGAAATATTACGTTCTAAGATCCACAATCTAATTACTTCTATTTGGCATGAGGAAAAATTGCCTGAGCAGTGGAAGGAGTCTATTATTGTACCAGTTCACAAGAAGGGTGATAAAACTGACTGTAGTAATTATCGGGGGATATCACTGCTATCAACTTCATATAAAATTTTGCCCAATATTCTTTCAAGGTTAAGTCCATTATAGATGAAATTATTGGGGATCATCAGTGTGGGTTTCGACGTAACAGATAAACTACAGATCAGATCTTTTGCATTCGTCAGATATTGGAGAAAAAATGGGAGTACGATAAAACAGTACATCAGCTATTCATAGACTTCAAGAAAGCCTATGATTCCGTTAGGAGGAAAGTATTGTACAATATTCTAATAGAGTTTGGGATACCCATGAAACTAGTTAGGTTGACTGAAATGTGTTTAAACGAAACGTATAGTAAAGTCCGTGTAGGTAAATATTTGTCTGATAAACTTCCTATCCAGAATGGTCTAAAACAAGGAGATGCTTTATCGCCACTCCTTTTCAACTTTGCCTTAGAATATGCAATTAGGAAGGTCCAGGGAAACCAGGTGGGACTGAAATTAAACGGGACATATCAGCTGTTTGTCTAAGCCGATGATGTGAATCTACTGGGTGATAATGTAGACACCATAAAGAAAAACACACAAACTTTAATTGCCGCAAGTAAAGAGGTTGGTCTAGAAGTAAACACAGAGACAACTAAGTATATGTTGCTGTCT
>NW_019737096.1:2121239-2140361 GCF_002891405.2 Cryptotermes secundus
CACGATTGGGGGAGACGAGGAATGCATATAGGATATTGGTGGGAAAGCCAGAAGGAAAGAGACCACAGAGAAGACCAAGGCGTAGGTGGGTGGACAATATTAGAATGGATCTTAGAGAGATAGGATATGATGGTATGGATCGGATAGATCTGGCTCAGGATAGGGACCAGTGGAGGGCTCTTGTGAACACGGTAATGAAACTTCGAGTTCCATAAAATGCTGGGAAATTCTTGAGTAGCTGTAGAATTGGCTCCATGAGTAAGGAAGTAAGTATTTCATGGTATGTGCAGTAGATCATATTCTGTACGTCACCATCTTATCTGAATTTGCTGTTATATTTTCACATTAGAAAAGAGTTACAGAATTGTGGCAATAACATAATCTGTAATTATTCACAACCGTACATACATATTTTAGGTTCAGATGTTGCTCTTGTATCTCTGACAACAGCTGACAACAACAAAGCACACGGCGTGTGAAATGGAACACTCTTTATGTGTTTTTCATTACTTCTTTTTAGTTAAGTTCTCGTACATTTCCTTGAACTTCAAGCAGCCTGCGTGGTTCAGTTCTTCATATTTAGGAATGCTCTTCTTTGCTTTCGCAAACCACTTGGAGACATTTGGATACTTCGTAATGTCAAATCCAAGTATCTGGAACAGATAAAACAAACTCGGTGGTTATCTGACTAGTTAGCACCCACTGATTTAGTTTTATTTTAGAAGAAAGCAGTCTTCTGGGATTTGGCACCGTGTGAATGCGGTGTTAACCGAAGTTCCTCCGAAACGTGGGTTAACACCACATATACACGGTGCCAAATCCCAGAAGACTGCTTTCTTCATAGTCACCGCCGTGAAAACCTCAAATCTTACATAGTTTTGTTTTTATTTACGTAAAGAGTGACATCATTGGTTCTCATTCTGTTGATTTTCGAAGGAAGAATTTGACTTCCAGGCGAGAAAGAAGCCCCATGATTCATGCGGTTGCAGTGAAGTAATGTAGTCCTTTCTTTTAACAGAAAATTCGTCTTTCCCTTTTACATAAAGATGAGGCGAGATGGAGGATGTGCTAGGAGTCAGCGTCTGCTGAAAATTAGTTACATTTTGAACTGTAATAAAACTGCTGCCGCCGGTCACGGTAACTTTGTCTTGCATTGACTTCGCTCGCTCGGAAGCCGGGATCGTAAGTTCGAATCCCACTCAGGGCATATATGTTCAGAGAGAGAGAGAGAGAGTGTGCGTGTGTGTGCGCGCGTGCGTGTGCGTGCGTGCGTGCGCGCTTCTCTGTTTGCGATGAATTGATCATCCGCCCAAGGAGTCCTACCGAATGTCTAAAATCTAGTGAATTGGAGAGTTTCATGGAGGTAGGCCAAGGCCCAAATTGGGGTGTAGCGCCAAAGGGGGGGGGCATAAAACTGCTGTAGTATTGTAACCCCAATTTGAAAACTGTTTAGATTTTAGACTACAACAATTCAACACAAGCATTATGTTCATTTATTAGGGGAAACAGTTAATCGTTCCTTGAATTTAAACTCAAAATTTAGGAGTTGCTTCAAGATAAAACTCTGCTGCCTGAAAATTAATTCCTGTGAAGGCACCGAACAAGCTGGCAGTGGGGTACTCGGTTAAGGTATCAGTTTAACGTACTTGTTTTCATACAGAAAGCGTAATTAAACAGCCCACAAAGTAAGATCTTAACATTTTAATATCAGACACCACGTAAGGTTTAGTCATTTGTTTGATGACACCTTACTCAATACGATTTGATAGAATGCTACAGCGTAACGAAGGTTATGTTAAGCGTTATGAAACACAGTTCTTTCTATGACTTTTGGTTTTATGTTTCAGATATGTTAATTTGCATCCTCTATTCCTTCATTATATATACACTTATGTCTTGTTGCTTACAGTTCCTGTTGAATACAAGTTTTGTTTGTTATGATCAAGGAGTGAATATCACAACTAATTATTAGTAAATATGCCAACTCCGTAATTCTCATCAGGTAATTCAATCTTCAGAAACAAATTTAACAGTGATGTTGATAAAAAAATGGGACAATGACGAAAACGTTCCAAAAAAGAAAAATGAAAAGGATGCAGATAAATATGTAACAACAAAGGCTCAACCACCTTTCAGAAACTCCTTGGGTGTCAAGTTCAGATCCAGTTTACCAGAAACAGCGCTGCATTCTCTCGCCAGTGGACCAGCAACAGAAGGAATTTGTACTTACTTCTGCGCTGGATACTGTAGCCACGAGCGCAAGGTCAGCGATGGTGAGGTGGTCACCAGCTGCCCACGTCTGTCCTTCTAGGAACTTGTCGAAAATTTCATATGCCTCCTCCAGCTTCTTATATTGGGCTGGGACTGGCTCGGCCCCTTCAAACATGATCGGTACCTACAGCGGTAAGAGAACAGAATTGAAATTTCTTTTCCTCATTGTTCTGATGGTAAAATATACTCACAAATCATACTAATGTCTCATGTTAGTTAATTTTATTCTTTAACGAAATCAGAATTGCAATCTTCGCTGGGAAATTCAAAATATGTTTATTTCCTCTCATTTCGTTAAAGAAGAGAATACCGTTAATAAAAATATTGTCAGGTTCATTATTTTGTGTGTTAATAAAATTCAATTAATATTTTTTTACTAAATAATTGCTATTTCATAATGAAGTAGCTTAGCAGTGGAAAAATTCTGGTATTTTTGGAGAGAACATATTTAGTTTCACAATACATTTAGAATGGTGTAATATGTTGCAACTTAAATCATAAGTTGCTTATCTCAAATTTCATTTAGCCTCAAGGCCATTTTCGTTGGAATACAGAGTTTAAAAATTTGTAAGAACTGTGATTATGGGACATGCAAGTCACTTGGTATCATATAAATACAAGAATAATTAATTCAATTCAGTTTTTTATTATTTATATGCTGAGTCAACAGCCACAAGGCCAATTATGGACAGCACAGTATAGACACAAGTAATTACATTATGGACAGTCACAACATAAAGTCAGAGTAAAATTACAGGCAAACACTGGAGGAAAAACACATTAATGAAGAGAAGTAAAAAAAAAAAAATAATAATAATAATAATTTCATTAACACAAATCTAAATTGTTATTGAGAATTGAGAAATGAAAAGTATAAATATTTGGAAAGAATAAAAATAATTCATTTCAATTCATTTCTTGTTTATATATGCGCAAATATAACAGCTTGGATGCCTATTACAAAGTTAACACGAGTAAGTAGAAGGGCACAAAATAACTAACAGAAAATACAAAATAATGCTGTCTGTATAAATTAATAACAGCTCCATGAAAAAATCAGACTTATCATTAATAAGTGAGAAAAATAAGATGAGTACATTTCCAGTGTCTATGCCGTCATGTGGCAAGAAAAGCTCATACGTGTACATACGCACGTAGAAGTTAATAATAATTCTTTATTATTAATGTGCCGAGTCAACAGCCGCAAGGCCAATNACAATTCAATTCAATTCTTTATTGTTTATGTGCTGAGCCAACAGCCGCAAGGCCAATTACAGACTCAGCACAGAGTAGATAGAACTAATTACATACTGGACAAACACAACAGCAGTGATAATAATTATAGCTTTGTTAAGATAGATGAAAAACATTTAATTCTGAACCATGTATTTTGAATAAAATTTTCATTATACTTACATAATAGTTTAAGAATCTTTGATTCAGAGTTGTAGCGTCGAAGTAGAGCTTATGGTTAACAAGAGCGCGCTTCTTCGCCTCCTTCGGATAGAGAGAGTCATCTTTGGCATATTGTTCCACCAGGTAGCAGATGATGGCGCGACTATAGGACGTGAGTATTAACATGGGCATTTCATTCCAGACGAACACGTAAAGTTGTTAATCTACATAAAGTAGGCTATGTGCACCTCACAAACGAAAAATTCAAAATAGAGGCATCGTACGTAATTTGCCTGTGAACTAAACCTACATTGAAAATTTTTACTGTAACTAAATTCATCTTTAATAGAATGTTGGAAATCGAAACATGCTGAAAGAAAATATCTGGTATGCGCTAAGGGTTACATCTGTACCGTCAGAATAGGTTTCCAATTAAAAAGATACCATGATTTCTCGTTACCTCACCTGTTATGCGAATTAAGAATTTTAAGGATAGGTATAACAGCTTTTGTGCAGCTGAGGACAGTTAATTTTCTCAGTGCCAGCTCTACCATGTTGCATCCATGTCCTGAAACTTACAGCAGTCTCTGAATTTGTGAATTTATGAACCGTTTTATATTACTGTTTTCTGTAAGTCACATTCTACTTTTTGTTGTTCATTTTTGTTCTCAGTCTTCAGACGCTGCCAGTAACTTTATTACAGGGCGCCGAAAGGCTGAATGAGAGTCACTATGAATCGGTAAGCATGTAAAAGGAAGCAGTCCTCATCTCATTTAAATTATTATTTCATGATCTGCCCTGATATACTGAGGAAAACGACAGGAAACCTCAGTCATAATACTGGTGACCTGGTCGAGATTCGGATGTACCCCCTCCCGAATGAAAGTCAGAAACATTATCGCTTGAGTCAACTTGAGAAGTCATGCTGGCAGCCATATATGTATAAGCAAATATGTTGAGTCATGTATTACAAGCAAATTGCTCGTTAATTGCGGCAGGCAGATTATGTGAAGTCAGGGTCTCTGTGTTAGGTTTACAGTATACGGAGTTCAGTTTGAATAATCAGCAGCCTAAACTCTGCTCTACATATTTGAGACTGAAATTCTGTAGCTCTTGTACGGTTATACAGGATACTTTCAATTATCACATGGAGCGTGGTTCTCTTTGTTTTTACACGTGTATATGTGAAGATCGAATTGTTTTAACAAACTATTTTGAGAACACAAGATCATAAAAATCAGCTCTGCAAATTTACTTAAAGTTTAAGATAAAGATAAGTAAGTCTACTAGGATACTTGTAATAAGCCCGGATAGTGCAGTCGGTATAGCGACTGACTACGGGCTGGACGACCGAGAGGTCGGAGTCCGAGTCCCGGTAGGGTAAAGCATTTTCACTTCTCCATGTCGTCTAGACCGGCTCTGGGGTCCACCTAACCTCCTATGCAATGGGTACCGGGGGCTCTTTCTCCGGGTGTAAAGCGGCCGTGGCGTGAAGCTGACCACTCACCTCCAACTAGTGCCGAGACCAAGAAAATGTGGATCTATACATCCACACCCCAACACGCCTTCATGTCGTAGTGCTTAATTAGTTAAGCACAGGGACAAAATTACCTTTTTTATTAGCATACTTGCCTTTCGCCTAGAGTAAACCCGTTGTCGTCTAGGGTTGGTACGGTGTGCTGGGGATTCAGCTGCAATGAAGACTTCAGTCAGAACAGTGGCAATGAAAGAATACTTCAGCTTATATTCTGCAGGGTGATTAATTAGGTTAATCAAAGAGCGTGTTTAAATTGATCACAATATCTGTTCATAAGGAACCATTCCAAATTTTTCATTGTATGACATTTGTAAGAATAATTCACGTTAAAGTAGTTCAGAATGCTTAGAAACCCCTAAGGCTGCTAACTCACAGAGGAGTAGCGAGGTGCAGCGTTCTGTTTCCTTCACATTTCTTTGATCTAAGAATGCGACACAGCGAACGAAACTTGTTCGTGGAACGTGTATTTTGCGGGCAACAAACACACGTTTTTATCTGCTGATATGCTGACTACAACCGCAGCGGAGAAGGCCGTGGTTAAACCCTGCGATGGGTCAAAACCGTCAGTGGCCACTGAAGTGTAAAAGAAGTCAGAAGCTACAGCCGAGGTTCTAATACCCTATGATTAAAACCGTGTGGTAGTGGATAAAAACTGTCGAACAGTCTGCGGACTTGATTCGAACCAAAAACTTTGCCCTTGTCAAAAGGAACTTGATCCACAGTTTTATTTCAAACAGGGAAGACAATACAAGTTATTTATAGTGCTGTGGTGTTCATTAACAACATGTCAGTAATTAATATTCAACTAACGATCTACTACATATAGCACACAGACGCACTGATATTATACTGAGTGGTGCTGTTGAACTGTAAGGTGAACAGTAGCTGAAGATACGTATGGTGCTGTTGAAATAAATGATTAATTTTCATTTTTAAATAATTTCCGATACATATCGGGAAAATGGTTTGGCCCCAATTATTGTACATTTGGCGCTTTTGTTACAAAGCTTGAGGAGCCGGGGTAGCGTAGTCGGTATAGCGACTGGCTACGGGCTGGACGACTGAGGGGTCTGAGTTAAGAGTCCCGGTAGGGTCAAGAATTTTCACTTCTCCAAGTCGTCCAGACCGACTCTGGAGTCCACACAACTTCCTATCCAATGGATATCGGGGGCTCTTTCCTCGAGGAAAAAGCGGCCGGGAAGTGAAGCTGACCACTCACCTCCAGCTAGTGCTGAGGTCAATAAAATGTGGATCTATATATCGACTCCAACATACGCCTTCATTGCGTAGTGCTTAATTCGTTCGTTCGTTACAAAGCTTACTTAACAAGTACTGATATTGACGTAATATGTAGCAGGACAAAGTTGGTTATGAGGTACTATCCCAGAAGTAGCAATGAAAAGCTACGTAAAACTGTGATTCATGGCGACTCTTTCGATTAGTCGATCCAGAAACGAACCGCAGAGAACTGAAGTGCATTATCCCAGGCGTCGTCTAATTTGTGTTTAACACAATGCAACTGTCTTCTTATTATATCTTTATGGAATAAAATTACTATTATTTTTGTAAAATTATGGTAGCACTGAGCCGACCGAGCGAAGAATATGATTGTCCCAGCTAGTACAATTCTTCTGGTAGGAGGTTCTGCAACAATAGCCCCTCTGTTGTCAGCTGTAGTAATTTTCATGGAAAATGATTATTAGAAATTGTTGTTGAAAATGGTGGTTGTATTTTCTCAACAACAGATTTTGTAAAATTTTTTTACATTATCAGTTATGTCAGATGGTTAAACGTTACCGACGTTTCAGAGTTGGTCACTGAAAAGTAGGTAATTTTTAAGCAGTTGACACGGCTGATAGCCCGACAAGACTTTATCAGCATTTGCTGCTGATAAGGCTTCAGGTCTTGCAGTATATGTTATGATTTGACTATCAGTAAGTAAAACAAACCTAGTTCCAATTCACGAGATTTATGAGGTCACATACCTTAAGATACTGGGGCGTCATGTGCTCCCCTTTGAACAGCTCCAAGTATTTCAAATTGAGCTGAACTCCGACGGCGTTGGCTGTCAGAATAACTGCACGACATGGAGCGCTTTGGGGCAAATAGTAGAGGTCGATCGTCATTTTCTTCGTACGTTGGAAAATTCAACTGGAAAAATATAATAATTACACACAATCGTTTAAAAAATTTAAGAAAAAGTAATGGAAAACATTTCTGTCAGCCATGCGGGAAATTGCCTCGGACATGACTTTCATTCCAGCCTCCTATGATATGGATTCGCTAAAGGTAATTTTATTTACTACCTAAGTTAGAATTGCGAGGTTTGAATGAACTAGAAATAAGTAGTTAATGATATTGAAAAATTGTGTTTACACGACAGGACAGATTATATGCAATGAAGCTGTATAAATTCTTGAAATTTTCATTGCCGAAAGGACTGAGAGAATGACTGCAGGAAGTAACCCGGAAAGAGAAACCTTTGGAGGAAGCAGTTGCAATTTACAGCGCTGTCTTAACATCAGTCTCCATGAACTGAGTAGCAGCATGAGAAAACACCCATTGTAGTCCGTACTGTTGACAGATTTGGAATTAAGGACTTCATCAGTCTCTGCCACAGCTCAGGTGGTCAGGCGCCGACTGCCCACCACGGAGGCTAGGGTTCGATCCGAGGTCAAGTGTGTGGAATTTTTGATGAAAAAAAATGGTACTGGGGCATGTTCTCTCTGAGTAATTCGGTTTCTCCTGTCACTAGCTGCTCCACTCTTGTCATTACAAGCGGCTGGTACAACAGGCCGAATTGTGGCCAGCATACTAATATCTTGTCGGTGTCATCTCACCCAACTTCATAGCACATTTTACTGCTTGAGCAAACTTAGATGTTCATGCGTTGAGGAAAGCACTTATTTTTTTTTAAGACTCACGCAACTCGTTAAGCTCAAAAGTTATCATGAGGCAACAGCTTTATCTTAAACAAACTTGTGAGATATCATTTTTCTAGCGAAGACGAAACAGTTGCTTTACTATTCTGCTCTCTCGTGCTCGGGGAAGGAGTGGGGGTAAGATATACAGAATCAATCTTTAAGCGGTAGGCAGACTTTGGGGATGGACTCCACATATCGAATCCACAGAGCAAGTTCATAAAAAAACATAGGTCCGGCAAATTTAATGACTATTTCATCTGATATTTTCATACTTTTTGGGTTTATTTTCTCGTAAGGCATCAAAATCCTCCGTAAGTTTACTTCTGTCCCTCAGACACGTTCTTAATGCTGTCACCTGTGTCACTCCGCAGTTTCAGCCGTGGAGCCGTGTTCGTTCTGTGCAGTTTTGTGTCTAGTGGCAAACTGTAGCAGAACCGCTGCAGTACGTAATGTTAACTTCTAACTTTCTTGTATTTTGTTATCGTTAATACTACAATATGAATGGGTATCTGTTTATCTAATTGGCGCACATGCATTTATTGAAAGTGAGCCCGACCGTCAGCACAAGACAAGTAGCAACCGAGTGCATGACCGTGTGAAGAGAACTGCGGGAACAGCTGCTGCTCTCATACCATTGATAACAAGTGCAGGGTCTCAACCCTGCCTGTTTCCCACGGTTTGTTCAGAAATGTGAAGAACCTATACATTTTTGCCAGTCCTCTTTTGAGATGAGGCAGGTTTGGGTACCGAACGCATCATAAATTTCCACAACCACCACCCGCGGGCAGTGGACCAGTCTTCAATATGTGCCCCCGTCTAGATATCAATTGCAGCTCAGCATTGTTGTCTGGGCAGGGATTGTTGCTAGGCACGCACGTTTTGCCACTTCGGCTTACAGGCGACCACAACACAGATCACCTGTTAAATTGTTTGTTCGATCTACTAGAAGGTATAGCGTATTCGGTATAGCGACTAGCTACGGGTTGGAAGACCGAGGGATCGGAATTCGAGTCCCGGTAGGGTGAAGAATTTTCTCTTCTCCAAATCGTCCAATCCGGCTTTGGGGTCCACCCAACCTCCTATCCAATGCGTACCGGGGGCTCCTTCCCCGGGGGTAAAGCGGTCTGGGCTTGAAGCTCATCATTCACGTCCAACTAGTGTCGAGGTCAAGAAAATATGGAGCTATGGATCCGATCCTCCATACGCCTTCATGGTGTAGTGTTTAATTAGTTAATCACAGGGACACCTTTATCTTTTTTAACTATTCAGGAATAAGCCTCACACGTGTCACGAAGATTATTCACATTCCGTGTTCCTGGATGTGTGGGAGCCGGAATAGCTCAGTCGGTATAGCAATGGGCTACGGGCTGGACAGCTGGGGTTCGATTCCCAGCAGGTGAAAGAGATTGACCTCTTGTTCACAGCGTCCACACAGGTTCTTGTGCCACCCAGCCTCCTATCCGAAAGGTTCATCGTACCGGGAAACCTTTCCTTGGGGGTAAAGCGGTCCGGGGTTGGAGATGTGAACACTGATATCCAACTAGCGCCGAGTACAGGAATGGCGGAGCTACATCTCAGCTCCTTCTTATGTCTTCACGGCTTGGTGCTTAACTAATTAGGTGTAGAGACAATTTCAACTTTTTTCTACCGGAAATATTGTTGGGTCGGTCACGGTAGCCGGGCGGTCTAAGGCATGCACTGTCTTCGCTTACTCGGAAGCCGGAATCGTGGGTTCGAATCCCACACAAGGCATGCATGTATGTGTATGTGTTTATTCTGTGTTTAGGTAGAGGCCTCGCGACAAGCTGATCACTCGTCCAACTGTAAAATGATAAAAAAAAAACAACCTCGAAACCGATTAAGTAAGTAAGAAAGAAATGTTGTTGGCTGTTCCCGTACAAGACATGAATAAATTATTGTAGCCTTAATAGTGAAATACATCTGTTGAAAATTCAAGTGGAGGTTTGATATCTTAGACAAAATCTTTATTGATCCACTGTGTTGAGGCATATTTCCACGATTTCACTTATTACGTGCGCTGTGTATTTTCGGGATTACTAACTTTCGGGGTGTGCCTCCATCTAAGATTCTAAAAGAACACAAAGTTGAGGAACTGGATATGTTTCCTTCCTCAAGTTAAAAGATGGGGAGGCACCTACTCTGTAGCTTTCTTTAAATGATCGAGATTAGCTGTATCTAACGGACCCAACTGAGCAGGTTCCCCTCCCCCAACTGCACTTTCCGAAATGTTGTGCTCTTAGAATGCCAGCAGTCTAGAGTGCAATAAACCACAAAGAAAACCATTTTATGTTTTCTCAGTAATATCTTTCGTTGAAGGACGCCGGAAGCGTGGCACTTCTCAACAGACTTCACTGCTGCAATCTTGCGGTGTTGTTACAAGTGACCGGTTTTTACGCATAATACGCACATGTATTTGTTCGTAAACCGTATCCTGTTCTATATATATGACAGACATTCTTAGATTCTTCCTTGCTGAAGGCATAATAATACGGATCAAGGTCAAAACACTTACTACTCTCTCTATAGGAAATCTACACTTGAAAGTGGGAAAATTCAGATGCATTGTTTGCGACCTGCCTTACGTAATAATACTTAGTAAGCTTATTGGTATAAAAGTAAAAGGTAAAGTTGTCCCCTGTGCTTAACTAATTAAGCACTACGCCATGAAGGCGTATGGAGGATTGGATGCATAGCTCCATATTTTCTTGACCTCCGCACTATTTGGAGGTGAGTGGTCAGTTTCACGCCCCGGCTGCTTTACCACCGGGAAAAGAGCCCCAGGTACCCACTGGATAGGTGGCTGGGTGGACCCCGATTCGGTCTGGAAGACGTGGAGAATATTCTTGACCTCACCGGGACTCGAACTCCGCCCCCTCGGTCGTCCAGCCCGTAACCAGTCGCTATACCGACTACGCTCTCAAGGGGTTTGAAGACCATTGAATTCTATAATAAGTTGTAATGTAAGAGCAAAGCAGATATTCTTCTCAACTCTTCAAATATACATGTACATTATGTACGTGCATATCAGAATATACAGTATAGACAAATACAATGTGTTTCATTGTTAAATTAGTCAGAGATAAATACGAAACAGGCGTATCGGAGTATTAAGAAGCATATCTGTCTAGTTCAGCTAATTTGTGCTGTCACTTACTCAGTAAGTAGTGAATGTTATTTTCGGAATATAGCGCTTCAGTCTGAAGATTTCAGACCCCGGTCATACCCTGAGAGTCCAAAGCGGCCCAGTAGGCCTGAAACCGTAGGTACAATTTCAGAAATCATTGTAAATGATGCTTGGTTGTTCCCACCTCAGGAATACGCAAGGCAGTCAGACTGGTATTTTTGACAGGCAGTTAAAAGTAGCAGAAGATTTTGTCCTCATCTGACACGCTGTTTTGTCAAGTTTCACCGAAATCGGGTAGTCATTATACCTATGGCATTAATTTCTACGAGAGTTCCTTTGCAACTCTGAAACTAGTCATTAGGAATTTTCTAAATTTCTCATATCAATAAATACTTCACACTATAACAGAATTCTATGCTACTCCATGTGCTGGCGAGCCCAGCAGCAATTTACCCGGGCCGAGCCTACACTTTCTGCAGTGGATTTAAGGATTGTTGGTGGGGACTATAGCTATAAACATCGTCACACGAAACAGAAGCATATACTCACCAGGGACTGCTACTGAAACGTCCAATCTCACTGATGCGACTTCCTGTAGTTTGCCTACGCACTTGTTTCTTGTTGCGGTAAGCGTTATATTCATGGAAACTGTACTGCTCGGTCACGTGACCGTTACACAGCAGATTCACTTCGGAAGGATTGCATAATAGCTCTCGTCCGGCTTGCTATGTAGTTGAGATGTGGAAACAGCTCAACCAATAGCGAGGTCTACTGAAGCGGCCTTGACATTCCGCTTTTTATTCACTGATAATGGCAGCCTGTCGTCAAGTGGTTTGACCCTGCTCTGCTTCGTCATCCTGACAGGCGGTCTAACCGAAATTTTCTGTTCATTTTAGCAAATGCTAGAACGCCTCTATGGTCTAGTGATCAGAGTTCCGGGTTCGATTCAAGGCGCTACCATATTTTCTCACACGCAGTGGGTCTGGCACGGGGTCCACTCAGCCTCGTGAGGATAATTTTTCATTTATTTATGGGCTGCTACAAGATGTAAGCAAAATGTTACAAAGACTAGTTCGCTTGAACTAACAATCTGTTTTAATTTGACACTATTCAGTTATTCAGTATTGAGGGGGTAGGTTACCCCATGCACCGCGACCAGTTTGATCTATTGTGCGTCCCCCTTTGAATTTATACTGTCTCCATACCCTACCGGTACTGGTGTTTGCTATCGTTCCCTTTCTGCCAGCGAGGTTTCGGCCTTCTACTGGCAGTGGTATCTGATAGTCCCTTTCTGTCAGTGAGGTCGTCCCTCCTCTGGCAGTGGTACCTAAGCTCCCCCATCTACCGGAGACATTGGAAGCTACTTGGGCGGGAAATTGCCTAAATTTAGCTCAGAGGTTTCCTAGAGACATGAGGTTCTCTTACGTGCAGTAAATCTACGACACGGGACCCACGGCTTAAAGTCCCTCCCGGAGGACTTGTTCCCTGAATTTTTCCGCCCTTAAAAATTCCACTACCTCCGCCAGGTTTGAACCCGCGTACCGTGAGTCATGAGGTGGGAACGTTACCCCTAGACTACGGAGGCCGCACTAATTTGACACTAAGTAACTAAGATTATGTGAAGTTAAGTTCGCCCATCGGATCCCTTAGCTGTCGGGGGAAACAACGGCTCCGAGCTAGAAAACCGAAATTAATGGCCGTGGGGATCCGTTGCGCTAACCACGCGACACCGCTATCCGCTAAATTTGGCACTAACTTCGCCGAAATCGGCGGTCACTCGATTGGTATACTTCGCCTGCGGACTATAGGCCACGGATTTTGTTTTTGTTTTAGCAAATGCTAGCTGCTCCATGCTGGTTTCTTATTTGGCTTCAACCCTCAGGATGATGGCAACATGTTACTCCGAAACGTCGGTTGACTTTCGATGGTCTACAAGGTGTTATAAGGGGGACAAGCAGTAGGGTAGTTGGTTAAAGCACAAGCCAGAAGGTCCTGAATTCTATTCCCAATGTCATTGAATTTTTCAATTGACCTAATTCTTCCAGCTTCATTATGACCCTGGGGCCGACGCAGCCTCTGACAGAAATGGGTACCCGGAATCTTCTTGGGGGTAAAGGACGGACGGCGTAAGACTGACAACCCACCGCCATCTGTGAATCGATTGTCTAGAAAATATGGGAGCTGGTTCCTCGCTCGCGGATTTTTCTTTCTGTTTTTTCTTCTACCCTGAAGATGGAGGCGATACATTCCTTCGAATGGTTGGTTTATACTATGTCTACACGGCGCAACATCCAAGAAGACGACATTCTTCATATAATACTTGTGTTCAATCGTTGTAAACACATGAAATAGTTCTAATACGTTTTGTTGCTCGTAGGTTACCTGTAATTCCTTCCCCCCTCCCGATCTTTTCTTTCTGGGAGCAGAAATCACGTTGCACGTCCTGTTGGCCCTGATCAGAATATTTACCGAGCATTATGGCAGATGTCTGTCCCGTCTGTATCATGAAATTCGTTGCTCCAGTTCTGTAAGCGTCTGTTTCCCCAGAACTGAACTGAACTCGTTTGGCTGTGGACTCCTTCCCGCTTTGCTGAGTGCAGTCATTATGTTCGGACTGTTCGTTCCGCCAGCTTGCTTCAAATTTCGAAGTAGTGAAAAGGGAAACATTTAATACCATGTAAAGACCATTGATTTTCTTTTTGCGGTAAGTGATTATTTGAGACGCGATGGGGTCTCAAAGCAACGTGAGCGAAGGGCGATCAGTTTTTACGGATTCTCTTAACGCTCTTAACAGTCCAATATAAATGAAGACAAATACATGAGTCGCTCACTAGAGCCCTCTGCAAGGTGGAGGATAAAGATTTTGTTATATTTTCGAAAGAGAATTTGTTTCTAGAAGAAAACAATTAACAACGTATCCTTGTCGAGAAAAATAAAAATAGCGTTGTCGATTATAGATTATACCGGAATAAAATACTCCAATTTCTCTCGTAAGACTAAATAAATGTGGCCGAAGAGATTGGCATAGTGGTAAATATTTTGACTCGTGTTCGCAAGTTCTTGGTTCGTGTTCCGGCTGGGACACCGGCTATCCTGTCTGAAGTTTGTCTTTGTTTTCCTTACTGCCTCCAAGAAAAATCCAGGTTACTATCTTAAATTAGGCCACAACCACTTCCTTCGAAATCCTTTGCAACTCATCATCCTTCTGGCATCTTATCAACAGCCGCCATATTGTCAAACCAAGCACTTTTCCCAATTTCGTAAGCTAATAATGGAATGTCGGATAGGCTAAAACTATGCAAATTTAATAAGTCAAATGATAGACAAGATGAATACTGTGTTTATGACAATTATCAAGTAGGCCAATATTGGTGCTGAAAAACTACACCCCTGCAATGATATTCGTAATTCCATAATTTTGAACATAAATTCAGCGAGGTTTATGCGAGCGCATACTGAGGCAAAGAAACAGGAATCCGCCCCTCTCAAATTGAACCCATTCACAGCTCATAAATTTTCTTCACGCCTGCGCTGTCTAGAAATTTCACTTAAGTTTAATAGACAGTTAAGTATAAAGATATAATACTGTTAAACAAATTTACATATTTTCCAGTTATCAGAATGAATTCAAGTATGTACTAAACAATGTACTCATATGGATCTGTTGCATATATTTTATTTCACCTTATTGCAGCATTGTAATGTGTATGGAAATAATTAGGGCCGCGCCATAGCTCAAGCGGTTAGTCGCTGGCTTCCCACTGCGGCGATCCGCGTTCGATCCCGGGTCTGGTCAAGTGGGATTTGTGGTGGACGAAGTGCCGCTGGGGCAGGTTTTCTCCGAGTACTTCGGTTTCCCCTGCCAATCTTCATTCCACCAAGTGCTCCACAATCACCCTCACCTATCATCTGGGGCTGCGCCAGCAAATCTAACATAGCAATAATCCAAAGAAGCCAATCTAAGATCCTACGAATGATAGTCGACGCACCAGGGTATGTCTCCAACGCATCACTCCACTCCGATCTCGGTATATCTTCCGTACAAGATGTCATCCAACAAAAAAGCAACAGACATCACAACAAAATCGTAACTCATAAAAACCCACTCCTAAAGACGCTATCGACAAGAGAAGACAACAGACGACTCAAACGAAACTGGACAATTGGCCGGATTTGAATTACTGAGGATTCGCCGCTGGACGACTCCTCATCAAGTCATCTAAAGAGCCATAACATTAGCTTTTTCTTTTTCCTTGGCACTACAGCCCCAGTGGTCCTAGGCTTACNCCTATGATCTGGGGCCAGTACAATAGGCCAGAAGTGGCCGCAGTACAAGGGACTTAGTCCCACCCCACTAGTAATAAAAAATGGAAATAATTAACACGAAATTAAATATACAGAGAATTTTTGTACGTATGTCACGTATGCCTAAGGAGGTTAAAATCTGAGCTGTATACACTGAACATTATGGGATAACAAACTATCATCAGAATTCCTTTAATTGACGTATGTCTAAACAACTGACTCCTAAATTAGACAGGACAGTATTTGAACACTATACACACTCAATTAGAAAGTGATTATTTCTCATTATTCCCCCCAAATTAGCTCGTTATTTTACTTTCATTCCTATCGAATATTAGGATCTGTAACTGAACTCCATGGAGCAGGGCCAATTATGACACCCTCGAAAGGAAAAATTCTAAAAGGAAAAGTTATCCTTCTGCTCAGAGAATTAAGCACTACGCCACGAAGGCGTAGGGGGGAGTGGATGTATAGATCCACATTATCTTGACCTCGGCACTAGATGGAGGTGAGGGGTCAGCTTCACGCTCCGGCCGCTTTACTCCTGGGGAGAGAGCCCCAGGTACCCATTAGATAAGAGGTTGGGTGGGCCCCAGAGCCGGTCTGGACGATTTGGAGAGAAGAAAATTTTTGCCCCCGCCGGGACTCGGAGTCCGACCCCTCAGTAGTCCAGCCCGTAGCCAGTCGCTATGCCGGCTACTCTACCACGGATACGCGGCAGCGTAGTTGGTTGAGGTACTATACTATAAGTCGGAAGGTCCCGGGTTCGAGTCCCTATGAGGTGGATTTTTTTTTGAATTTATCGAATCCTTCTAGCCGCACTATGGCCCTGGGTTCGACTCAGCCTCTAACAGAAATGAGTACAAGGAATATTCTTCGAATAATCTTGGGGGTAAAGGGCGGCAGGCACGTAGGGCTGACAACTTTGCCACCATCTATGAGCCGATTGTCTAGAAAATGTGGGAACCTCAACATCTCACAACCTTATGGGCCTCCACGTCCTGTTACAAGGAAAAATTGTAGAACTTGAATATTTGTTTCTTTATGTTATGTCCGCAGTTTTCCTTAAGATGGACAGGAACTGAAAACGTTGGTCTCGTAGTGAAGCTGCAGACGTCTGTTGGGGAGTTGCTCGGTTCTAATCTGGACCTTGACACCAAAGTGTCTGAGCGTTTTTCCTAGTGTTCCCAATCTCTTCAGGCGAATGCCGGACAGTACCCTTATCAAGCCACGGTGCCTTGCTTCGAACTCTTCATTCACCAAACATCCTACTTTTCTCCTCTGCATTGTCTAAATACTGACGCTTCATAAAAAGACGCAGAAAATATATATATCCTTATTTTCTTAACGGCGAGCCCAGAAAGCCACTAGCGCCGCTATTTCTTTTATTTTTTATTGGTAGTGGGGTGGGACTGAGTCCCTTGTACTGTGGCCACTTCTGGCCTACTGTACCAGCCCCAGATGATAGGTGAGGGGGATTGTGGAGCAATTGGTGGAATGAACAGTGACAAGGGAAACCGAAGTACTCGGAGAAAACCTACCCCAGCGCCACTTTGTCCACCACAAATCCCACTTGACCAGACCCGGGATCGAACCCGGGCCGCCGCGGTGGAAAGCCAGCGACTAACCGCTTGAGCTGTGACGCGGCCACTAGCGCCACTGAGTTCACTTTCTGAAGGGATGCAGGCTTATGGTAACAGTGCAACGGTCTCCCCAGATAATAAGTGTTGCCTGATGATGACCCATATTCGACCGAAACATGTAGCAGCAAGAAAAACGTACGTACTTCGTACATAGTTAATAATATTTTTAAATATTTAATAAACACTTTTTAGTTGAAAATGTTGACTTCGTTGCATTGCAGATGGAATACGGTTCAATTTAAAAATTATGGTAACAGATCTTCGAAAAATAATCAACTTTTATTTTGGTATTTATTTTTGTAGAATGTCAAATAACATGCAAATCGTGAGAACATTCTCCTTCGTTCTCGGCTTGATAGCGGTAACTATTGAACTGCAGGAGCTAGGAATGTGAAATCCTTTATAGAGACAGACTCGTGAAGTCCCTATATTTTTATGAGCTAATTAGTGTCCGCGCGGTCTAAGACATGACCAGTCTTCGCCCGCTCGAACAATGGGGTCGTGGGTTCGAATCCAATTAAAAGCATGGATGTCTGTAAGCGTTTATTCTGTGTTTGTGTTGTTCTGTCTATAGGTAAAGGCCTTTCGACGGGCTGAGCCCCCATCCAAGGAGTCCTACAGACTGTGTATAGATTAAGGAATTGAAAAGCGGCCAAGGACCAATAAAGGGCTATAGAGCCACACACACACACACACACACACACACATATATATATATATATATATATATATATATATAGATAGATAGATAGATAGATAAACAGATATTTTTATGACCTCTGGAGGCATGACTTCTGTTGACCTCTATAATACGTCAAGAGATCAGCATTTCTTTAATTAGAAATATAATGACACGCATGCGCATTGTCTTATAAATGAATGAGTTCCGGTGTCTTCACAACATCGGAAACAATTACGCAATCACTGTTCTTTTCCTGACTTTCGTGTGACTTTGATACTCAGCAGCGTTTCATGACCTTGACATTTTGTAGTGTAATATTAGGTAGTAAGAGCATAAAACTGTGGAACTGGTTTGAAACGCACATTTTGTCTAGTTTCCGTTATAATCCATTCTGGTCAGACTTCTGTCTGTCAGCTTCGTAACGAGCATGCATACGAGTACGTAGTATAATACATATTGTATTCTTTAGTGAGTGATCGCCATTGATGGTTTCGAATTCACGATCAGCTAGCAGACTGATTATTATTGAATTATAACGCTACAGCTATGCCAACATAATTAAATTTACCAACATTCGTTGTCCGGTCGAATAAATTGCCGCTGGTCCTCGCCAACACAGTGTTTCTTGGTTCCGAGCCCTACCGAACTCATGGCCGTATTTTGCTCTCTCACGAATATGGGAGTCGGGGAGCGCCTCTCTCTCTTCAATATTCTGGGTGTCAACACCATAATATAATTAGGCACTTGCATTATTCATTTTTCCTATGTCCATCGTCTCGTATTTTAAAAGTGCAAGTTCTAGCAACTCAGTCTCGAATATGAGACACCATTGGAACCATCTAGACATGAAGTGCTAAATACTAAATACAAATGGCGGCGGAGCAGATCTTTGTGGTTATATCCGATAAATTTAACGCAAAGAGAGCCTCTGCTTAAGTAATGTATTCTTTACAAAATACATTAAAAACAGCAGTCATAATAATAAACCTGTAAGACGGAAAATTTACGCAATAGGAAAGCGGACTTCATGATTTTTGTTCGGGATTCCTTCTTTTCTATTGTTAGTGGGGTGGGACTATTCCCTTGTACTGCGGCCACTTCTGGCCTATTGTACCAGCCCCAGTTGATAGGTGAGGGTGCTTGTGGAGCAATTGGTGGAATGAAGATTGGCAGGGGAAACAGATGTACTGGGAGAAAACCTGCCCCAGCGCAACCTTGTC
>NW_019737096.1:2140413-2151280 GCF_002891405.2 Cryptotermes secundus
ACTAGCCGCTTAAGCTATGGCGCGGCCTATCGGAATTCCTTGTTTGGATACTTGTAGCCGGACACCTTTCGGATTATTGAGAAATGTCATTTATAAAATCAAGAGTTCTGTTTATATTGCATTTTGTCGGCTTTGAACAATCTGTGACCTTATAAGTTTTATATATATTTTCAAAGATCGCCGTAGTGTGTCGCTTGGGTTTTAACTCCTCTTCTGGAACTAAAGATTTGGAGATGCAAATTGATACTGAAATATTCAGTTGCTTCACGTTTCTTAAAAATGTCACAAAATTTCTTGCTTTTGGTGTAAGTGACGTCAGGGGAATAAGATTATACGCCGAGTTTAAATATGAGAACGCAGAAAATAATATGGTTCTTATAAGTCTAATAAAAATGTATACATTAAAATTGCAGATTTCAAGGACGAAAATAACTTGTGTCTTTTACATAAAACTCTGTATATGACAAACTGAACGGAAATGTTCAAGTAAGTTTACTGCGAAACATTTCGCCAAGAACATTCGCCCCAGTCTGATTGATCTCTTCATAGTCCTCGAGTTCTGTTTTCATCTTTTCATACCAGGCAACAAGATTAGGGAACACGGAGATGTCAGCTCCAATTGCCTATGAAATAAAAGAGAACACTACTATAGTTGCATGTTCTGGCATATAAATATTTTCAAAATATTTTGCCATGTAGTAGTAAGGTAGAAATTATGTTATTTCAGATGGTATTAGAAGAAAATTGTTAAAATGGTTGTAAGGATTGGTGGAAAAATAATCACATACACACTGCATACATGTAAGTGTATATAACCTATACTGAAAGCGTCAAAAATTTTGTTGGAAGTATTATTAGAATTTATTTTCAGTTGTTTATCATCCAGTATCCAACAAAATAAAGTTTTAAAATTTAATCCTTTTAAAATTCGTCACTACACTACATGTTTCAGCATTATTAGCCATCATCAGGTACATTGAAATTCGAGGAAACTGCCTTCCGCGCTATTCCGATCGGTGTCTCCGTATTTACAATGTTTTTAAATGAAGTCAATGTAGTTTTTCCTTCTGTGCCGCATATTGCATATTGTAATCGTAATGTGCAATGATATATCATGTTAGCATTTTCTCTTCATGGCATATCTTTATGTTGTGCCTTGTTAATGCGGCTAAATATATATTTAATTTTTGGTATGTATGTTGTATATCAAGTGTGCAGTTGATGTTATTGAGTGTGTTGTGGAACTGGTTATGTTTTATTTAGGGTATTGGAGCGTGTGTGCTGCTACCTGGCGTAGTGTTTCAAATATCGGTTTATAAGTACCGATAAATGTGTCATTAATGTGTAATCTGTCTTTACTAATTATGTATAATATTTCCTAATGTCCTGAAAGGATTCTGACGATGGTGTATGCTAAGAGAAGGGTATATATCGGGTTCATACCGGTTACACAAATAGACTTGAAAGGATTCTTACGATGGTGCATGCTTATATATACCAGACGATGGATAGAGTCCAAAATAAGGCTAATAGTTCTGTACATTTCCTAATGTGTTCAAATATTTTCCTTCTTTCTCTGTTTTATTTGTATAATGTCAATTGTGTCTTCTATATTGCCACATGTACGTTCTGTTGTCTATGTATGATTTGAGTATCCGAGTTTCCATTAGTATTCTAGTTGCCTGTATATATTCTTTTATATTCCATTTATATAATAACTAAATATCCGGTAGTCTATCTGTCCGTTCGTCCCACGTTTCTTCTCCGAAACGTCGCGACGGAAAAGTGATTAATGCAAGAAATTTTAATTTTTCAAGGAAAATCCAGGAAAATTGTCCAAATTCTAAACTTACATGCACGGGTTCGAGTCCAAGTCAGTTTTTTCTCCATTCTTCCCCCCATAAAAATGTCTACTGTCAGCAACTCCCAGGAACAACAAAAGACGTGCAACCGTGAACATAATTTCTGAACTTTGAGTGCTGATTTTCTATACTCGTAGTTTTATTTAAATATATTTTTGTTTGCTATAGCCTATCAGTATTCATATGGAGTACTACTTAAATGTCGAACCAAGGTTTTCTGTGTATTGTTGGATTCAAGCTTCTTATAATGGTGACTATAAAAGTAATGTATTCTGGGATGTGACCCCGTGTAGCCCGGTATATATTGATTTTCCCTTATATTACACATACACTAAGTACGTAGTAGGGCATAGTATAGTTGAATTTTTAAAATGTCTTTCTGAGAACGATAAGCAATTATGTATTTTCTTCAACAAATGAATGTCAGTAGTCAGTTCTCCCATAACAAATATGTTATTACAAAACTGTTCAGATTACATAAATTCTGAAATTATTAATTTCTTTTCTTTCGTCAAGTATTCATAATATTGGGAAATGTTTTTCAGACAAAGGCTGTAGGCCTTAATGAAGACGCTAGTTCACATTATGTACACATTCTTGAAGAGTTAACCGTTTCTTGGAAAGCCGATACAATTAAATTTTAGCTTCATGTAAAGTAGAATTTACATCAGGACAATATGAATTGCAATTAAATTCCTTCCAAAACTTTAGTATAAGCACTTCAACAAATTAAATTTGAATCCAGTCATTTGATTAGGAGGTGAAACATGCAGACAGATGTGACTTCCTGCTCAAGCGCATACTCTTTATGGAAAAGGAAACACAGAAACCGCCCCCCCCCCTCCGTTTTCACACAGTATTGACAGGAACAATATATTACGGTATAATTTTATTTGTAATATACGTATCTATAGTTGGTTGTACAGCGATTTTTAAAGAAGGCATATCTGACATGGAAAGGAAAACCACTTACTTACCTCTGAGTTCGAAACAGATACGACAAGGCAAATGTCTGCGATTGTAATGTTGTCTCCAGCGACCCAGTCCTGACCCTCTAGGAACAAATTCAGGTAGCCGAGAGCTTCATTAATCTTTTCTAATTTCTCCGGCTTGGGTGCTTCACCGAAGAAGAAAACTGGCTCCTGAAGAAAAAAAAAAGGAACGTATGTAGCCTATGAAATCATCCTAGAATGGTGTAATTTTTAGACTGCGATGCATACTCGTTTAACTTATGAAAGGGCAATTATTTCCACTTTACATTCACATTTTATATTTATTAAAAGAAACTCCGTGATTTTAGTCCACAAGCGACCTCCGCTTGTCGGCAAAGTTTAGCGCCAACTTTTGCGGAAAGAGGACGTCACGTGGTCAGCGTAACGGATCCCCATGGCCGTTAATTTCGGTTTTCTAGACCGGATTTTATATTTATTAACACACATAAATAGAAGCTATACTGTACATAAATAGATCGCCTTCATTTTTACCGAAACTTAAAATCCATTTCATATGGCGGTTATGTTGAAATTATTTTGCTTCTGTCAGCAGTATGTTCATTATTTGAGATATGGCTACAGATATCCGCTTTCTAGATCTGCATACAGCAAATCTCATGGTGAATTATCGTGTCTCTGTAAGACGATATAAAGATGAGCCTTATTTTCATGAAAACAGTGTTTGTAAAACTACGTCTTACTCCGCAGAAAACATATTTAAACAAATGTCTACATAAAAGATAAGTACTACATACTGCGATATATTCGAATTAATCCTGTATAATTAACATATTTCACCGTTTGTAATCAACATGGAACAAAATTTTCTAGATTTAATTCGACACAAATTCAAGTGATGTTTCAGGAGGCCATTTTTCGTGTTTCCCTAACTTAGTTCATTTGTTACGATGGCACCACTTGGTATCGACTTTCACGATATCTGCTAGGACTCATTATACGTTACAGCATAAAATATACAAAATTTATGAGTAACAACTATTAACCAAATCCTTAGTGCAGAATCTTGTTTTAATGGGCCAATAATCGTTTTGCTAGTCAAGATATTCCCCAGAATTTGTGGAAGCCGAAGGTATATTGCCGTGTTAAGAAGAGTCCTCCACAATTATATTCAGTAATACCGTTAAGGAAAATATCCCAGAAAGAGCAGACTTAAATGCACCTAAGGCCGGGTACACACTAGCGAGCTGTTGCATGTAACGTAACGGTTACTGTAACCACGTCTTCGTATGGACGGTACGTCCATAGTCGTCATGTAACCAGCTGCGAGCGACTCGATCCATAGTGTTCGTGGTGAGCTCGCCATGAAGACACAGCGATTCGCAACGCTACTCCTGGCTCGGAGGAAACGTACACATTTACGAGCAAGCGATTGTGGCGTCCACGAGCCTACTGCGAGTCCCTTTGTGTTTGCAGAAAGACCGACAAGGCAGTGGCTCGCCGGTAGTGTTACAGAACGGGCTCGAAGTACGTTCGCGAGCGTGGTTCGGAAGGCGTCCACACTAACACAATGTGGTTACAGTAACCGTTACGTTACATGCAACAGCTCGCTAGTCTGTACGCGCCATAATAGTACCATGTAATGAGCATTCCTGGTGTGAAGGGTTCCGGCATCGAAGTAGAGCCTCTGATCCACAATGGCGCGCTTCTTGGGCTCAGTAGGATACAACGACTCATCCTTCCCATACTGGTTCACCAGGTAGCCTAATATGGCGCGGCTGTGAACGCAAATAGCAACTGTTAAAATTAAACGATTTCAGCTGTATGTTCTGTAATAGGGACTGCAGGAATTACACGTACTAAATAAACTGTTAGGGGAAGAACTCAATAATAGCCATTTGTCTATTTAGGAAAATTGTTAAGGGACATTTCAGTCTCAAGAAAGTAAACGAGGTAGAGGGTAAAGAGCAGTATCGTGTTGAAATCTCAAACAGGTCTGCGGCTTTGGAAAACTTGGACACTGAGGTGGATGTTAATAAAGCTTGGGAAACTATTAGAGGAAATATAAACATTTCTGCCAAAGAGAGTCCAGGTTATCATAAATCGAAGAAGCATAAGCCATGGTTCGATGAAGGATGCTCAAAATTACTAGACCAAAGAAAACAAACCGAATTGCAAAGGTTACAGGATCCAAGCGAAATAAACATGGATAATCTAAAAAAAAAAGACGCAAAACCAGCAGGCATTTCAGGAACAGAAAGAGGAAATATCTGAAAGACAAAATTGATGAGCTTGCAATGAACAGTAAGAACGAGAATATTAGAGACCTGTATAGAGGAATAAATGACTGTAAGAGGGGTTACCACCTTAGAAGTAATTTAGTGAAGGATGAGAATGGCGATCTTCTTGCAAATTCTCACACAATTTTGAATAGGTGGAGGAACTTCTTCTCTCAGTTATTGAATGTGATGTTAGGCAGACAGAGTTACATACAGCTGAGCAATTAATGCCTGATCCTAGTCCTTCTGAGGTTGAAAATTCACTAAAACTTCAAATCACACATGAAGTCTTCTTTGCGCCGCCTAATTCCCTTTCTTGCCATTATTCTGCAACTGCCAATCCCGAAGACTCGACTGAATTCCACTCATGTGCTTCCAAGCGAATATCCATGCAGTCTGGCGTCTCGAAACTGAACTCACCTCTTTTCAACTGAATTTTTCTTTATAACTACTTTGCACGAACCACGCAGAAAACACAGCCTTTCTATTGTTGGGAAGGCGTGTTTACAGCGCCGTTGCATATCAACGGAAGTTATTCGATTTTTGCTTGCGTATTCGTTGCCGTAAGAATGTATTTACGAGTCGTTGGCTAACAATGAACGTCTTCTCTGATGTCATTATCCGGCTTTCTGGCGTCATATCACATTACGTTTCATGATAAATGTATTCAGAGCAACGTGTTTTGTGTGAATCAGAAATTCCTGTTTGGAAACCAACGTATAAACTATGTGGTGATACCCACAATTATCAAAATATTTAGAACCACGAATACAATTATAATGCTCTGTTTGTTTGCATCGTAAGATTCTGAGACGTTTGCTTGGAGGCGCTTGGGAGTGACGATGTTAGTATATCCCGGAATTCGCCTAGAGGCACAGAAGAAAATTACGAAACTTTAGATACGTATTCGGCAGGGAGATGGAAACGCGTCGCTTATAGTCTCGTATTGTATGTAGAATAGTTACCTTTCCCACAAGACGAAACCATTGTCATCTAAAGTTGGGACCGTATGTTGAGGATTTAACTGAAACAGGAGAACATGAAGTCCGTCATTGGATATTCTTGCAATCAAAGGAGATGTGTCGTTTAGGTACGTCACTGTTTCATGCGAATCAATATCTCTCATAAACAATATGCCTTCTGTATATATGTAAGATTTGAGGTGTTCACGGCGGTGACTATGAAGAAAGCAGTCTTCTGGGATGTGGCACCCTGTAGATCTTGTGTTAAACGACGGTTTGGAGGAACGTATCGCCTCCATGTTCAGGGTAGACGAATAAAGAAAATCCGCGTGCGAGGAACCAACGTGAGCAGGTGCTAACAGACTAATGTCGAGCCGGTTAACACAATATCTACAAGGCGCCTCATCCAAGAAGACTGCTTTCTTCAGTATGTCTTCTGTTTTCTTTTCTTTAATTTTTTGTGGGGTGGGGTGAGTCTGATTTCACTTGGTACGTCGGCCACTAGTGGGCGCATTGTACCAACACTGGATGATTGATGAGAATGGGCAGGAGAAACCGAAATACATAGAAAAAACCGACCCCATTTCTAATTCGTCCACCATAAATCCCACGTTCCTTGATCTGGTGTTGATTCAGACCTGTAGAATGGGAAGCTGGTGACTAACCGTCTGAGGCAAGGCGCGGCTTTTGCTTTTGGCATTCGCATGAATGTGTGACTGAAGAACCTGTCAAGGGACCCCGTGTCAGCAGCGCGTACGTATAATACTTGAACTTTTTCTTACATTATAATGAAGTGGCCTGTAAAAGACACCTATTTAATTATATAGATACGGTAAAGACGTGACTTTCTGTCGTTGAATATTCAGCGCATATAAATTCTTAAACACAACTGTTGAATGGAAGAAGAGATCAGTATTCTGTCACATGTGTGTGCAGTTTCTTTTAAGAACAATAAATAGTTTTGAAGGAAGGATTTAATAATATTTCATTTTGCCTTTATTTACAACGCCTTTGGATATTTTTATTTATGTTAACATTTCAGGAGGATTAGGCATACTGAAGGAACAGTTTCAATTAATTTTGTAATGTTTTGAAGAAACTTAATTGACAAAAGCTTTCTTTATGATCTTGTTAAAAAGAATGGAAAAGAACACGGAAAGTACAGTTCCCACAAGGGCGCAAGGATAAAAGCAAGTTTTTAGAGCTGCATAGATGTTATCTTCAGGAAACTGACGCAAAACGCACTGGAGGATCAAACGCGAATTTACAGTTTTCTTCAAAACAGAAGGCCGCTTCGACGGATTTTGTTATTGTGCCATGTTCAGGAGTTTATATATAATTTTATGAAATATTTATTTCGGTATAATGGAAGTCTGAGGTCCATCAGGCATATGTGAAACAGTTAATCAACTTTTATGCAACACAACTTGTACAATAAGCGGCCAGTAGTTGTCTGCGGAATAACCACCTTTTCCTTCTGAAAGTAAAGTAACCAGTGTCAATCGTGTATTGTCTTTGTGTCATGTTTTTCAGTGTTAGCTGTCTCTTGATGATGAAGAAAGACGGAATATTGTGTCGAAGATAAACTAATGAACAATTAAGTCTGGGAATAATGGCTGATAATTTGAGTGTGCCCAAGTATGTTAATGAATGTACAAGGGGTGGGCCCTCTCGGCCCTTGCACCGCGACCTACAGTGATCTATTGTGCTTACGTATGTTAACGTCAGGGTGTTTTGTTCGGCTCTTGAAAACTGACACTTGACCCTGTGACCGCAGGAGGTTGCACGTTTCTACTATACTCTGTCAGTTATCTTGATCATAATGGACACTGCACCAGCTACATAAATGATTCAGTTTTTGGACATTACTTATCACCTTTCTTTTATCTGAAAAAAATAATTTCGGAGATTGAGCTATGCCCCCGTCCTCAGATAAAAGGCATACTCAGTTGGGTCAAATCAATAGAGCTAGCCATTATCTCCGGACGATAAAATAAAAAGCAAATAAAAACATACAAATATGGGACAGTTAGTCGTGTCCAAAACGTCCATAACTGGATTAACCTTCGTCACGAACCTATGTACATATTTACAAGGATAATTAATTTTTAATAAAAGCACGCTATTCAGTTTGGGTAAAAAAAGGTAAAGTTTCCCCTGTAACAGGCCGTGGAGACCCATAGAGTTGTGAGAAGTCGAGAATCCAACATTTTCTAGACAATCAGTACACAAATGGCGGTAAGGTCAGCCTTACGCTCCGGCAGCCCTTTACCCCCCAGGAAGATTCCTGGTACTCAATTCTGTTAGAGGCTGAATCAGCCCCAGGGCCATAGTGCGGCTGGAAGGATTAGGTAAAACAAAAATTTCAATGACCTCATAGAGAATCGAAATCGTGACCTGGCTTGTAGCACAGTGTCTCAACCAACAACGCTACCGCGTGCTCCCATTCAGTTCGGGGACAAACTGATATAACCGGGAAGAAAAATGCAGAAAATCAACACTGTTCGTTATGTATTTAGAATCTAACGTATGTAGCTTTATTCGACAATGAAACCCTTGTTCTAAGACTGTAAAAAGTGCGAAACACAGGTCATGAAAATAGATTTGTTGATTACAGATATTTCCGAATATTAATTATGTAACCTAACACAGTGGGATAAAATTAACCGAAGTTGCCAGAGACAAGACTAGTACTGATCTGAAAGACATTCGTAATGTAGAGGAAATTATGAAAACTGTAATATATTTCCTTCGTTGTTCTGGCCTCCTAAGGCAAGTTAACACTACACAGACACAGCTCTGCTCATTAAATTTTGGACATACCAAATACAGTCTAAAGCATATTTCTACACCATCCCCGCGGAAACTACGTCTCAAAACAGTTCCAGATATCTCGTACATAACAGCATACTTTGTAGAAGGGTTTTGACGATGGTGTATAACACAGAATTACAAAATTACTGGATTTTTCCCATCGTCCAGTATTCTAGAAAACAGAAAACACGACGTTAAGGAAACTGAATATGTTTCCATCATCAGGTGAGGGGGGAAGACACTCAGTTGGGTCCCTTAGAAAGAACTAACCTCAATTACTGGACAACCAATGTCAGATTTACATAGCTATTTAATCACTTGAGACCAAACTAATTCGGCGGGAGGTAACAATAAAATATGCAATAAAAATTATGATAAAACACGCACATATTTGGAACTAAAATAGAAAAGGAGGTATATGCGTGCTCTATCACATTTTTTATTTTATGGTTTCTTCTTATCTCCCGCTGAAGTAACTTAGTCTTACATGTTGAAATATGTGTGTAAATCTGACAGGGGTTGTGATTAGCTCTTTCTAAGAAGCCCAACTGAGTAGGTGTCTTCCCCCCTCATCTGAGGACAGAAACAGATCCAGTTTCCGAAACGTCGTGTNATTCCCCGTCATCTGAGGACAGACACAGATCCAGTTTCCGAAACGTCGTGTCTTCTATTTTATAGAATACCGGACGATGGATGAAGTCCAGAAACCCAGTAATTCTGTGAGCATACTTTGTTTTGGAATATTCAGTAGCGCCGAAAGAAGTATGTACTCTAGCTTGCTCCGAGGTTGCAATATGTTCCCTTCAATTTTGGTGTCTACGAGCAAGGCAGGTGTTCCTAACGCCATTCAGATAGAGGTACTGCGCAGAAGAATTGCGCGCAAGACCTATTATCGATTTTTGTGTATATTTTACTCGTAATAATCACTGACCTTATCACGATGAGAGCTTTTGATATCTGCGAAACTTGCAATTTATTCCGGTATCTCAGGTGGAAAGCTTATCTTTAGCCTCTCCCATTATTTTATACTACCCAGACAAGGGTACATCATCATCATCATCATCATCATTATCATCATCATCATCATATGTGTGTGTGTGTGTGTGTGTAGCGGAGCATTTTCTCCTTCTAATAACATTTGCACAATTTGACGACTTATTCGTAAAAATAGCAAAATTTCAGTATTCAAATACTTTATGTCCTATCCTGGTAACACTGTTATGGCGGATATTTGAATTTCTGAGGTGTGAGGGACACTACCGCCATTTGCTACAAGATTCGGAAATTCTGGGCAAACATACTTTGAAAAATATACCGTCTCGTTAAAAAGCATTATCTTCTTTTGTGTAAAACAAGGCTAGTTCTGTCCTCACAATAAAATAGAAATTACACATGTCAGGGCTAGCTAACACACCATACGCAATTTCATATCTGAGGCATATCTGAAAATTGTGTCGACCGAGGGGTCGGAGTCTCTGTAAGGCCAAGAATTTTCTCTTCAGTCCGATTCTGAGGCCCACCCAGCCTCATATCCAATGGGGACCGGGGCCTCTTTCTCCGGGGGTTAAGCGGCCGAGGTGTGAAGCTTACCGCTCACCTCCACATAATGCCGAGGTCAAGAAAACCTGGATCTATACATTCCCCCATATATCTTCATGGCATAGTGCTGAATTGGTTAAGCACAGGAACAAATTTACCTTTTTTTACCTGTATGTTCATATTACAACTTTAAGGCATGGTGACCTTGCGAGAGTCTGAAGAAATGTTTAAAACGTTTCCTGCGTACTAGGGCATTGACTAAGACCACTAATTACTAACTGATACTTCTTGCCGGTTACCGCCTCGGTGGTCTAATGGTCAGCGTTACTGGCTACAGGTCCCGAGGTCCGGGTTCGATTCCCGACGCTGTCAGAATTTTTCTGAGAAGTAGTGGGTCTGGAAACGGGGTCACTCAGGCTCGTGAAGATAATTTAGGGGCCTTCTCCAGGAAATAGCGGCTC
>NW_019737096.1:2151291-2172386 GCF_002891405.2 Cryptotermes secundus
ATCTCAGGAAATAGCGGCTCCGGTCTAGAAAACCGAAATTAAAGGCCATGGGGATTCGTTGCGCTGACCGGGCGATACCCTCTATCCGCAAAAGTTGGCACTAAACTTCGTCGACAAGCGGCGGTCGCTCGGTCGGCATAGTTCGCTTGCGGACTAAAATTACGGAGTTTTTTTTATACTTCTTGCCGGACTTCCCATATACTACGAGTAATATAAAGAAAGTAAGCCTCATAAATCTTCCAAAAACTTCCTGTTTCGTTGAAACGATGTACAGTTAACAACCAGTGGAACTGCACATTATAATCTGGATGAAGTAGGTAACCCTTGAATGTAGCAGCGTTTATTTACCTATAGTGAAATACATTTCGCCCGTCACAGTGGCCGCTCAATCTAAGACCTAGCGCACACATGCAATTNCAGGCATGAAATTTTCGGCAGCTCAAAACACTGGAATCTTGGGTTCAAATCCAATTCGAGGCATGGATGTCTGTGTACGTTTATTCTGTGTTTATGCTATCCTGTGTGCAGATTGCGGCCTTGCGACGGGCTGATCCCCCGTCCAAGGAGTCCTACCGACTGTGTAAAGAGATCAAGAAACTTAAAAAAGCGGTCGAGGCCCAACAAAGGGCTGTAGAGCCGTACGTAGATATAAGTACTTTTCACTACGCAGGCTAAACATCAATTCTAATTGCATTCGACACAGACCTGTACATTCCGAGCTAAATTTTATAGAAAATTCGCAATTTTATGTAGTCTCATATTTGCAAGGGGAAATGATCGCTTACATGTCCCTTTCTAAAATCTGCCCTTTTGCAGAATATTCGAACATGTTACAATGAAGTAGAAAACAGAAATAATTTACATTAACTATTTCAAATAATGTAATATTCTTTAGTGTTGATCATTTAGGGAATATTTTATTACTAAACATATTATTGATTTATGTTAATTGCTGCGTCTTAGTACTGAATTCAGATAAATATTTTTCCTTACTTTTGAAGGCAAGATTACGCCATGACTAATCTGAGGAAGCTTAGTCCAATCCACATTACTATAATCTGATTCTCAGAATTCAATGCCATTCTACCTTTCGGGTTTTCTAAATTTGTGTCTGTCTACGCATAGTTATTAATATGGCACAACACGGAGGATTTAATTAGTTTTAAACATGGCGCATACAATGAGACACACAGACAATACACTACGGCTTCTTCTTGTCCAGAAATTTGCGTCTTTTACGCGATGGACACTCGCGTTTGTACTATGACTTCGATATCTGACGAACTCTCGTTAAGTTATAAATTATGTGCTTTTAATGACATATAGGTAATTAGGCTGGTAAAGTACAGATATTACCACTTCTTATCCGATAAAGATGAAAGAAAAAGAGTAAGTAATGGCCGCGCCATAGCTCAAGCGGTTAGTGGCTGGCTTCCTACCGCGGCGGCCCGGGTTCGATCCCAGGTCTGGGCAAGTGGGATTTGTGGTGGACAAAGTGGCGCTGGGGCGGGTTTTCTCCGAGTACTTCGGTTTCCCCTGCCAATCTTCATTCTACCAAATTCTCCATCATCAATTGTGTCGCTTCTGTCTAATTTGCACCAGTCAGCCACTTAAAGAATTTTGCACCTGATTTGTTTTGCTGCTGAATCTATGAAAGAACAGGTTTTGAGCAATTCAGGTATTCCAGACCCCACGTAACATTCTTCATGTGAGGGAAGCAGACGAGCGCTTTGCCTAAGCATTATTGCTGGAAATATTTTGTCACACGTGGTTGTGCGGGTCGAGAAAGTACAGGTTCCGGTTGAGGCATATGTGAAATTTATTTCAAGTTCTTACCTTGATGAATTCTGGAGTGAGTTGTTCGCCAGTCAAGATGTTAACTTTCTTCAGATTAAACTCAATGCCCAGCCTTTTCGCCAGCAACAGGACGGAACGACAGGGCGGGCTGGGGGGCAGGTAATAAAAGTCCATCGGCATTTTCGCCTTCTTTTCGTTGGCTCTGCAAATCAGTTAGCGTAAATCAAGACTCCAACAAACGCTATTATTCTGCTCCAGAGTGCTGTACTGGGCAACTTTGTGTCTATTCCAAATTACGTACTTACTTTGGGAACGTAATCAGTGGCAATACATTTGAAAATGCACACTGTACATCACTGGATATTGCATTTGGTATAGCGATTGGCTAGGTGCTGGACGACCGAGGGGTCGCAGTTCGAGTCCCTGTAGGGTTAAGAATTTTCTCTTCTCTGTGTAGTCCAGACCGGATCTGGGTTCCACCCAACATCCTATCCAGTGAGTACTGGGGGTTTTCTCCCGGGGGTAAAGCGGCCTTGGCGTCAAGCTGACCATTCACCTCCAGCTAGTGCCGAAGTCAAGAGAATGTGGATCTATAGCTCCACTCCCCCATACGCCTTCATGACGTAGTGCTTAATTTGTTAAGCACAGGTACAGCTTTATAACTTACAACGCTTTTGTGTCTGAGATTGCAATGCCGTTAATTAGACTTGATAATTTCTACTACAACTGTTCATTTGTTCTAGTGAGATTTTGTGGGACACTTGTCCGTTACTGGAAGTATATTTGATATAGAAGAGGTTACGGTTGTGTCATGTCCTTCTGTCTTAAGACATTCGGACCGTTTAATGGTTAGCCTAATGTTCAGAGTTCAGCCATATCCGTCGTCACTAATTAAATTAATCGAATACACTGACAGGCAAATACAGTTGGTAGCAAACTGAGGTGCATTGGACAGGCGTGACGATTTCGAAGGATTGGTGGGGTCCACAAATAAACGCTCTTTCGCAATTCCTAGGACTTCTAGAAAGAATTTCAGCGAATTCAAGAATTTAAACCCACTGAGGTAATTGTTCGGCCTGTATTCGTTCGCGAATAGAAGCAAACGTCTTGTGAAAAATTCTTTCTATTTTTAATTTTGTCTCTCTGTCAGTATACTTCTCTTACGGACTAAAACAACGGAGTTTGTTTATATTTTTGTTTGATAGCCATTTGAAGAGTTAACTGTGAATTTCGTAGAGCTTACTTATAAATCTTCAAAGAAATTCTTCTGACGTTCAGGTTTAGCTATTGGCGGACGGATTATTCGGAATTAAAATCTGCTGAAACTCCCACTTAAATATATGTTCGGATCAAGTAGATGACGTGAATTAAGAAAGTAAAATGGATTTGCTTATTTCGAATCTCATCCTTAGGGCCTAACTGATCTTGACAGATAAAACACCTTTAAATAGCAGTTTAGACTTCAAGTCAAGGTTTTACAGAAAATGTGTAATGCAATATGCAGCAGGCCGGTGTTGTTCGGAGTATTTACTAAGACATTAACATATTTTAAAGGAAGACATGGAAGTTTCGTTGTTGCTAAGATCAGTGCAAAGAAGGAATATTGGAAAGGATACGAGTAAATATACACATAGTGCGAATTATGAGGGGAAGGAACTGCATAAGTTGTCAGTATCTGGTCGCGGTTTATCGTATGAAGAGCTGTAACCGAGAAAGAATATAAACATCTTTAAATTGTGCTCAGTAAACAGAAAGTTTTGCAAAACTGCCTGTACTCTAAACCAGTAAGGAAACGAATAATACATCTCTACTTTCCCCAAGAGAAGCAGTGAAATTTCAATACAGTTTCAGCGTAAACATCGGTTTCATCAGAGCACATGCTCTTTCTCCAGTCTTGAATGCTCGCCAGAGCAGTGAGTTACAAACACTCGTTATCTTAGGATTATTTGTGAATCGGGCCTTATCCTTGTATGCAGAAATATGTAAAGATTTTGGGCGAAATTAAGGCGCCTAGGCCCAAGGTTCATGCGAACAGGGTATCAAACAAAATACAAAACTCCGTGGTTTTAATCCGGAAGCGAATTATACCGACCGGGCGACCGCCGCTTGTCGGCGAAGTTAGTGGCCTCTGTGGTCTAGTGGTCAGAGTTTCTGGCTACAGATCCAGGGATCCCGGGTTCGATTTCCGGCGCTACCAAATTTTCTGAGTAATATTGGGTCTGGAACGGGGTCCTCTCAGCCTCGTGAGGATAATTGAGGAGTTATTTCAAGGATATAGCGGCTCCGGTCTAGAGAACCGAAATTAACGGCCGTGGGGATTCGTTGCGCTGACTATGCGACACTCTCTATCTGCAAAAGTTGGCAAAGTTGGAGAACAAGGTATCAGGACCTACAAATTCATTATTAAACTACGCACAATGAAGTCCATAAAGAAAACTATCTTCTTGGATAAAACACCGCTATTTCTCAGAAGACCGAATACTTCATAGCTACCGCCGTGATAAATTCAAATCCGATACTGACGTCTGCAGTTTACTCTAGTAGAAATTACGACTACGTTAAATTTCAGCGATATAAAAACAAAGTTTTTGCCGTTTCAGTAGTGTAGCTCTTGTCTAGCACAGGAACAATGTTTCGTCTAGAATGGGTAGGTATGTGTACAATCTGTTATCTAACAAAATTTCACATATCTTGCTACAGTAGTTCATTAGTAACTGTTGTCAGAGTGAAACACGTGAGGTAGATATGATGATCTTCCACTTTTAGAGAAAACTGCCTTACTAAATATTAAACATTTTTCGAAGCTTTCTTATACAGAAAATTCCAATGCTGTATATTTAGTGTGTTATTGTCCCTCCATTTCGAAATTGCACGTGAATGTTGTGTTTCGATTCGTGTCCTGCTTATATGCCGTGTTGTTTTGTTGTTTTGCTTCGTTGTGGGATTGGTTTTGCATTATTCTTTATATAATCCACAGTACAATAATTTCTCTATTACATAGCAAGGTCGTTACGTACAATTTTATAATTTCTTTTAAGGTGATTTAGAAAGATTCTTCAGCGAAATTCAATAGCATTTTTAATTTCGCTTTGAGAACTATGCAAAGACACAAACACATATGTATCACTTAAAATATGTACAGAAATATATTTAATTCGGTGTATGGGGTGACTTTAGGAATGTAGTTCTCCACTTACTCGACAACCGGTGCAGCAGCGGCCGCGACGCTGTCAATACACTGCCCCAGGGTGAACTGAAACAACTTGAAGTTAAATTCAGCGAGTTAAATAAAATAATATTTTTGTCTCTGGCCCTCCCAAATACTGTGGGAACGCCAACACATGCACGATTACTACTTCTCTGCACGCTGATATATTTTTATCGGCGTATGTAGCTCACTGTAAGACGACTGAATTTGGCGTAGCAGCAGACGGTTCAGTTCAAACTCGGCCAGTTATTGGTCAGGAAGGTGTTGTGACGTAGCAGGTTGCCATGGAAGTGGAGTCACACGAATACAAAAGAAACTTCTTTAATAAAGTAGAGAAACATTTCCCTCACTCACAGTACGCATGTACAGAATTTCGGACATACGTGTACGAGGGAATGCAAAGTAGAAAGCTTTAGCCACAATCGTGGGCTAAGTACTAAGCAGCAGGGACTTTAACAAGCATAGCAAGAGGCTGAGGTCTTTGCAATCAGATGCGAAAGCAAATTGTAATACAAGAAGAAGAGTAAAAATAAACTGAAGTGGTAGGATGATAGGAAACCTAAGACCACTTTCTTTTCTAAGCCGTCCACGTCTAGAAACCCTTTATCAATCACTTAAATATTTTGCTTATATTGTTACACGGATATTTATTGACTTTTAAAATAATCGATAGTGAATTTATTATATATACAAGAGCCCGAAAATTCCATACGACTGGCGACTTTGATAGCTTCTGCTACGGAGAAATCAATAAAATGCCCAAGACTTATATTCATCTTTCTATCTGAAGAATTCTCATAGGTCAGGCAAATAGCCCCTTACTTCACGGAATTTATAAGTTCATTTTTTTTTGGCTCCCCAGCCGGAAAATACGTTTCCACCTACATGTGGGAGACATTGCACACAGATAGTTAACAAACTTAGCCAAATTTCATATCTGTATAATTTCACCTACCTTATATTTATATTGCTTGAAAATTGATAGATGTTATATAAGAGTCTCGCGCTGTCAATATGCTTGAAATACTTAACGACTAAAGTTTGTTTAATAAAGTTCTTAATTACGTACATTCATGGTCTATCGTGATATTGAAGTTCTACGGAATACAATTGTTATTGAGTTGTATAAAATATAAACATTAATAGACAATTTGTGCGATTTCCATGTTATTAATTTATATTCTTCACAGATGTGTTCTTCATAACCGGACATTGTCTTTTTGTATCCTGTTGTGCATTGAATGACGCTTGCCTTGCTGTCATCTGTGCAAGAAATTGATCGCACTGAATTTAAAAATTAAAAATATGATCACGTGATACAAAGTTAAAAAGACCGTCTCTGTGGGCTGGTGGTCAGAGTTCCTGGATACAAATCCAGAGGTCCGGGTTCGATTCCCGGCGCTACAAGATTTTCTGAGAAGTAGTAGGTCTGGAATGGGGTCCGGTCAGCCTCGTGAGAATAATTGAGGAGCTACTTGAATGGAAAAGTGGAGGCTCCGGTCTAGAAATACGAGATTAACGGCCGTGGGGATCCTTTGAGCTGACCACGTGTCACTCTTTATCCACAAAAGTTGGTACTAACTTCGAGGACAAACGGCGGTCGCCCGGTCGGTATAGTTCGCTTGCGCACTATAGGCCACGGCGTTTGTTTGTTTTTGTTGATACAAAGTTAAATATTATTTTAATTAAAATGTGTTGACTCGGATTTTACTATTGGAGACGTATACGCATGATGGCATAATACACGTCATTTATCTCTTGAAATGAATATGTAGGGATAAAATACAACTAAATCTGGTTTATTATAACATCCTGATATTGGTTATTAAGCCTTAGGACATCGTACATCGTATTATTGCGCTTAGAGAAATAATTCAATGGTTACATCACAACATTTAAAGGAAGGTGACATATATTTGTAAGGTGCGCGCTTGGGACATATTTCCACTGGTCGTTCATGAGGCAACTACACGTATATACTCGATGAGCAAACAAAAATTTAAAATTAGGATCACGTGATGAAATTTTATTGCAGGTTTAATTAAAATCAATATATTGCTTCAAGTTTTAATAGTGGGGACACACAAGTACATGATGCTAGTTTAAACACATTTTTTCTTTTTAAGAGAATAAGCAAGAACAAAATAGAAGTAAATTTATTTGAGTACGAAACCCTAATATTAGTTATCAAGTATTTATAACATCGAATATCGCATTACTGGGCCTGCAGAAACATTTCAGTGGTTACACGAATAGGTGTACTCGTACGATGCCTGCTGGGCATATCGTTCCTTAACCATCTGTGAGGCAGCTACGAATATGTACTCGATGTACAAGTCTCCACAGCTTCCACAAGATTAAGTTCCTCTGTTCAAAGGAAAAGGAGTACAACCCCACACTTGAGAGCACAATCATACAAAAATCCATAACAAAAATTAACCGTTCTAAGCGCAAGTATTTCTAATACAATGACTCCATGTCACATATGGCTTCATCTGACCTCTTTTCTGCTAAATGCTGTAGAAAAATGAAAATTTCTCACTATTTTGCAATTTGGCCGGGGGAATATGTTATTTTTTTTATTTATTTATTAAGCAATCAGGATCTACAATTCTATAATCCAATTTGCTGGCGTAAGTGCTGTGATGCTCTTTAATGACGTGATGAGACCCTTCCCCAGTTGGGAGGTTCCTCTTAGTTTTCTTTTAGGTCAGCTGGCCAGTGTCTTCGGAGTCTTCGATTGTGCTGCGGTTCAACGAGTGGCTGTAGTATGTCGTTTGGGTGATTTGCTAGTTTGTTGTGGTGTGAGGTACTTTTTTCTCTGATGATGTCTTTAATGTATGGTATATTTAGATCTGTATGTAACGTTTGGTTATTTACATACCAGGGTGTATTTGTTATAATTCCAAGTATTTTAGACTGGCTTCTCTGGATTATTGATATATTTGATTTGCTGGCACAACCCCAGAGCTCAGTTCCGCAAGCCCAGATTGATTTGATTAAATATGCTAATGACACTTTGTAATTTAAAATATAGATATAGGACTTGCAGTCGGAAAGTTCCAATACCGTTATTGTTGTAACTGCGTCGGTGAAAGAAGATGTGACCAGAGGCCAAGGTCACAGTTTCGCCAGCCCATTGCATCAGTCTGCCAGGTGACACTGCGCTGTGGCCAAGCATTGTTTTTACAAGGGTGCTTTTTCGAATTCGTAATTTGTTTTACCTGCGATGGATGGCAAAATAGAGCAAATTGTCTGCATCAAATTTTGCGTGAAGCTCGGTAAATCCGCTACCGAAACCGTTGAAGTGCTTCGTGAGACTTTTGGAGTACATTCTTTAAGCCGGACAGCAGTTTATTAATGGTATTCAATAAATGATATAACCTCCGTCTCAAGTGCAAACAATATATTCTTGTGTCTTTGATCTTGCTCCCTACACTACATGTTTCGGCCTCAGACGGCCATCATCAGGTGTATAACACTCACGTCGCTGTCACACTGCACCCAGTTCAAAATTTAACATCTAAAACACTCTCCCTGTCATTATCAACTTCTACTTCGTTGATAGCTGTCCACCCGTAGATTACTTCACACACGTTAATTTTGAGTTTATTGTAATAGCACCATAATAAAATCTTTAGTTCTAATTTTAAACTTTTAAATCCTTGTCCAAATTTTAAAAATTCTTGTCCAAATTTTAAAATTTTAAAATTGTTAGGGTTATTCGCCCTGTGTTTGAAGTGCTGCAGCGGCTAGTTCTTGTTTCCACACTGTATAGGTGTTATCCTGTGTGGTCTTTCTGTGTGCGTGCCGCTGCTATTCTTTACTACGTGTCACGTAGTAGATGGCCGTCTGAGGCCGAAACATGTAGTGTAGGGAGCAAGATCAAAGACACAAGAATATATTGTTTGCACTTGAGACGGAGGTTATATCATTTATCGTATGGAGTGCAACAGGATGCTTAAATATAATATTGTAAAAATGGTATTCACTTTTCAAGGCCGATCGATTTTCAGTTGAAGATGACGAACGTTCAGGGCGACCAAGCATCAACAAAACGACAGAAAATATTGAAAAATTTCGAAAACTTATACACGAAGACCGTCTCCGAAAAATCCATAAGTTCGCAAACACCGTTGGGATCAGTTATGAAGTTCTCCAGGAGATCTTAACGGAAAATTTGAACATGCGCCACATTACCGCGAAGTTTGTTCCCGACTCTTGACAAATCATCAAAAGCAGCGGCGCTTAAACCTGTGTCTTGAGCTACGAGAGAAGGCTAACGAGGACCCAACGTTTACGAGTATCTCCAGGATCATAACGGGTGACGAAAGTTGGATTTATGGTTATGATCCAGAAACAAAATAACAATCGTCGCAGTGGAAGAGCTCACAATCACCAAGAGCAAAAAAGGCGCAGCAGGTCCTGAGTTCAACAAGGAACATGCTCATTGTTTTCTTCAATGTGAAGGAGATTGTTCACCATGAATTTCTTCCTCCTAACACAACGGTCAACTCTGACTTTTACTGTGAGATTTTGAGGCGCTTGAGAGAAAATTTGCGAACCCACAACTGCGCCACCCTCATGTCCCTGAAAACCACAGAGTTTGTGACTAACAACAGCATGATTATCGTTCCCCATCCTCCCTGCTTATTACTCCAAAGTAATAAAAAGTCTGGAAGGTTTGTAATATACAGTCACAACTCAAAAAAAAAGATGACCTTGGAAAGGGCAGAACATGAGAAATTGACAGATGTTCATAAGGCACACACGTGGCGACCGCCATTCAATTGGCGCCTAGTTGTGAATATTTTAAACTCGGCTGAACGATTTGTTCCGTTTACGCAATAATCGAAACGTTCAATAAAAATGTAGAATTTGTATTGGAGGAATTTGTCTCAACAGCCAGAAAACTTTATCGTTAACACAATATGGCTCCATTTTGCTCTATTTCTTTACTTGGGTTATGTTACTAATATCTTATGCTATGGAGAAAAGTCCTCAAAAAGAGCCAGTAGTCCCTTAGATAGACAATAAATTATCTCCTTGCATGAAAACGGACAATTCGTTACCGGGTGTCGGTTTTAGACCAAAATCAGATAAGAAAATGGTCCTTTACAATAACTGAAAATCACATCGTGCCATTCGTTTCTCAAGCTACGAGTATGAAGCAAGAACAAATACTCTTTTGGGGTTCCGTCTCAGTCATAATTCTTTATGTTTCTTCAGGCTTATTTAGGTCTAAGTGCTGCAGGCCAGGCTCATACTGTGTAAGATTTGAGGTTTCCACGGCTGTGACTATGAAGAATGCCGTCTTCTTGGATGTGGCGCCGTGTAGATATTGTGTACAAGGATATTTCGGAGGAACCTATCGCCTCCATCTTCAGGGAATAAAAATCCGCGAACGAGGAACCAGCGTCAACAGGTGGCTGCTCGATTTTCCTGCGTTTGTAGAACCAGAAAACTAATAATTTTCTTCACAATATCCCGCTATCAGATCAGATCAGATCTTGATATTTTTGGACAAATTTTATATATGGACAACATCAAAGAGATTTTTATTATTATCTACTTGTATAAACCCATGTATCTTCCTAGGTATCTTTCTTTATTATCTAAATGAAAAATTTATACGGATTTTTATTTCTTCACAAATGTTGCATGCAATGACTCTAGCGTAAAATCATATCCCGTATTTTATGCGGGATTGAAGAATAAAATAAGGTTACGCTGATACGTTCTTCACAAGTTGAACAGTTACAGAAATCGAAGGAATCAATATCAAGACGACAGGTGGGTCAGCCTAGGAATAGCCTGATACAAAAATTATGAATGGCATTGTAACCATTGATGTGGGTCAAAAATTAATACGCTTAGATAGAGTAACTTGTGTCCGAACTCGAGTACTTGAAAGTTTTCAACACGAGTGCAGGTAGACAATTTAGGTCAGAATGAGAAACTACTTTCCTGATATAGACACTGCAGTATTGATCTATAGTGTTTTTAATATTTAGGTTAATGAAAGAATTTTGCTGCTTATTGCTATTGAAATTATGGAATGAATTGTAATCCCTGTATTATTAATATAGACCTATATTTTATTGAATATGTATATGAATTATGATAAATAAAAAGGCCGTTCCATAGCTCAGGCTGTTAGTCGCCAGCTTCCCACGACGCCGGCTCGGGTTCGAGCACAGGTCAGGTCATGTGGGATTTGTGGTGGACAAAGTGTCACTGGGGCAGGTTTTATCCGAGTACTTCGGTTTCCCTTACCAATTGTCATTTTACCGACTGCTCCACATTCATCATCTACCTTCCGGGGCTAGTACAATAGTCCAGATAGTGGCCGACGTACCAAGAGGACTCAGTCTCACCCCACGTGAAAGGGAGGAAATAATTTAAAATAAACTGGACACGTTGTTTATGCTGTTCAAAGTTGATCGTTTTTTTTACAGAATTTGTTGCTTTAATTTATTGTAATTGGCTCACTTCACATGTTTCTGCGTTTGTGTCAAAATCGTACTGAGCTTATTTTATGCACATGTTCAAAAGAGAATTGATAATTATTATTCTCTCTCAATTCATTATAAAACATGCCATTTTCTTCTGAAATGATTTTGTTATCTTTCATACGTTGCTAAGTCTTTTACTGCCATATTGTCATCTTCTGGTATACTATGTGAATATATATTCCTGTAGGCGAACTAATTTCTACATCGAAGACGGAGTCAGTAAAATCTCCCGAAGAGTCGGTGTACATCTAAAGGATTGCATGGCGTGCCTTAATGTCTAATTTACATTTTCCACTTTCTATATGTTCTCCGGATACAATTTATTTGAGATCTAAATTTCTTGCCGCTTGTTACCTTCTGAGGTCTCACAATTATACTAATAATTGAGACGAAATATTTGCTTCTTGCGTTTCAGCCAAATTCAGCCACTTTCAGGTCAGTAGGAACAGAATAGCTTTGGAAGAACCTGCAGAATTTTCTACTTCTGCTGTTCATGAAACGAGGAGGGGTGAGGTGTTAGCTTAATTTCCCGAAACATATGACATTTTCGGTGTGATAACATTTAACTTACTTACTTACTTACTTACTCATGGAGCTGAGTCCTTCTGGAGGAGCTGCCAGTTCTGCAGCTAGTCAAGAATTTCCCAGCATTTTATGGAACCCGAAAGTTCATTACCGTGTTCATAAGAGCACTCCACTAGTCCCTATCCTGAGCCAGATCAATCCAATCAATACCATCCCATCCTATCTCTCTAAGATCCATTTTAATATTGTCCACGCAACTACTCCTTGGTCTCCCCAGTGTCCTCTTTCCTTCTGGCTTTCCCAACAATATCCTATACGGATAACATTTAACTAGTAACATAGTTTGTTAATTATTAGGTAGGGTGGGTAAACAATGTACGTTAGTTATTGCCTTCTTATACAGACTTGGCAATCCATGTGCAAACTCTGTTCGTAGCTGTGGTTAACAGGCTTTGGCGTTAACACTCTAGAGGGCGGATGGGGCTGGGCTGGGGGTGTCTATTTAATTGAAGCTTATCATGCTGTGATGTATGACATTAATTGTACAATTCATTCATTCATTCATTCATTCATTCATTCATTCATCAGTCAATGGTTCTACAGCCCTTTGTTGGCCCTGGCACCTTCTTCAGTTTCGTGATCTTTTTTTACACAGATGGTAGGACCCCTTGGACGAGTGATCAGCCCGTCGCAAGGCCGTTACCTACACACAGGTTAACACAAACACAGAATAAACACACAGACATCCATTCCTTAAGTGGGATTCGAACTTACGATCCCAGCGTTTGAGCGAGCGAAGGCAGTTCATGTCTTAGATCGCGCGGTCACCGTGACTGGCTAAATTGTATAGTATAGGTACAGATTTGAACTCTATGGGGAGGGCCTTGTGAAACAATTAAGGAAAATATTTGGAAATCCAGTGATAACAACTGTACTTCGGAGCATGTAACATTGCCACTCTGGTTGTTCTTAACGTCAGTGTTAGCTAGCTGTGTCCGGCGTAACGCATGCCGTTCTAGCAGGTAATAAGTGTTCTTATCTTCTTTAAATGTTCTCTGTTCGACTTCGTCGCCGTAGATTTTCATTTTGGTCCGTTAGTCTATTCGATTTCTCCACTAATTATTCATCTGCATTTTTCAACGGTTTCTCAGAATTCTTTCGTGCGGTTCGACCATTTTCACAGCCCTTAAACCTTATACACAGTGTATTATATTTAAAGGCGCTTAAATTTGTTTTTAACACGTTTACACTCTGTATTAAGTTCATAAAAGCTTATACATGTGTTTAATGTTAGTTTAAAAAACGCTTAAACTTCTTACAGTGTTGCGCACTATGTTAATTTCATAGAAGCTAAGATTCTCACAGCTGTAGTTATGAAGAATATTATCTGCTGGGATATAACGCCGTGTAGACCGTTGAAAGTCAACCTACATTTCGGATAAATAGATTTCCTCTGTCTTCAGAGTCGAAGAATAAGCCTAAGCAAGGAGCCAGTGTGAAAGCAGGTGATAACTTGCTGGTTTTCCTTCTCGGCCCATTCTTCGACCCTAAATATGGAGGCGATATATTCCTTCCAAACGTCGGTTGGCTTTCAACGGTCTGCATGGCATTATATTCCAGAAGATAGTACTCTTCAAGTTATTAAAAGGTTACACTATTTTTCAAGTTACTAATTGTTGTTGCTTAGCAACTGCGAAACAGATGATTCGCCATTTGCCACAACTTTCGCGAGATGGATATATGGCGTTTATCAGCAGACATCCGGAATATTACGTAAAACACCGTTTCCTACAGTAGGTTAAAGAAGGGAGCTGTCAATATTTTTATGTCAACCCACATGGTTTCTGTCTGCTCTTTTCTTCTCACGTACATATGCACGACGAAATCATTTTGCGAAGTTGTATCAGTACAGTAGTTAGTACATAATATTCTGGATATAGTGTTACAATATTACGTTATGTATTTTGGAACTATAAAATCCGGAAATTCTACTTTGTAAAATGCTAACTTCGATTAAGGTTCCACCGTAAGAGTTCTGTGTTAGTAGGTGGCAGCACCTTTCCCTACAACTTATTGGACTGCAAAGTATGTAGTAATTGAGCATATATCCGTGAGATGGCGTAGAGTACGACAGTGTTGTGTGGTGCCATCTACTGTAAGACTTACATCTCACGTTCAATTTTATCTCGTAATTGGCTTCAGCTGCTTCAAATTTAGTTCCAGGCCGCTTAACATCTTACTTGCTGTTTATGCACTTTCGAGATTTAGGAGTAGGGTGAGACTGAGCACTTGGTACTTCGACCTCAGATAGGCCTATTGTAACTACTCCAAGTGACAGATAAATATAGAGAATCGATGATATGAGGTCCAAACAAACTCACTCATGCAGCTGAGCCCTTCCTGAGAAGCCGCCAATTGTGCAGTTACTCAAGAACTTCCCAGCATTTCATGGATCCCGAAGGTTCATTACCGTGTTCACAAGAGTCCTCCACTGGTCCCTATCCTGAGCCAGATCAATTCAATCCATACCATCCCATTCTATCTATCTAAGATCCATTTTAATATTGTCCACCCACCAACGTCTTCGTCTTCCCAGTGGTCTCTTTCTATCGGGATTTCCCACCACTATCCTGTTGTTGTCTGGATGTGAATAATTGAAAGGATTTGTTCACTGACCACTGTTCAAGCCGAGAAGCCATGTTCAAATGATTTCCAAAAATAATCCCCATTAATTGGCGTGGATCCAAGTATAAGAAACCATTTGCTCGTGTGACGCCATTGTGAGTTGTCTAATTTAAACATTTTAAGCCGTGTAAACGTATTTTCTGGGTAGGTTGGGTCTGACGTCCTCATGGCTGTAACTCTTATTAAGAATAACATCTTCTGTAGTCTGGTAGAACTTCATCGCGGTTCCTCCTAAACGTCGATAAATTTATACTCGATTGCACTCTGTTGCAGCCCGGAAGACAGTAATTTTCTTATCTTCTCGCCACCCCTTACAGAGAAAGCCAAATTTATTGGCTCAGAAATGGTATCTTTTAGCAAAGTATCATTTACAAAACTTTCTTCAGAATGAGAAATTAATGCCTTGTAACTATACTTACGTTCGGTCTAGAAAACCGAAATTAACTGCCATGGGTATCCGTTGCGCTGACCACGCTACACCCACTATCCACAAAAGCTGGCACTGACTTCGCAGACAAGCGACGGTCGCTCGGTCGTTATAGTTAGCTTGGGGACTAAAGACCACGGAGGAAACTATGCTTACGCAGTTGAACAATATTCTTTTGATGCAATGTGTGCGATATTTGACATACATGACGTTTCGTAATTGGTCTGTACTACCAAATTAATCTGAGAACTTATTATGATGTTGATTGAATTCTTACTGTCGGTTTCTTTTTTTAAGATTAGTAGCGACTAATTGGATGCTAGCTGGAAAAATTTGGACGATGAGCTAGAATTATCTGAGCGCCTGAATTTACGTATGTATACTTTCCAAAACGAACAGTAGGGTCTATACATTTTCTGGGAGCCTTGGTGCTCATCACGCCCTAAGATTAATCCACAGCAAAATTAAACAAATATAGGTCTATTTGCATTCTACACTAACTGTACATACACATCCTGAACCATATATATGTATACAAAAAGACAATCGCAACAGCGCTCAATATTCTAGGCAAATCCCTCCGAAATTGCAAAGACGGAAATTCAATATATCGGAAATAATAATCCCCTAATTCTTCGGGGCGTAATTGGAAAGGGAGAAAGAGGTGCAGTGCTTTATTATTCAGGATTGTGGTTGCCTTCGGGATATTTATGTATTATATCTGATGTTTGCAATGCGATATTGAAAGGAAATTTGGAAATAATAAATCGATTTTCATTTCACATATATTATTTTGTTGACTGTATTGTCAGGAATTTTATTAAGTTTACTGCTATTCAAGAATCACTATACGGCTTTAAATCCACGAGAGAGAACAAACTGCACAAATATATTTACAAAGGTAACCGTATTTGACAAAATTACGTGCGTTATACCAATTACTACTCTCAACACCTGAAGTGTTACAATTTTTTCTGAATAAATCTGCCCCCCTTTGCCTCTCTGGTGTAGTACTGGTGTAGTACTGGTGTAGTATTGTTCGTATAATGGCATGGTCTGGGCCTATATGCCTAAACATACTATCACAAGATTAGAGCATTATGTTTCTGACTCACATTTAAGCTCCGTACTATTGGTAACCATGAAATACAAGAACGTCAGGTGGTCTTCTTGCTAGGGGAAACTGTCTTTACAAGAATTTATAAATGAAATAGTATTTTTCATGTCTTGTGTTCAGTCTCCACTCCACATACTAGATCTTGATGACATTGTGGAAGGGTGTGAAAAATGTAGATACGCGTGTGATGAAAAAATAGTTTGAGGAGTGCTGTCGTCTCCTGCTGACAGGACTCTGTTCCCCTCACACCCATACTAGGGTGTTCAACGTTCAGTTCACCCGCTGACGCTGTTTCTGGGAGTGGCCGTAAACAAGATTCAATAGTATACAACGTTGTTACAACAGCATGTACTCACACAGCCAGAAGCGCTTCCCTGGTTTATGGGACGTTGTTATTAGTGTGAGCCGGTCACGGTAGCCGCGCGGTCTAAACCATGTACTGTCTTCACTCGCACGGACGCTGTGAGAGCTGTGATCGTGGGTTCGAATTCCACTTAAGTCATAGATGTTTGTGTGTGTGTGTTCTGTGTGTAGTTAGCGGGCTGCGACGGACTGATCCCACATTCAAGGATACCTACCGACTGTGTTTAGGATTACGAAACTGAAAAAGCGGCCAAGGTACAGCAGATATCTGTAGAGCCACAGATAGATAGATAGATAGATAGATATATAGATAGATTCCTTCATAGATAGATAGGTAGATACGATGTTATTAGTGCGAGGTCTTTACACATATTACATGACATGAACGGGTGACAGCGATTGTATCTCTCAGGGGGTTTGTTCATGAAATTCTTCATGAACTGGTTGAAAATTAGTGCCTGAAAGTTTGTTACATTAGATCCGTATGTACCATGATCTGGATATAGAGATCAAAAGATGTATGCAGAATTAAATAGAGCACATTTTGAAATTGTTTTCAATTACGGCAAATTTCCAACCATTATTGTAAACCCAAAGGAGCAGGGCCCTTGATGAGCTGGTAGTTGTTCCACAGTTACTTCGCCCTTTATGGAGCCTGAAGATTAATCTAATTGCCTTTAAAACCCAGATACAGAGTCTGTGCTGAGTCAGTTGAATCCAGTGTATATGGCAATACTTGATTTCTCTGAAATTGTGTATTAATATTATTCTCCTATCAAATTATATATCTTTCACACTGGCTATTTTCTCCAGTTTTCCGACTATAATTGTTTTTTTTCCTTGGCACTACAGCCCCAGTGGGCCTAGGCCTGCCTCCATGAACTCCGTTCACTTCGGTTTTTCTAGATCTTACCCATACGGTAGGACTCCTTGGGCGGGCGATCAGGTCGTCGCAAGGCCTCTACCTGTATACACACACAGAAAAACGCACAAACACACACAAACTATCCATGCCCTGAGCGGGATTCGAACCCACGATCCCGGTTTCTAAGCGATCGAAGACAGTACATGCCTTAGACCGCTCGGCTACCGTGATGAGCACTATATTTGTTTACGCAGATCTTATAAACCATAAGCTACACGTCCTGCCTGTTTCATTCTCTCGCCCTAATGACGTTTGATGAAGCATATGAATTAGGTTTATTCTCCTTCCTAGTGTTGCTGTTAATAACAATGGATGCGGTCTTCCTTAAGTAACTGGAATTTTAATCTCCTGCACTTACTCCGGTGCTATGGCTTCTCCATTTGTCTGACTGTTCTACAGGTTTCAATTTTTATTTGTAGTAATTTTTTGCATGGAGTGTGAAGAAATAGAATTGTTGTATTGTGAATCAGGGACAAAGCTTCAGGTAGTTGTATGTTTCGGTGTTCTGTTGAATTTCAATTTCGTTTCACCAATATATTTATTTCTGAAGGATGTGTAAAAACAGCGTCTTATACTCCGGAGAATATTTGCCTTTCCGGGAGCTAAATACTTGAGGTCGTTATGCCAGTCAATAAAAATCTTTCATTCTAAGAAATCATGTTATGTAAACCGGAACGTGCAAGGAAGACCTTGCACTAATAGAGGAAATTCAGACGCAGAAACAAAGGGTCCTACGACAATGTTAATTGTCATAATGTTACGTGTGTTCCTGCCCTTTTCAAACGATTTCTTCGTATAGTACGTGTTTCAAAGTGATGGGGGGACTGCTCCAAGTTTGTTCGATTCGTTAGCGTCAATAGACATCCCGACGGCCTTATTCGTCTAAACAAACCTCGGCTGTAAAGAAACGTAGGCTCTTTTATATTCCTCCGAAATATCTGAGGCGCGTACCTGAACAACAACTAAGGTCTCGAAGTGGCTCAGACAATACATCGATTGCGCATAGAATGACCGGCGTTTGACTCCAGACAGGGACAGGATGTCCTCTCTTTATCACAGATTATCTGAGATGCCCATCTTCTCCCCTATCCATTGGGTACCGGTGGTCTTTTCCTCGTGTAAAAAGCTTTCGTACTATGAACCTCACTGGTCACCTCCATGTAGTGTCCAGGTTGAAATGCATCAACATTACTAATTTCCTCCACAACACTTTAAGGTGGTGCTTAATTAAGCACAGCGACAATTTTACGCAGCCAGCCAAAATTTCCTGTTCCAAGCTCCTTCGATTTTAAGATATGAGTATAATATTATCACGTGTATGATTGGCTATAGATTGGGTTTGGATTGGAGAATGGATTTACTGACCACCTATAAACACAGCTCGTTACTACAAGTAACTATAGCGCCATCGACAATTTCCACACTTTACAAATCCTTAAACACACTCTAAATCTTCCCAGTTTGCCCCAACTGATTAACTCCCAGGCTGGCAGCCTACTCACAACAACCTCCTCGTTTTCGTTCACAGACCGATTTACAACCGACTGGTGTCATCGTCATCTAACCTCTTGGCACGTATCGATTACAAAACACAGTTTCCAATAGGTTTTCTACTCGTATTTTTCTGAGTGGACTCCTTGCCGTGGGAACTTGTTTGGTTGGCAGTCGCTACCTAGTAACCGGTCTACATGCTCCAGTATTTTAATTACGTAGTTTCTTATAAATTTCGAAAAAAGAAACAACTACGAAGCCAGAATACCTAAACATCATCATCATCATCACCACCACCACCAGCATTATTGCTACAGCAGCCATTTTGAGAGATAACATTCCTTAGAAAATCCTACCAGATTTGTCTTGAATTATACTGTCAGGGGATAGGGTGGCTATAGACGAGGTTTGGATTGATAATTGTAATTGTTCTGCTAGTCGAGGATCTGCCCCCAAAGAGTGAACACTCTCCCACACACATCATTGGGATTCCGCAATAAGTTGATGTTATTTTCCCAGAAGAAAAACATGAATAAAGTCTTCTATATCTGTGTAAGATTTGAGCCTTTCACGGCGGTGACTATGAAGAAAGCAGTCTTCTGGGATTTTGCACCGTGTATATGTGGTGTTAACCGACGTTTCGGAGGAACGTATCGCCTCCATCTTCAGGGTAGAAGAAAAAATATATAAGAAATCTGCAAGCAAAGAGACCGTGAGAACCGGTAGTACCACATATACACGGTGCAAAATCCCAGAAGACTGCTTTATTCTTCTATATCTGCTTACACTAGTCGTTGCCAGGTAACAGATCTAAACAATGGCTATTCCTCTACAAAATTTTCCCTCTCCGTTTCCTGGCAACGGATTTTAACACAGGAACTATAGCTGTCACACACCAGATAGCACTGCACTACAGAAAACAAAGTCCTCAAATCACACGCTAGTCTTCACAGGCCGACTTCTAATTCTTCTTCTATTACGAACTTCCCGTGGCTATCTCCTACCGAGGACTGACTGACTCGTAGCGCTGTCTTCAACATAACCCCTCTTCACGGAACCCACAGAAAACATCGGCTTCTTTTGTTAAGGACGCGTGTTTACAGTTTCGTTGCCTGGCAATAGACGTCCTATTGTTCCGTGCGTTTTCTTGGCGCGGACCACATAGAAAACTCAGTTTCTCTTCTATAGTTGTCACTTTCAAGCACTACGTCATGAAGGCGTATGAGGAAGTGGATAAATAGATCCACATTTTGTTGACCTCAGTACTAGCTGGAGGTGAGTGATCAGCTTCACAACCCGGCCGCTATAACCCCGGGGAAAGAGACCCCGGTACCCATTGGATAGAGGAGGTTGGGTGGACCCCAGAGCCGGTCTGCAAAACTTGAAGAAGAGACAATTCTGGACTCTGCCGAGACTCGAACTCTGACCCGTCGGTCGCCCAGCCCGTAGCCATTCGCTATACCGACTACGCTATCCCGGTTCCGTTAAATACATGGATATTATATTTCATCAGGCATAACAGAGATTAGTGAGAATTGCAGGCATTACAGTTGGTGACTTGAAAGAACGAAGGAGAGATAGGATTGTTAAGTTCCAGCGAGAGTTGGCACAATAAATTACCAGATACGAAGCACTGTCACCATTGTTTTGTTACCAAATCTTGGACATCGCTTTGTGTTCCTTCAGAATTCTAGTCGGCTATAACAGATGGTTGTAATCAAAATAAAATACCTTCTTTCCTTCTTTCCTTGAGTCACAACAAAGGGCATCTGGAAAGTACGGGGATATGTACAGTCTGCTCCCAGTCAACGTTGGTTGCCGTGTAAAGAGTAGCGTCCTTAGTAAAGAAGAAGGCTTTTCAGTGTCATGTGGTTTATTTTACAACGCCGTCAGTAGTCATATTATACAAAGCGGCCTCTGTAGTCTAGGGGTAGCGTTCCCACCTCATGACTCTAGGTACGCGGGTTCAAACCCGGCGGAGGTCGTTGAATTTTTAAGGGCGGAAAAATTCAGGGAACAAGTCCTCCGGGAGGGACTTTAAG
>NW_019737096.1:2172398-2173728 GCF_002891405.2 Cryptotermes secundus
ATTTACGACACGTAAAAGATCCTCATGTCTCTAGGAGACCTCTGAGCAAAATTAGGCAAAAAGTTCCCCGTCCAAGTAGTTTCCAATGCCTCTGGTAGATCGGGTATCGAGGGCCGACTTCGGTGGCTGAACGGGGCTGATAGCACGCACCAGTACCGGTAGGGTATGGGACGTACAATAGATCAACAACTGGTCGCGGTGGGGAAACCCACCCCCTCCAATAATAATAATAATAAATCCATATTATACAGCGTCGAATATGAGGGCTCTTTATGAATGAAGAATAGAAAATTATTTGGAAAGAAACAGTTATTCCATAAATGGCATAGGCTCCGCATTGGAACCGTTCACTCTCACGTTGGGCCCTTTACGTTGGTGCCACTTTCCCTCTCTAACCGTTCACTCTCACGTTGGGCTCTTTACGTTGGTGCCAGTTTCCCTCTCTAACCATTCACTCTCACGTTGGGCCCTTTACGTTGGTGCCACTTTCCCTCTCTAACCGTTCACTCTCACGTTGGGCTCTTTACGTTGGTGCCAGTTTCCCTCTCTAACCATTCACTCTCACGTTGGGCCCTTTACGTTGGTGCCAGTTTCCCTCTCTAACCGTTCACTCTCACGTTGGGCCCTTTACGTTGGTGCCACTTTCCCTCTCTAACCGTTCACTCTCACGTTGGGCCCTTTACGTTGGTGCCAGTTTCCCTCTCTAACCATTCACTCTCACGTTGGGCCCTTTACGTTGGTGCCACTTTCCCTCTCTAACCGCTCACTCTCACGTTGGGCCCTTTACGTTGGTGCCACTTTCCCTCTCTAACCGCTTACTTCCACGTTGGTTGCTGGTTGTGGCTGCTCCTCTAGCCGTTCCCTCTCACCTGTTGGTACTCTGAGTTTGCAGGTTGCTGCTGCGTCCTTCTTATCCAGTTCTGCTTCCCTTTTTGTTGTTGTTGTGGATAATTGTTTGCGGGATATTGGTCACTTGAATGCTGGGCGCCAGTAAGCTTACTATAATGGCTTACATTTCAGGGAAAAGGGGGGATGAACCGGAAACTACAGGTGATGGGTACCGCATTCGCACTAGAGCGATGAGATACTGTCTCAGGGTGCATACGGGCCTCGCGTCAGCGGGAAAGGTAAGAGTGTTTATAGCTAGGCACTACCACACACTGTTTAATGAACAGATATTGTTATATATGTAACAGCACTTGTCCTTAATCCCTTAAAACACCTTGAAATCGCTCAAACGTTGGCGACCGGATCCCTGGCTAGTTATTTAGCGACTGCTTCTTTTAGCACAACACATAGAAGTAATTACACTTTCACTTAAACTTTTACA
>NW_019737096.1:2173989-2229261 GCF_002891405.2 Cryptotermes secundus
TCTGATAGATGGGGGAAGCATTATAGACACCGCTAAGCAAGTGGCCGAACTCGCTTGCTCGGCGGGACTGATGGTACGCACCATTTATCGGTAGGGTATAGAGACTGGTAGAATATCATAGAGGGAAGCACAATAGATCAAACTGGTCGCGGTGCATGGGGAAACCCACCCTCTCTAAATAACTAACTAACTAAGATTCACATTTAATTTTGCAGAGTTATTCAGGGATTGTTCCCGTAACACAATTAAACATAATTCTGTTTCAACTTTGACTTTTAAATCAGACTGACAGTGACGCTAAATTTTAGACTGTACACTTGGAGAGTTGTTCAGAGAACCCTTAGAAGACTGACCCTGCTTTGAAGCAAGAAATCTTCACAGCTTCAGCTCCGCCTCCACGTTACTACCCTAATTTCTGCTGATTGGAACAATTCGAATTTGGGGAGTTAACCATAATTTTCACTGCACCAATCACCTAGCTTTAGTTTGGGACTTCGGACCTTAAAGTTCTAACGTCGTTTTTGACAGTTGCTTGAAAAATTATACCAATAGCGTGGGTTGCTCGCCTTCCCACTTTTGACTTACGGGGTTCAAAACCTGTCAAGTGTAACTTTACCAAAGGATCCCGCCGGTCAACTTTCGAACTGAATTTCCAAGAAATCTCGGCGGGGTGCTTCCGGCCTGGTCTTTGTAGCAGTGAAGCAGGCCCTATTCTTGAAACCAAGAAACGCGCTAAGTCACCCTTGAATGTTCCTTACTACATCTTATGCTTAATTACTATAAAAAGAAATATTGGTTACAAATAAAGCCGGTGGTGTCAGTGGTACGGCTACAGCATGAACACATTTTTGTGACATATAGGCGTTTCTAGGAAACGAATTTGCAAAACGTTTCCGCGGAGATACGATTCTTAAACACAAAACATCGTTAGGTGTTAAACAAATATTTCCATGGATAAGCAAATTGTAGTTACAAACTCCTGAAAGAGAGAGTTGGTTGCCAAGGAATTAACACACGTTGCTATACACGTGCCGGATTCCTACAGACCAATTCAATGCAAGGTGCGTTTCCGTGACAACGGACAGACTACGGACAGTTTCCACGGTTACCGCTAGACTATAAAGGGCCGGGATAGCTCAGTCAGTACAGCGACTGGGCAGGGTCTGGATGACCAAGGGGTCGGAGTTTGATCCCTAGTAAAGTCAAGAATTTATTTTTCTCCACGTTCAGACCGGCTCTGAGGTTCACCCAACCTCCTATCCAATGGGTGCCGGGGGCTCATTGCCCGGGGATAAAGCTGCCGAGGCGAGAAGCTAACAACTACTGACGAGGTCATATGCTTTCATGGCGTAGTGCTTAATTAGTTAAGCACAGGGATAACTTCGCCTTCAGCTTCACTTCCACCGCTAGAATATATAAGCAGTCATGCAGAGATGAACGATTCGTTCGTAAGAGAATTCAGGAGGCAACTCAATAGTGGAGTGTTAACCTGCTGACAACGGAAGCTGAAGAAGTGACCGATTCGTAATCAGAAACAAGTCAGTCACGGCAGAAGAAAAGACACTCAGAGTCCAGTAAGAAATGGAGCGGGGCTTAGACAGTCATTGTGAGCTGTTATAATTGATTGTAATTGTAATTGTAATAAGGTGCCAATAAATGCAGCCCAGAGTCCGTTATTATTAGTCACGGAACCCCGGACACGTGACAGTATGACTGTCTCAATGCCACGAACCTATACCAAAAGACTGAAGTATTAAAGCAGTTATATCCAGCCGCAAGAGTGCAGCACCAAAGGAAACGATAAAATTAAATCAAATTCTGAATTTGAAAGTGTCAGAGCGGTGACTGTAAAGATTTATATCTTCTGGGATGTCAGGCCATGTGGTCCACCAAGGAAGGTCAACCGACGTTTCTGAGGAAGATCGCCTTTAATTTCAGGGTCAGAGAGTGAGCCAAGAAAGCAGAAATCACCTACTGTGCTCGTTTGGTTTACTTTTAGACCCCTAATATGGAGGCTATATTTTCCTTCGAGACGCCAATTGACTTTTTGCATTACCTACATTACCTAAAATCCTATGTTAAGTATATTTCTTTCTCTTACATGAAAGCATTCTCTACGAATTTCCAGAACGGGGGAATAGAAAACGACATGGGAGACATGAATTAAATTAGTTTCCAGGATAGTACACAGGCAGTAGTTAATGGCCATGTATAGTAAGCACAACATAGATGTCCAACATAACTGCAATATAACACCTTTTCGTGTATAGAGGTGATTATTAGTTTGAAGCTGGCATAATAGCCATAGCCATGCTGCTAATGCGATAAGCAGTCAAGATATCAGGAAAATATACGGTTCTGTTACGTTTTTGACACTGTGTCAATTGTTGAGTTTATGTAGGTCGTACGAGAAATTGTAACGAAATTACTGATGGTAGATTTAGAATGAAGCGAACGTATGGTACTTGCAGTTGCTAGTCCAGCAATTGTTCTCAGGGACAAACAGTCAATATTCGATTCAGAAGTCTGCAGAATGTAAGGCAAGTTCTGTTGGTGGAACATTAAACCATGGTATCCTTGAGATGGCGTCTAATATTTATGATTTTAATACACGGAAGTTATTTTATCTAAGCTGGAAAATATCAACATTGCAACTACGTACATTACATGTACGCAATAAGGTCATCTTTGCCTTTAATATATCCGGCCATCATAGGGCAAATTTTCCAACCCGTACTTATATTTTTTAAACTTGATTGTATAAATGACAAAAATTTGTAATGAACCACACCGAATCTGTCGTGACGGCAATTCCCAGAGGTTAAAGCGGCAGGGGTGTTAAGCTGACCACTCACCTCCAGCTAGTGCCGAGGTCAAGAAAATGTGGATCTATACATCCACTCCCCCATACGCTTTCATGGCGTAGTACTTAATTAGTTAAGCACAGGAACAACTTTTTTTTCCTTGGCACTACAGCCCCAGTGGGCCTAGGCCTACCTGCATGAACTTCTCCGTTCACTTCGGTTTTTCTAGATCTTACACATTCGGTAGGACTCCTTGGGAGGGTGATCAGCTCGTCGCAAGGCATCTACCTGTACACAAAGACAGAAAAACGCACACACACAAACTAAACATCCATAACCTGAGTGGGATTCGAACCCACGATCCCGGCTTCCGAGCGAGCGAAGACAGTACACGCCTTAGACCGCTCGGCTACCGTGACCGACCAGGAACAATTTTACCTTACCTTTTTACTGATTCCGTGAATGCACCTACAGTTGTCCTGGTACATCATCAGGCGCTGAACCCTGAGGCTGCTGTTGGTTTCACGACATGTGTCGTCACTGAATTATGAAAGGCTTCTTCGTCATGGCACTACAACCTAACCGACTGAAGCAACGAAGTCGACGTAACCCCCGGGGAGAGTTACGATTCGTGTTGGAGCAAGTGAAGGCCGCAGAATAATGTGCCTTATGGGGGCAAGTTATTATTCTGGAAGACAGAAGAACAGCGCAGTAAATTTCCAGATCATTCATGCAGGGGGAAGAAGGATAGAGCACGGCAGTGAAATGCAACGTACGTAGAGGAGTGAACAGCTATTTCATGAGGCGCATGTTGGTTCAAGCGAACTGTCGTAACATCAGGCTCGGTGTACTTCAAACACAAGATATTCAGCACTTCTGAAAGCCCACAAAGGCCAAACATATTTCAGAGACGCGATAGAGTGCACAAAGCAGGACAATAAACTTTCCTATAAGAGCAATACTTACAAGAGTATTGCATTTATTTTAGAATGTTGCATATGACAACGATGTTAAAGTGAATAAGGTTCTTAAATTATCAGAAGAAGTATGTGTATGAACTAATGACGGGTTTTTGATATGTATGGATATGTACCGCCTCTGTGGTCTAGTGGTCGGAGTTCCGGGCTACAGATCCAGAGGTCCAGGTTCGATTCCCTGCGCTTCCAGACTTTCTGAAAAGTAGTGGGTCTGGAACGGGGTCCACTAAGCCTCGTGAGGATAATTGAGGGGCTATTTGAAGGAAATAAAGGATCCGGTCTAGAAAACCGAAATTAACGGCCGTGGGGATTCGTTGCGCTGTCCACGCGACACCCTCTGACCGCTAAAGTTGGCACTAACTTCGCCGACAAGCGATGGTCGCTCGGTCGGTATAGTTCGCTTGCAGAATAAAACCACGGAGTTTATTTTTGTTTGATGGATATTTATTCATGTATGTACATGCATTTGTGTGTTTGTGTGTATGTATGCATGCGTGTATGGTCTGTCTATTTATGTGTTTATACATGATTACGTATATGTGTTTAAGCTTACATGTGTTAACTTGTATAGGCTATGTATGTGCACGTATATGTGTATGTAGGTATGTATGATATATGTACAGGATATTGGAAGATGATCTAACCTATTACAAAAATCTGTATCTCTAAAAATTATTTAGTAGTAGTTATGAATCAAACGTCCCACTCCAGAAACAATGTGCCCAGAGAAGCCGATAAGTGTAACCGCATTTGCGGCTACGTTGAAGTGTTTCGTTCAGTGTCGAAAGAGATGTGTGAAACCATTATGGTTTTCCGACGCGGGTACATATGTTTATATTGAAGAAGTGGTCGTGCCTGCAGCAGTTACTGGACGTTATTAAGGAATTTAGATTTCAATTAGGTGGGGCACTTCCACACTTCTGTCTGGCAGTGTAGTAATTACTCATAGAAGACCTCAGGTTTTCACAGTTTTGAATTTTTCATATAGTCTTTTGGGTTGTTCCAACGTATGGTCTTGTAAGTGGATACCGACATTTCGAGAGAAAGCCCTGCCTCCAGTCGGAGAGAAATGAGGATGTGGCCAACTTATATGGCGAGAGTGACATGGATCGTAGTCTCTGAGAACCTCTGAAGAGAGGAGAGGGCGTATATCCCTGTTCCAGCCAATAGAAACGGCGAATAGGGAACTAAGAGAAAATAGCTCTTCTTGTTGCCAATTCAGAGGACTTTTCTATCAGGAAGAAATGACTGTTCTTGGAAAGAAATTCATTCTGTTATTTGAATGTACGAAAGGAAGGTTTCTGCCTTTCCGTAAGGGGAAACTGTCTTTTCTGTTCATGGTTTTCGGGTGTATTTCAATCCCTTGTAGTTGCAGCCGGGAATATAGCAGAATCATCAAGTTGGGGCCTGTTTCGTCTCTGAGGTCTAGACTTCTTGTGGAGATATGTCAGAGGAGGTGTTTGCATTCTATCCGTGCCACAAGCACGTCTGAACCGAAGGAACGGAACAATAGTGAACAAGGGTATGCTACATAGAAATCGAAATATTCGTTTTGTTACCAGATTTGTTTGCATGAATGTAAATAATTAACTGAATATCCAGCAAACCGGCTTCATAAAACAGTCCTCCTTGAGGCGTTAGAATTTACTCAGCTACTCAAGAAATAGAAAAATTTTATGAAACCCGAATATTCTGTAGAATTTTTAGACGGGCCCTCTCTTTTGTGAATATATATATATATATATATTACATTTATGTACGTATGCATAGTTATATGTGCATGCACCCAGTGTGTGTGTGTAGTCCAATCCATATAGCCACTCATAGTTTTATGGCCTGGGGGAACGAAACAGCAAGACTGTTTTTAAAAATTGTAACGACATTACGAAGAAATTTCAACATGAAAGTGGAATTTAGATTTCATTATTCTTCCGTGGTACTATTCGTTGGAAAGCCAGTTTATTTCCAACTAATCTAATTACACGGCTATAGGCGTGTTTCTACTGTCATGTGTTCCCTTGCTGGCATGCTTGGAAACATATTTTCATAAAATCCTGTATTTGAAATATGCTATTCTGACGAGGGTTAAACTATATACAAAAATTTAATGCCGAATTAATCGAAGAGGAGGCCTCGACTTCATGAGAAATAACATTTTCTTCACTCTGCAAGCTGTTCGTTCCTTCTTACGTTAATTATACTCCAAATCCGAAGCAAAGAGTTCGTCAGGCTTTCTAGAATATCGAGGACGGGTTTTATTGTTTGAGTTCACACATACTCAGATATATGCACAAATACTGATATCTATGCATAAATAGACCTGAAAGCACACAAATATGGACACGCACACTTCGGCCCAATTAACGACGGATACTTCTGTGGGACAGAAGCCACAGGAGTACTTTTTCTGAAGGTGCGGGGTAGGTAGTGACATATATAGAAAGTAATTAATTTTCTTAATTCGCTTAGTGGGGGGTGGAGTCCAACTGGGTCCACTCGGCACCGCGGCCACTCATTGGCCTATTGTAGCCTGCCCCGGGTGATTATGTTGATGGAGAATTTGGTGGAATGAAGACTGGCAGGGGAAACCGAAGTACGCGGAGAAAACCCGCCCCAGCGCCACTTTGTCCACCACAAATCCCACTTGACCAGACCCGGGATCGAACCCGGGCCGCCGCGGTGGGAAGCCAGCGACTAACAGCTTGAGCTATGGCGCGGCCTTCTTGAAAGTAGCATTACTAAGGCAGCTGCTTGAAGGTTATTTCGGTTTGAACTTTGAAAACAGCAGCATTAGATGTTGCTGAAACGTTTGTGTTATTTTGCAGACTATTAGAATTGTTGGAAATTAGTAGTTTTATTAGTGCTGGAAATTTAAATGGATCTTAGAGAGATAGGATGAGATGGTATGGATTGTATTGATCTGGCTCAGGATGGATACCAGTGGAGGGCTCTTGTGAACACGGTAATGAACTTTCGGGTTCCATAAAATTCTGGGAAATTCTTGAGTAGCTACACAGTTGGCGGCTTCTCAAGAAGGGCTCAGCTCCATTAATGAGTGATTAGTGCTGGAAGCCATTCTAAAAGAAGGCAGTCTCTTGAGAAGCCCCAAAGCATGTTAAATGTTGACGAATGAGGTACTCAGCACACCCTGGAAAGTTGCAGCAAAGAAAGGGGCCAAATATCTGCACGTTCTCATCTCTTGTGCAAGGCGGGAAACGTAAGTTGTTCCATGCTGCTCCTTTGAAGGTTATTTCCTTCCACACTTTCCTACTTGTGAAAGGAGCTCACAAGAGGGAATCATTTTGGTACGGTCTTCCCCATGGATCTGAATTGTACATGAAATCATAGCCATCGTAAATTAATCCGGTGTTTTTTTTCTGAAATGGTTTCGGGAGCGTTTGATTTCGAGAAAGCTGCCAAGGAATTGACCCCTTAATGCTGATGACCATATATCACACTGTAGTACATTTGAGCCGCTGCAGATGGCAGAATTTCACTTACCACTACTATCGGCCTTCCATATCACACAGATCAGGTACTTCAGTCATTGGACTGATATGTTTTCGTGCCATTTAAGACCTATTAAAATCAAGAAACAATAGTGTGGCTGAGAAATTACGAAGGTAGAAGCATACCAAGGTGCTAGATGCACAAGATCATCGGGGAAGCTTGGCACAAAGCTGTCTCTCTAAAAAGGAAAATTAAGGTTTTAAAGCAACTGCAATTTTCCATCTCAACACAAGCGCCGTTCCGAACCTCTTTATTTGATTGAAGATAATTCATTGACTCCACGCTCAGGGATAGAACCACAACCTTCCAGATCCACACAAAATAAATGCAGAGATCAAGAAGTATCTGTCTCTTCATCCACTGATGGATTTTCTTTATGTGCACATCTTCAAAACACCACCTCGAAATCAGCCTGGCCACTAAGATTGCTGTTACACTCGACACACGTTTGGAACAAACATCGCAGGAATGTATCAACAGAAGAAAAGCAGCTGGAGATAAATTCGGAAGATCAATACAGATTGAAAGAGACCATACTAGAATGCAAACGGAAAAATTTCTGAGGAAATTTCAGAGAAGGAAAGCGACATCTAGGACAGTAAAATCTGTTGCGAATGTTGGGGTCACTACTCTAAAGAAACACTAAAATATGATTGAATTCAGTATTCAGGATACACAAAATATTTACATGAATCCCCTTTCACGTATAGGCTGACTTATAATTCAGGTGGAAGGTCTAGAAAAGGAAAAACCCATAGACAGGAACCCAAACATTGAAGAGGCTTGTCGCGGAATTTCTCCTAAACATTAGGTAGAAATGTATCATAGTCTTTCTTTGTTTCCTCCTTGTAATCATATTCCTTTAGTTTAAGTTCTTGCAGATTTATACTAAAAAGAGAAAAATTATTCAATTAGTAATTAGTTTTGTTTTACAAAATTTAATTAATTCCGTCCAGTGTGACTGATGAAGTTTCTTCTTTTTAATCTTCTATCCTTTACATGTTTCGGTCCTATAGACCATCTTCAGAAGGATATCAATACAATTAGGAACCACTATTACAATATGTTTTGTGAATATTAATATATACATACAATGTCATCGTAATACTATGTACAAAGCTGATGTTTTTAACAACAACAGCGGCTTGTGCCAATATGTTAAAATATTTATTACATTTAATATGTTTGAAAAAGTTAAAATTTTTAAACCAAATTGGTTCGTGTCCCTTCTATTTCCTCTCTCCGAAGGAAGCCAAGCGACCACCGCCCCGTGGTTCCGTCGTTTGAAGAACAGATGTCTTTAGTGTCGTCTTGTTGCTGTTCGAGGCGCGCTGTGTTGTAATATTGTTAGTGTGACGGACCAGAATGAAACACAACAGGCTTAGTTTTGTTTTGTTTATATATATTGAATATTAACGGACGTGTTTTAAAGATCGTGCCATTTCTCCTCCATTTACCTTACATGTACGTACGGATGAGCTCTTGTGAACTCTGTAACAAACTTTCGGGTCCCAACAAATATTAAGTATTTCTTGACTAACTGATAAACTGTTCTGCTTCATGGTTAGTTACTTGCATATGCTCACATCTAGAGAAAGACGAACAAGTATCCCGCTTGTGTTCAGTTTCTACGGAGAATACCCATATTTACCGATCCTATGGTACCGCGAATGCGTTCCAACAATTCATACTTCAGGGACAATATGTAATTAAACCTTCATTCAATTTTATTCCCTCCCAGATTCTATGACAAAAGTAAATTATTTGAGATTTATGCGTGCCTTTATTTCCTGGTGGAGTCCAACTGGGTCCACTCTACACGGCGGCCACTGATTGCCCTATTGTAGCCTGCCCCGGTTGAGTATGATGATGGAGAATTTGGTGGAATGGAGATTGGCAGGGGAAACTGAAGTACTCGGAGAAAACCCGGCCTAGCGCCACTTTGCCCACCACAAATCCCACTTTATTAGACCCGGGATCGAACCCGGGCCGCCGCGGTGGGAAGCCAGCGACTAACCGCTTGAGCTATGACGCGGTCTAAACTACCCATGTAACAGAACCTCTTTATTTTATTTTATTAGTACTGAGCGAACTACTTGCGTATCAGTGAACGTCTCCCAGACTTAATATTATGTTAATACTCCTATGTACCATGTGCTATGTACTATGTACATTTCGTAAATAAAAACTGATAATATAGTTCAAAAGGTCAGTCCATATCAAAGCTTATACTCCATGTGTTAATCAGACCAGTATTTGACTTGTGGAAGAGTTATTGCCTTTTTGAAAACACAGTAAAACAGACATATCCTTACAGCTCTTAATGAATGGGGTATTCTAATAAAACGAATATAACTTTCTACGTCACGTAATCTTCATTTTCTAGTTAAAGAAGGGTCTACATTCCTCATCTTGCAAGGAAAGACATGCTCTTATGTTCGCCTCGCTGACAGAATTAAAGCCAGATGTTGAGTTTACAGGATACTCAGTAGTAAAATTATGTCTCTAGAGATTCAAAGATAAGGCTTTTGTGTATTTCAGTTACGTACCATGAATATAGCAATACGTCAGAATCGCGACCTCCTTAGATGTTCAGATAGAGTTTACTTAGTGTAAGATATATATGAGACAAACTCCGTCTTAAGTGCAACAATTTTATTGTAGTTCTTTCTTCTTCCCTTCCTCCACACTACATGTTTTGGCTCTAAATGGCCATCATCAGGTGTGTATTCTTACGTAGCTGCTACACTGCCCGTAGTTTAAAATTTAAAATCACCAGTCTTTCCAATTGTATGTATGTATAAAATCTTTGTTAACCTATTATGTATACCTATACACGTATTAAAGATAAGCAGCGACACACACAGAGAGAGCCTACACAGAACAATACCTGAACAGCGATAAAACAAGAAGTAGCCGCTGCAGCACTATAGACATAGGGCGTGTACCCCGAGAAAATTTTAATTTTTAAACATTTGGAAAAAGAAAAGAAGATTTATAGACATTTTAATTTGAATTGAAGTTTTAAAAAAGTGCAAATTTTAGAAATCAAATTGACGGGTGTAGGTTAACTAAGATTTTATACATACGTACAATTGGAAAGACTGGTGATTTTAAATTTTAAACTACGGGCAGTGTAGCAGCTACGTAAGAATACACACCTGATGATGGCCATTTAGAGCCGAAACATGTAGTGTGGAGGAAGGGAAGAAGAAAGAACTACAATAAAATTGTTGCACTTAAGACGGAGTTTGTCTCATATATATTGTGTGAGTGTAACAGGATGCTTAAATATAATATTAGTGTAAGATCTTAAAAACCGATCACATGGCCGCGCTATCTGAGGCATGAACTGTCTTCGCTCATTTGAACGCCGGGATCGTGGGTTCGAATCCCACTCAAAGCGTGGATGTCTGTGTGCGTTTATCCTGTGTATAGGTAGCGGCCTTGTTGCGGGCTGATCTATCAGATAGATAAATATATCTTAAAATTCTGCATGGTAAAATATATAAGAAAATATCTGACCATCACGAGGACATCAAAATTTATATGTTTATTATATGGTTCGGATTATTTTGCACATTCCACGTAAGCATACCACTGCATATGGATGTCTCAGGTTCATTTTTTAGTATTATCACACGTTTTTATAAAACTTTATGTATGATTCTTATACAGATTTTTTTTCTGTCATCTGAAACTTTAGAACCTTCAGAACTCCTTTTTCTGGAACGCAACTGATAAGCAGTTTGAAGAAGCTGAAAGTGAGTCCGGTAAAATTGCGAACGGCCGTAAATGTAGCTCAACTGTTCGTATAAAAGAAGTTCTCGGGGCAGCACGAGAGGCAATAACAAGGACTCCTAGAAAAATTGTGGGTCGTTTAGCACAGCAGATTGAAGTCTCGACCAGCACTGTGCGGGAAATCTGTCGTGAAGCCTTGTCGTTGTGTGCGTACAATATGCAGCTGAGGCGGTCACTGTTGCAAGAAGGGACAGCGAGACGTTATGCTTCTGCGAGGGAGTACGGAGAGCTACAGTCCGTGTGTCTTGAATGTCACGTGGTTCTCTGATGAAGAACAGTTCCATTTAGATGCCATTCAGTAAGAGACTGAAATATTTCTGTTGAAAACCTGTACAATTCTGAGTGAACAATTTTGTTCTTCGTTTGAATCTAGTTCGTAATAACTTATAAACGTCAAAGTTGCTGCTACTTCTGTGTTGGCGAATATTCTAGTAGAACGTTATCAAGCTCCCTTATCCAGTGCGAAATCCCACAGTACCTTCGTAATGAGGTATCAAACTGTACGGAGTCAGATTCAAGAAAAAGCATTTTTATAGATATTGCCATGGAAATCTAAAATACATATTACTTAGTAATCCTCTATGGTAATACTACGCTGCGCAACATTTCCTAACCAGACTACACGGAGTCAAACTTCGGAGACAGTAACCTTCATAGTCACTGACGTGAGAACCTCAGATCTCAGCAATCTTCTGTGAGGTTATTTAAAAAATGCTCACTTTCTTCCTCAGAAATATTGGGAACAATCGGCCGGATTATATCAAGCAAAGAGTATATTTCAGAGTCACGGCTATGCGAATTCAAAATCTCACTTACGGTCCTATGTGGGAGGCTATTCTGCCAGAAGCCTGATATGTTCCCCCAGAGCCTTGGTAAAGTTGAACCAAACTACACGGCATCAAGTCCCAGGAGGGAGTAAGCTGAACAGTCACGTCTGTCACAACCTCAGATGTCACTTACTAGTACTGCATGACAAGGCTGCTCTGCAGAACACTGCTTTGTACCACCGAAACCTCGCCACGTCGCGGTGTCACGTCACAGAAGACAGCACTCTTCAGTCCCCAAATTGAAAACCTCAAATTACATCACATTTCTAAATGTTTGTTCTACTGGTGAGGCGGATATTCCTTTTGAACTTTCTATTAAAACGTATGCTTCATAGGGATGAGTCGGGCAGAGCAGTCGGCGTAGCGACTGGCTATGGGCTGGACGACCGTGGGGTCAGATTTCAAGTGTCGGTAGGGTCAAGAACTCCACGTCGTCCAGACCGGCTCGGGGGTCCACCAAGTCTCCTATCCATTCGGGACCGGGAGTTATTTCCCCGGGGGTAAAGCGGCCGGAGCGTGAAGCTGACTTCAATCTAGTGCTGAATTCAAAGGAAAATGGCTCTATACATTCAGCCCCCATACGCCTTTGCGGCGTAATTTTTAATTAGTTAAGCACAGGGATAAATTTACCTTTATATTCTGGGCAAATTTTTCGTTTCTACATGTTTATTGGGCGTATTCACATGATCGTTTTATTGAACAATATTTTTTCCAGATATTGTTTTCTCCCAAAACATTGAAATATATATATATATATATATATTCCATTATATTGTGCAAATTAACAACAGTTTAATCAACTAATTAACCTCCTAGGCTCGGCGTTAAAATACCGGAACTAACTAGAAAGAGAGGGGAGTCCAGTGTTTCCGAAACAACCAATTTTCAACCCTGTAAAAGTTTGTTTCTGACGCTTGCTCACTTTGAAGCTAATATTTATGAAAATTGAATCTGCATCCTCTAATATACATTGAGATGAGCATTAGGAACTTTCTGTAATCTATTTTATATAATTTCATCTTTATAGTGTGAATCTCTTTAGGCGATTCAGCAGGTAAGCAAAGAGAATCATACTTTTTTCAGTTTAGACTATTAAAATAATAATCCACTGCTTTTCAAAAAGTACAACTTAATTTCAGTCTGCTGTTCCAATCACTATTTGTTCAACAGTGTTGAATAATACAGTCGTGTTTAATAGTCCTAAAAAGTTGCTCTTCTTTCCAATATAGTCTCTAAATAGATTTTACGAGTAGATGAAATCATTTGAACAATTAATTAAAAAGCTGTAACAATTTATATGTAAATTTTTGGGGAAGTGCCTTAAATTTAGTTTTAATATTAACGGAATAAATATTATTTATAGAGTCTCAGGTAATATACATCTATCGTTTAATGTAGAATAATTTCTGGTATAATTTATGCTTTCATGTTGCCATGTTGCATTACACTTGTGGTTTATTCGGAACAGTAAGCAAGTGATTCTCGTACACTGTGAGGTTTTGTTATTTACAAGACTAAAGGTTCTTATGACGTTCTACTTTAGTGAAACAATTCCAAATAATTAGGTACGCGTTGTCGACAGTGTGAGCTGATGTAATAACTTCTTGCATAAAATGAGTTAGGTGGAAGTGTTTATAATTAATTAGCACGGACGAAACGATAAGATGTTCCTTAACGGCAACATATACATTTAATTTGCTCCGCGGGGGCGTGCATGCGCTTGAAGGAACAGCCGTAACCATCTTCGCATCTCTGGTACGAAATGCCAACAATGCAGTGCAAAAGTTTTTGTGGTGCTTGTGTGCAAGTTTATACTCTCTCAGCATGGAATTTCAGAGTGTGTTTTTCTGTGAAATAGTTGGTACTCAAAATGTCAAGCGCAGAAGTAGGCAGTCACTTAAAAGGCAAGAAACGCAAATTGATATCAGTGTGTAAGGATGAAAATTCTGACAAGTCAGCAAACCAGCCTGCGACTGTAGCCTGCGACTCCTACTGACGTGGATAGACCTATGGTGTGTGACAGTCAAAGTGAAGGTAAACGGACCATTTAGCATGTCAAATTAGAAAAGGTACAGCAAAGGTGCACGAAGCAAGCGTAGAAAATTTAAACATGAGGACTACATTCGAAGTTGCGCGAGAAGAATATACACGATTTTTACTTTAATACAAACCAATTACCTCGACTCCCTTCCTGTCAGCTGTATATAACGATCCTCACCTCCCAGAGTTCAAAAACATACTTCATGTTTCTTTCTAAACGAGCTGTGTGTATGAGAATAGAACGGAGGTTGTATCCTGGCATTATAAGTATTCTGTTAAAATCGGGTAATTCCGAAATGAGAAAAGTTATACCTATTACATAGACGAATCTTAGGCGAATGCATAAATAACTGTTAGCAGAGAATGGAAGGATAAAAAAAAAAAACTCCGTGGCATATACCGCAAGTGAACTATACCGACAGAGCGACCGCCGATTGTTGGCGAAGTCAGTACCAACTTTTGCTGATAGAGGGTGTCGTGTGGTCAACACAACTGTTCCCCATGGCCGTTAATCTCGGTTTTCTAGACCGGAGCCGCTATTTCCTTCAAATAGCTCCTCAATTATCCTAACGAGGCTGAGTGGACCCCGTTCCTAATCCATTACTTTTCAGAAAATCTTATAGCGCCGGGAATCGAACGTGGGACCTCTGGATCTGTAGCCAGGAACTCTGACCACTAGACCACAGAGACCGTCGAATGGAAGGATATGACAATGAAAATATTAAGACAGGCTTATCTTGTAGGATTTTCTTTTCGTCTTAAATCATCTGCTGGTCGTAGGCCACGTTTTGCTTTGGTACATTCTAGGAATGAATATGAACTTTTTTTTTCCGAATGCGAAACTCTTATTCCCATTCAAGAAGAACACCGCGGATGTTCACGAAAAAAAGTACGAAAAGTATTTCTACCAAAAACTTTTCCCAAAACTTTCTCATAATTAGGTTACTGTTGTCGACAGTGCTTCCTACCACAATGTAAAAAGGAAAAGAAGAAACTTCCAACAAAGTCGTGGCGGAAGGCAGATTTAAAGAGTGGCTTTTTTTCCCTCTCACTCCCACTTTGGAGCATAGGACCGATTTTTCAGTTTCATTGATCATTTTATAGACGGTAGGACTCCTTAGATGGCTGATCAGCTCGTCGCAAGGTCTCTACCTAAACAGATGACAACACAAACACAGAATAAATTCATGCACACACCAAACATCCATGCTTCCCAGCGAGCGAAGACAGTACATGCTCGGATACCGTGACTGGCAAAGAGTGGCATGAAATTCCAGTCGGAGAAGAGAGTTGAAGATCTGTACCCAGTGAGAAACTGAAATATGAGAGCTGCAGTATCGATAAAATTGCTAAGGCTGCGTGCCATTGATCTCTTCGCTTACCCCTTTCCCTTCCACCCTGAACTGAACATATTGGATCTTATTTAAGAATAAATTCACACTTTGAAGACTGAAAGTCAAAATCAGTGCCAAAATTACTTTGCCACTAACGGTTTACCGCCAATCAGTTCGTCTTGGCGACCAGAGATTTCTTTCCACTGAACCATTGCCGTCATAGTCCATATTTAACACCCTCTCTGACGAGAAGATGGGTTTATCTCTTATGAACAAGATGGGTCTTTTGTCGAATGTACGTATTATATATATAGCATGTTATATAAAATTCTCACTTTTTGCACTTTATACAGGTTCTCTGTCAGTCCAGGCTTTGCGGAGCAGATCATGCCTCCCTTATATATCTTTTGCTACATCGGCTGCTTAGTCACTTGAATAGTCGTAAACTTGACCACCGCCAATTTTAAGCCTCGTATTTTCTATGTCTGACTTCGCCCTCTCGTACACTGCGAACACGTTCATTCTCATGATTTTACATGACTTCGTCTTGTTGTTTTCAAAATTTTGTTATATAATTATACATATACGGAAGTTTGAAAGCCGTGTGCAAATCGCGGAACGGTGTGCACCTTGGAAATTTTCCAGTGGTGAGGAGAACTTTGTTTTGTTGGCGCTGCAATTTTAGGAGGTAGATGTCAGCCGCAAATTTCCTGGAGGTGCTTAAACGATAATTTTTTTTAATAAGGAGTAGATTGTAATAAATGTTCTGAGGTCTTGGCTTCAGTCATTTCTATGTGCAATCTCTATGTAATCCTCTTATCGAAGATTACACCCAGATATTTTACATGATTGAGGAAGGGGATATTCCGTCCATGCCTCGGGGGAACTAAGCCTATGAGGAAAGTAAATGGCCCGAGTCTTATCTTCATTGGTTTTTAATGTTTCAGCGCTTACACCACGTCTCAGTGTCACTGACTCTTCGCTGCAGCTTTCTGAGAACATATTCCTCTATGCGGTCTGTCTCATGCATTGATGTGCCATCAGCAAAGAGACTAGAGGGACACCTGGAATTTGGTTCGTGTATATACTGCAGGCTGTAGGGAACAGAATGGAATATTGTGGCATTCCTGAGGTGGACATTTCACCTTTGACTGAGACTCTGAATTTTCTCTGAGAAGGAAAAAGTTAATAAGCTTGATTAGACTGATCGAAAGTTTAAATTTAGATCATTTATATAACAACCCAAGGTGCCACTTTGTGTCAAACATTTTTGCGCCGCTGATTTTCGTTATAACCACATTGCATTGCCTAGAAATGGCTCGCTTGTTTGATTACGTAACAGCATGTTTACTATGCCGTTGCCTAGCAACGTGTGATATCTCTAAATAAAGTATTCTGCCATGTTACAATATGACATGTTAAGATGTCACGTGCACATTCAACATAGACATCTTATTGTTGAAATATAATGTGATGTGTTCCGTAAGCCTCATACAATGAAGTGTCTTGCTGTTGCAGTCACGGAAACCAAATTGGTCTGCATTTAGCAGACCTCTTTCTTCAGTGTGCCTTTAGACTATTTTCGGAATAACTTTCTTGAATAGCTTGCTGTTGTAGACAAGAGACTAATTGGAGGTAAAATTTTAAGATTTTTTGTGTTCTTACTTTTTTCCGGTAACTTAATAAATTTTGCTTTCTCCGGAGGCTAAGGAAAATGGGACAGCCGAAGGCACTGATTAAATAAGTGTGTCAGATATACCAGTGGCCCTCTTGGAAGATGCATGAGGTATTATTTTGGAATACCAAGTTCACAAAACTTTCTTAGCTTCAATAAATTTGCTAATTTATATTTGTCACAAGGGCTTACTTGAATTACGGGCTGTAGTTTACAGACGCGAGAAGATCTTGGACTTCGGTTTCCAACCTCTCTTTCCTAGTTTTCGTCACACAGCTCATGAGATGCGAACTAGTTTGCTAAAGAATCCGCAGTTACGTTGGCTTTCTCGTTTGGGTGATATGTTACCCATAAATGTCCATAAACAGCGGTTGGTGCCTTCGATCCGTCCCTTTCCATAAGCGCTTTCGCAATAGGCCACAGAACTTGAGGTGTGACCTCACAGTACCCCACTTTTGCTTCCCACCGTTCGAGTTCCTTTACGTGTGTGGGGGTCATTCATCTGATGATTTTGGCGATCCAATTAACTGCGAATTTATAATAATTAATATATAAAAAATCCAGTTTGTACCTCACAGGAACCTAATTACGTCTCAGCCACATCAAACGATCGGTTAATGCTGTGTGATGAAGGAAATCGTTGTTTGTTGTGAAAACCGTACGAAACACACAAATACACTCAGTTGGCAGAATGAAGTTTTATTACGCTAAAGTAAATGATATTGATAATAACCACGGAGATTTAAATGATTAAACATCACGATAGTGTGAACAGTATGAAAATAGTAACAAGGTCTGGGTAATTTAAATTCGATATTTAAATACGGTATAAATAAAGAAATAAAATATTTAAACAAGTGGAAAGTATTTTGATATACTACTAAATCCTCTGATAATTGTTTCATGTTATTTTGTAGAGTATTATTCTTTTCCGTCAATGCCTCTCAGTCTCTGATAAGATTTATGTGCGACTATAACAATTCTTTATAGTTAAGAAGCACTCCATTACTAATTTCATAGAGACAGAATAATTCACTAAATTATAAAATGACCATTAGCCGAATTATATTAGTATTCACGTGTTTGAAAAGTAAAAAAAAAATTCGAAAGTTCGAAATTGTGACCTAAGATTTATGAAACCAAATGACATTTGATCAAAAACAATTTGAGCGAAGAGAGAAAGTCTAAGAATTTGAACGTACAAAGCAGGTAAGCTGTTTTCCAAATCAGGGAAATTCTGTTTCGCTGGTAGTTCAACAACATGGGTAAAGAACAGTGACTTGACGCAATATGTGAATAAAGTAAACTTAAAGAATAAGTAATATGAGCGTCTTGAATTTCGAGGCCCGCATGACATCGCTTGGGGCACACACGGTATTTTAACTATGAGAGCCCCCTATATGAATCCGAGCGTACTCATCCAGAGATTGCTGCAGTGTATTGCTTTCCATTAAGTACATTCAAAGAACTATAGGGCTCCTTTATGTTGCTTTAGGGTGTAACAAAACAAGTCGCAAGATTTATTCTGCAATTAGGTGGTAATGGCTCCACCATTATCAGCAAAATTGCTTTAATTACTTAGATATCTTTTGGGAAGAGTAAAGAAAAGTCAGCCCATTTATAAAACAGCTCAGCTTCTTGATCCTTGGCGTCTACCAATCCACCCCAATATGGATATCTTTATATTCAGTACTTTGCTTGCATTGCACACAATAATAATTTCTTGGAGGCTCAAATAAGGATTTTAATGATGTAATTGTTAATTGTTTGGTATCGAAATGAAACTACATAGTTACTATTCAGAATATAATATTTTATGTTAATATGAGGTAAAGTTATTGTTAATACTGCTCATTGGTGAAATAATTTTCACAAAGAGAAGATTTTTCCATATTAGTTCTTGTTTGAATTCAATAGATGGCACTTTCGTCCCAGCTTGATACTACTCGGGGAAGTGTTGCATCACAGAAATCCGATACTCACAGCTATAAAACACAGACGCCTTTCATGAATATCCTCACAGTCACAGAGCTACAAAACCCAGTGGTACTTCTGAACTTTGTCATGTCCTGTCAAACTAATCCTCCTTCCCTAATAACCATAATAAACTCAAGACAGGAACTCATTTAATTCATCAATGGCTCTACAGCCCTTTGTTGGGACTGGTCTCTTCTTCAGTTCCGTAATCTTCTTTACACAGACTATAGGACTCCTTGGATGAGTGATCAGCCCGTCGCTGAAAACACTCAGGAAAACATAAACCCGGCATGAACGCACGCGCAGACATCCTTGTCTTGAGTGGGATTCGAATTCGCGATCTCAGCGTTGGAGCGAACGAAAACAGTTCATGCTACAGACCGTTCGGCAACCGTGATCAGTTCAAGAAAGGAACTAAAGGGATGAAATTGAAATATAGATTTGTAATAATGCAGGCTTTACTAATTATATTTGCAAATAAATTTCAAGGTTATCTTGATTTTATCTTCCTAGTGATCACTTCCTTAGAAATTCTCCAACCTGAAGTGTTGAATTTATTTCTCACTGCGCGGTACATATTAATGTCACCTCAAACTTTGTTTTAAAGTATTATAATAATGTTAGCCGAAAGATGCAGTTTATGAAGCATCCCATACTTTTATTTTCTCCACTGCTCAATTTCATCGTTAATATGAAAGTGGACGCAATATCTATCAATACTAGTAATGTATCTGGCCTCACGAATAAAGGAAAAAAGTTTCTGTAAGCTGGAAAAAAGAGGACTATATACGTACACACAATTAAATTAATACATTTTTACTCTTTGCATCCTGTTACGTGAATACAGCTACCGATAATAATTTTACAATTTCAGCCGTCAAACTTAGAAACTCATATCTAATTCTAATTTAATTCTATATCCAATAAGTAGTAAATAAGTAAACAATAAGAAGTACACATAAAATATAACCACTTTACGGCTTATGCATGTAAACTAGGAATATAGTGATTAACACTAGTACAATGATAGAAAATTATTCAGACAAGATCACGTATTACAATTCACCAATTGATCATGTAACTAAGAACATCTGAAGATGATCCTTTAAGGATCGAAACATTCAGTGTGGTATAAATTAATAAATATTTGTTGCGTAGAAGGAGGAATTTATAAAATTAATGTTATTAGTTAACATAGAGTGTCAATCACAAAAATTCTAAGTAATGGATGAAAGTGAAACTCTTCTTTTTAATCTAACTCTCCGCTAGAAAGAGCAAGTGATGTGGGAGTATGAGGGTCACTATTTTCGCACGCTTTTAGCCAATAACTGGAACTCGAAATCTCATTATTGAATGGGATCAGTTTTTGAATCGGACGATGAAAGAGTCGCTCGCTGGATACTTTGTGAAAGCACAATTTTACTGAACTCAGTTTCACACTGAACTAAGTGAGTACTGATCCTCGCTGTCTACTCACCCATACTCAGTAACATGAATTTAATCCAATGAATATTGAGCAGGTTAGATCAGCGATCTGATTACGACAGTTTTCATGCCGGAATTTTGAGTTCGAATTTCTGTCACAGGCCGACTGCCCTGATTCTTCTTACGCTTGCTTCAGCGAATTCAGGACGCTTGAAACGACGATGCGTCACCTGGCTTTTCAGTGCGGTTTCGTAACTTTGAACAATGAACTACGAAATAGTAGCGATGTTCGGTGTTATACTTCCTTCAAATAATTAATAGTGTGACGTAATATGACCATTTGATAAGCGTCGGATCGGTAAACACGGCCTAAAGCCGGAATAATGGAACCAGACACGAAATTAACCATTTGCTAGGTAACGGTTTCCGAGACAACGTATTCATGAAGAACAGCAACGGAATCCTTGGAGGCGGTGATATCCGTTCGGTTCTCTGGAAGTTGTAAAAGGAGTTCATTTGTGACTTCGAAAGATTCTTCAGAGAAATACATTCGTAAGTGATTTCAGAAGGCAGTTCAATAACTGGGTATTCGGTTGTGAATTTTTAACCAGCTAACATTAGTTACCAAGCAACAACTAGCAAGCAGATCTGGAAGACATTATTTCATGAGCTATAGTTATAGTAATACTACGTATTTAGAGTGTTATAATTATTTATAGTTACGACTTCTGAGTTTCAGTGAATCTATCATCAAATCCATAACCCATTACTATTAGTCAGGACAACACGTAATCCGTGGTAACAGCTATCGTTATATGACAAGATTCGCAACATAAATCCACAAGTTCAGTATCGCCAGATACAGTGCTCGACATTTGAAACATGTAGCATTACCTTATTTTACTAAGCGTCTCATTTGACTACTAAGGAATTAAATACCTTTATGCACTATACTGCAGTAAATTCACAGGCCTGTTCCAGTGTATGGTTGTGTGATAGATAGCACGCTAACCTGACTATCTATCTATGGCTCCACAGCCCTTGCGGACCTTGCCGCCTTTTCAGTACGGTCCTTAGGACTCCTTACACATGGGATCAGCATGTCGCAAGGCCGCTACCTACACACAGAACAACATAAACACAGAATAAACGCACATATACGATACATCCATGCCTCGAGTGAGATTGGAACCCATGACCCCAGTGTTCAAGCAAGCGAAGACCGCGCGACCACTGTGACCGGCCGTACTAAACTGGCTACTGAGTAATTAAGTGGCTTACGCATATAAACAAAGTTCCAAAGGGGATACAATTTTAATAATATTGAAAATTTAAGGCAAAGACCGCAATATGATTGGAATACTTCACACGAAACCGCAATCCTGGCAGCCCAGTAATTCGAATATTTAATTGAAAATATTCTGTCAGCCACAAGTCGGCGTGGTTCTGACAGCTAGCTGGAAAGAATGTTACGGAAAGAGACAAGTGTTAACATTTCACTTCCCCTTGATGAAATACCAACATAAGTTTCCCGTTTCGTTTTATATTCTGTCATTTGTAGAATATGCAGTTATACGTAGCGCTAGGTCGATTGATTGATGCGTCAGTCAACTCTTTCTTTCATACATTTTTCCATCGAAGTGGAAACAAGCGAAGAGGTGGAAGGAGAACAACTAGGGCAGCAACTAATCGTGCGCTGTTTGTCAGCATCAATCACCAGATGGAATCGCCTCACCCCTTGATCCTAACCCTTGCCGTCTCACTGAAAGTTACTTCATCCTTAGCATATTCAAACATCAATTTCAAGAACATGCAAGAGCGAAAACTCACAGAATGTGCATGTGACAACTTAACATATCATATTTTAATATTATAGAATGGTCAAATTAGAGACATCATCCGTTGCTAGGCATAGTAAACACCATGCTACGTAATAAAACAAGCGAGCCACTGTTAGGCAACGGAGTGTTTCCTATAAGGTTCCGCCTGAGGCTGGGTAATACTCTTTCATAAAATGTGACACATTGGTTTGCTATATAAATTATATAAATTAATTTTTTCGATCAGTCTAATCAGGTTATTTTCTTTCTCAGACAAAATTCGGAGTCTCTGCCGAAGGTGAAATGTATCTGCTGAGGGATATACAAAGAAGGATGCCACAAGGTTCCATCCTGTCCCCTGCATTGTGCAGTACACATATAAATAATACGCTCCAAACACCTGGTGTCTGTCTAGGTCTCTTTGCTGATGGCACCTGTATATATGCGACAGACCGCATAGAGGAATATGTTCTCAGAAAGCTGTAGCGAAATCTCAGTGCTATTTAGACGTGGTGTGAGCGTTAGAACGTAAAAATCAATGAAGATAAGACTCAGGCCCTTTACTTTTCTCATAGGCTTAGGTCTCATGAGGCTTATCTTACTTTAAATGGGCGAAATATCCCCTTCGTCAGTTACGTATAGTATCTTGGTGTAATCTTCAATAGGAGACGGTGCATAGAAATGTCTGAAATCAAGGCGTTCAGAACATTTGTTAGAATCTACTCCCATTCAAAATTGAGCGTTTAAACGCCAACATTAAACTAACCATCCATAAATAACTGATTATGTCAGTAATTACTTACGTTTGCCACGCGTGGGAATTAGCAGCAAACACCTTTTTGTTAAAAATTGCAGCTCCTGCAAAACGAGACTCTTCGCACCATTGGAAATTTTCAAAGATGCACACCGGTCCGCGATTTGTACGTATCTTTCTATCTTCCGTATATGTATAATATTACATAACAAAATTGTGGAGGAAACAAGCAATAGTCATACAAAATCATGAGAATAAACATGTTCGCAGTATACGACAAGGCGAAGCCAAACATAGAAAATATGAGGCTTAAACTTGGCGGTGGTCAAGCTTATGACCGTTCAAGTGATTAAGCAGCCGTTGTAGCATAAGCTACGTAAGAGAGGCATGATCTGCTTTGCAAAGCCTAGGCTGACAGAGGGTTTTGTGTAGCGCAAAGAGAAATAATTTTCAGTAACATGACATATGTGCGATAAGTACACTGGCAAAAGGCCGAACTTATTCATGTGAGACACAATCATCATTTCGTCAGAGAGGATGTTAAATACGAACTATGATCGCAAGGGTTCAGTTGAAAAAGTCTGTGGTAGTCGGTCTCAATGGGTTTGTCGCCAAGATGAAGTGATTGGCGGTAAAGCGCCAGTCGTATAGTAACTCTGATTGTGTCTCTGACGTCAAATGACTTCTAATGTGAGAGGGGTGATTTGTGCAGGTGAAATAGGAAACTTGAAACAGTAGTAAGTTTAAGAAGGCAAAGTATTATACTTATCATCATAGTAGTTGGGAACAACTGAAAATTACCTCACAAGAGGATAACACTATTAAGGTAATATAAAGTATCAGTTAATAATGTTTCTTTGGGTTCATTATAGATACCTCATGGCACAAAAGTTTGTAACGTGAAAGCCTCCACAGATTTGAATAAAACTCTTAAAACCTATAGAACTTGCTTCAATACGTTCTTAAAAAACTGATCTCGGTTATATTAATTCGATAAAAATGAAAACATTTTCCACTCTGAATGCTCAAAAAGACACTTTCCTTTCATATTAGCCACTATGCGATAGACTTAGATAACACTGCACTTAAATTGTTCATACCCACAGAATGACAATCAAACTGTAGATTTATATCTGGTAGATTGCTCTGTGCGGAACAAAAATAAACAGATATGTACAAAAACCAGATAAAAATTCCGTCCGTGGAGTTACAGTAACAAATATTTCAAAATGTATGACACCTTTATCGCAAGACAACATCTTATCACTCACTGATGAATGGGCAAAGCGGGGTTAAGCGTAATCTAATATTAGAAGTAGATTGAAAAAAAAGCATAGGACTGAATTACAAACACAGTGCCTTTTCAGCAACAAGAATACAAATTGTAAGATTTGAGGCTTTCACGGCGGTGACTATGAAGAAAGCAGTCTTCTGGGATTTGGCACCGTGTATATGTGGTGTTAACCGACGTTTCGGAGGAATGTATCGCCTCCATCTTCAGGGTAGAAGAAAAATATAAGAGATCTGCAAGCGAAGAGAACGTGAGAACCGGTAAAAACAGACTGATTGCTTTCTTCAAGAATACAAATTATTAACGTTTGTGAAGAAAGAAGAGAACTGAACAAATGTTTTTTTTTTCCACACGCTTTCGTATGTTTTATGCCATGTATATTCAAATTCGCAGAGACCTTCATTGTTACCGTATCATTTTATAAAAACGAGTTTAGTGTTCCATTCAGCAAGCAAATATATAGACACGAGTACACGTATATTAACACATTTCTTGTTTCAGTTTACCCACATACAAAACAATGGTGCTATTGTGTAAAAATTATAAAAGAAAATCTTTTATGTTTTAAATACATGAAGCTTCTTAAAGTAACAGATTGGAGCATGTTCCGAAAGATCTATAGAGACGAAACTTACCTTGTCTATATAGATATTTCGCTGCGAGTAAAATTAATCTTTATTTTTATTTTATTAATATTTTTGAATCCTGCAAGTTTAATGATTTCTTACCTTGCTTTAATTCACCTCTTTAGAAGAATAAAAGTAACACCGAAATAAAATTTTGCGGAAATTGCGGAAGTTTTTATAACTTTTATCGTCGATTAGCGTGGAATGGTAGTTGCCTTTAATCAGGATGCGGTCAGAATTTCAGTGGAAGCATACAGACTCCTGCTGAGAGTATAAGCACGGAGAGGATGGCTACGGTAGCAATTATTCACAAGAGACCTCCAACTTCACTGAGTAAAGCACTGGGTTATTAATGAAAACAGGATGCCAGATTTATGTGAGAGACAAATGGATTTTTATGAAGGGGGCTCAACATGAAGATTGAAGGGTAAGAATATCTATTTTGGCATATTATAAATAGGAATAAAGCTTTTCTTTTTGGGAGGGGAAGAGAATAATGGCAAAAAGTACCTAAATACTTTATTATAAAAATTAACTTATGGAGAAACAACACAAATCCAGCTTTGCGGCTGTTGACGCGGCACATAAATAATAAAGAATTGAACTGAATTATTATTTAAATTATACATAAAGTTGCCAAGTTATTGGGCTCTTAATATAATCCACTCAACTTTTGAATGACTTTCAGGAAGAAAACCGCCTTATAAAATATTGCCTGGAATTGAATGAGGCATGATTCGCTTGTTACTGTATTTCTTAATTTTCTTTTGAATTTAATCTTTCAAGAATAGAGCTTACTATATTTGCCACATGTTTCAACATTAAAAATCTCTGAGTCTCTCTCACACAGTGCACTCAAGTGCGTCATATAAATCTCAGAATATAAAGCGATAATTTCCTTGAATGTCATTGATCGGTCAATATCCCCAGTATAGAAGAAATGTGTTACCTGAGAGGTAAGAACTGATTACTTAAGCATAGTTCATGAAGAATTCGTTCTATGGTAGCTGTGAACATTTACTTTAAATGAATACACATTTTGACTTAAGAAACGTGCAGTTATAGTATTGCAGTACATTACAACGCAAATAATTTTGCATTAAGAAGGTGAAGTTGTTTCTATGCTTAATTAAACACCTGACCATGGATACCTATGTAGTTTCTGAAGGTAATATTAAACTGGGTAATTGTTAGAGTGAGTGATCGCTTGACACCCCGGCCGCCTTACCCCCATTGTCCATTGTACACCAGGTTTGGTGGTCACCTGACATTGTCTGGATGCAGTTCCTCTGAGACATATTAAGCACAATATACCTCTCGTCCATAATGTAGTGTACTCACTGCACTAACTCAAGTTATTTTGGCCTTGATATATATATATATAGTATACTCGTATTACCGAAACATAATATAAGCTAAGAATGTTACCGCTTTTAAACAACGCATACCGCAAAAGGTCTCGAAAACTTTATGCCGAACAAGTATTTAATACCAATGCTGAAGACAAATATGAATATTGTTTCGGCGAATAAATTACAACATGACAGGAGAAATAGTTTGATAAATCATGTAACTTCATTTTAAAAATTACTATTTTGTCTGTTTCAAATACGGAATATTAATTGTACAATTTTCAAAAGACATCCAAAATATCAGCTTTGAAGAAATCTATAAGAAAACAAGGAACAAATTCTAGTAAATTAAGATTGAATTGCTCTGAAACAAACATACAGAATCGCTATTGGCTTCTTTGATTTCGTTACATGGTTGCATGGGCCGAGACACTACAATTATGTAGGCTTCGAGCATCCAACTGTTTTGTCTCGTTCACTTATATTTTACAGAGCAAACTTCTGTTTTGATGCAAAATTCTGAACGCTAGGCTTACTTTATAATTAGAATGAGGTTCCAGAGAGAAATTCATTCTAGGTACGACATCCACGCTTCCAGCAGTTTCCAACTGAAACAACACAATCAGCTGACTTGATTATTGAATGCATAAAATGAATAGGTTCCTGTCCGCTGCTGTTCTTTTAAAATATTTGGAACAATTCGCACTGATTCACGTAGTTGCTAATCCAACCCGACATTGACGCAATGGTGGTCTCACAGTATTCATGGGATCTCTTGTTGATAATTGGACGGCCAGAACAGAAATTTCAATATAACTTTTTTCTTCTTTGTTTATGTTCACTGGTCAGCTACTGTGAGTTGGTTACGTGATTCGCAGGTTTACATGCTTTTGTGTGACCAAAATTGTCGTATATTTCATTTCATTCATTCGTCAATGGCTCTACAGCCTCTGTTGGACCCTGACCTGTTCTTCAGTTTCGTAATATTTTTTACACAGACGGTAGGACTCCTTGGACGAGTGATCGGCTGGTAGCAAGGCCGATACCTACACACAGGACAACACAAATGCAGAGTAAACCCACAGAATCATTCATGTGTTGAGGGGGATTTGAACCCATGTCTCCAGCGTTCGAGGGAGTGAAGATAGTTCATGCCTTAGACGGCGCGGCCGCTGTGATCGGCGATTCAAACATATCCATAGATAAATTAAGAAACTAAATGGGCGTTAATAAAAGGGACAACAGAGAAACAAACCTTTCATCTCGTGTCCCATAATTCGAAATGTCAACTTATTTTTAGTATCACGACCTGCCAATAAATAATTCATGTTCTAACTTTTCTGCAGTTTTCTGTGTTAATTGAATTATTTTCCCGAAATGGAGGCCACTTTGTTTCAGTGTATGGTTCGAATTAATGATTTGGTTTCTACAGTTTCGTGGCAAGTAAATGTAAAGTAATACCTGTAACAGGCCGTGAAGGCCCATAGGGTTGTGAGACGTCAAGGCTCCCACATTCTCTAGACAATCGGCTCACAGATGGCGGTAAGTTTGTCAGCCCTAACGCGCCGGCCGCGCTTTACCCCCCAGGAAGATCCATGGTACTCAATTCTGTTAGAGACTGAGTCGACCCCAGGGCCACAGTGTGGCTGGAAGGATTAGGTAAATTGAAAAATCCAGTAACTTCATTGGTAATCGAACCCGCCACCTTTCGGTTTGTAGCATGGTGCCTCAACGAACTACGCTACCGTGTTACTATACAGTTTCGTGGCTCACAATTTAGTAGTGGATTTAATATAATTGTGACTTAGGTTTTAATTATCTCCATTTAAAATTCTGTTTATCGTGAAGTCTACTCCTGATCTGTAGCACTCAAGAGTGGCGTTGTCTTACGAACGTTTGAGAAAATACTGACATTGCTACGTTCTGGCGTCATTGTAATAAAGACTTGTATTTTATAGATTTTTATTTTCAACAAATTAATATCCATATAAATGAGTTGTGCAAAATCAAAGAATACATTCGGAAAATTTGTGTCCTTTTGTGGAATAAAACTTTTGATTGCAGTTTATTTCGTCATATCAATGTGCGTAACGATGGTACACTTAAAAAAGTTAACTTTTACACATATAAGGTGAAGATTGTGAATATCGGAAATTCTTCTAGGCCGGTCACGATAGCCGAGCGATCTAAGGCATGTACTGTCTTGCTCGCTCGGAAGCTGGAATCGTGGATTCGAATCTCACACAAGGCATTGATATTTGGTATGTGTTTATTCTGTGTTTGTGTTGTCCTGTGTCTAGATAGAGGCCTTGCGACGAGCTGATCACCCGTCCAAGGAGTCCTACCATCTGTAAAATGATGAGACCGTAGGGTATACGAGGAACGGATTAAGTTAGGAAAGTCTTCTAGCCAAATTAATGACTGTTATGAATTGTTCAATTCTGGCTAATGGAAAATTATAAGAACACATGTCATATGAAACGAATGAACCCATTAAAGACATCATTAATCTTCTGTAATGATACCATAATTTTGGTTAATCACAAGTGTAATTACTATATATACATATATACGTGTATATTTTCATATATATATATATATTTATTCATGTAATAATGACTCTATATTTCTTAGTATTTAACTCTCCCTCAAGGCCTAATATATAAAGAAAGACAAATATTTTGCATATTTTTTTAAAAAGAAACATTTTCCACTAGAGAAATATGTATGCGAGCAAATTGAATACCGTACCGATTTTAAGAAATGCGAAGCTGTGAGCCACATTACACAATATTATAGCGCGCTGGCATGGGTATACTGAAAACTTGCCTCAGCTTTACGGTCAGTACTCTGAATATGTCAGCATATACATTCACAATTTTGTTGTAAATATGAAATGTGGGAAGAATAACGGCTCAGGTTCAGTGAAATGTTCATTTTGTGTGAATGAACACGCATTAGTACAGAATAATTCGCATAACACTAATTTGCATGTGAAAAATATAAACAGAATGCTAATTACAGATGTGATTTTAATATCATAAATATAATTCAGTTGGTGCAGTGTAATAATCAAAACTGGTGCCATATTTGTCCATTGAAAAGGTTGAATGTTTTCCTTGGTTTTCATAAAAATGAGCGATACAGTCCTTTTTCAAGTATTCTCACATTGTTTTAGAAACATGTTACACCAGAATGTTTTGTTTCTAGTAATATTTAAAAAAATGCGATTTTATAACATGATTGCAAATTGGCCTATATTTCTGCAGAAATTTAATATATTACTTTTATGTTCGTAAATTCCAACACAATAGTTTTAAAGAGTCTCGTTCTTGAAAAAAAGATTTTCCATTATAAAAATCCATTTCAGTCAACGGTTTACTCTTTTGAGAAATTATTCCACTTCTCTGAGTGTTGGGTATTTAAAATATAATATATATATCATCTTACTGTTCAATTAGTATTAACCTTCAGTGGTTAAGTATTTTCACCGGCGATATGAAACGTTGTTATTTTTGTCTTCTATCTGCGTCCAACGTGCAAACTGATACATCTTCATCATCATCAGTAATCTGTCAAGACGACAGGTCCACAGTCTCTTCCAAAACAATTCCTCAACTTAATGCGATTTAGGGCTTTCTCCTTCAAATGACAGTATCCTCTTCTGTCCCCAAGGTCATCCAGTATCTTCTTACGTCTTCTTCCTCGTCTTCTTGTCACTTCTATCCGCCCCTCTATCTTTCCTTCGATAACTTCTTTTAGAAGGCAGTTTCTGCGTAAAACATGACCAATGCAATTAGCTTTCCGTTTTACACTGAATTGGTTGAAATCAAATTAGTGATTTTTCCTGTTCTCTATTTATTGAGATGCTTAAGAACACTAAAGTTAGCGAATTATTTTTTACCTTCTTAGTTAGTCATGGTAGGAGTCGGGATAGCATAGTCGATATAGCGACTGGCTACGGGTAGGACGACCGAGGGGTCTGAGTTCGAGTTCCGGTAGGGTCAAGAATTTTCTCTTCTCCACGTCATCCAGATCGGATCTGGCGCACACCCAACCCCCTATCCAATGGGTACCGGGGGCTCTGTCCCCTGGCGTGAAACTGGCCACTTACTTTCAGTTAGTGCCGAGATCAAGAAAATGTGGATCTGTACGTCCATCCCCATACGCCTTCGTGGCATAGTGCTTAATTAGTTAAACACAGGGGCAACTTTACCTTTTACTTAACCATGGTACCTCCAATAAAATTAAAATTCTGTACCTAATTTCAGTGATATAAATATTAAAGAATTCTATGAATTCTAAAATTATGTCCTTCCTAGATTTTACAATAGTGAACTATTTGAATGTTGTTATAGAACAGCAACCGTCTGCAGACTCCAGTTCAGCTGACTGTCAACAGAAAAAATGCAGTAAATGGTACTGTAGGTCTTTTAGCTACTGAATTAGCTTAAACAGTTTTATGAGACAGAAACTTCAGCAACAACCACGTAAAGTTAAATAAATCAACATTATTAATTGGGAATACTAAGATTACACATGAAAACAAGAAATAGGGGAAAGAAATCAAAACTCTCACGTTCATTAATGGGAAAGTATTCTTTCTGTTCTTTACCTTATACTAGAATCAGTTGCTTTTAAGCCAATTGTTTTTTCAGGTGAACAATAATTTGTATCCATTTTAAAATATATTTGAAATATAATTTCATAACTCATTTACGTCTGAAAGTTTTATGGAAATGCGTGTACTAGAATTCAATGATCGCTTAGAATTTATAATTAATTCGGTCTTATTCAATAACTTATATTTTTATAAGTACTTTCGGGAAAAATATTTTGCAGAATAATTTTGAAATACAAATAATATGAAGATCATGTTATCTAAAGACACTTTAAAATAATCACTCTAAGACTTTTGATTTGAGATAGAAACTGAATTTTTATATTTCTTTCTTCAAAATGTCCTTGAGTTGAAATCCAAGTCAATCTGAGCTCCGTTCTAGAAATACGTGTTACAGAAGTTTGAAGGATATCCCCTCAGAGATACCCCTCGTGTAATTTAATAAAAGAAACTTGGAGGAATATTGAAAACGTACATAGGAACGACAAATAGAGATTTCTTGAATTGAGTTGATGGACAGTAGTTTGTGTGCGCGCGACAGGAGCGCTGTAGTGGCACCGGCCTCTATCACTTACGTCGCTTGAAACATCAGTTGGCGTCGAGTCGCTGTGTTGAGTAGTTCGTTGTTCCACTGGCGATAGACGAGCGCGGGCGTCAGTGGTTAGGCGTGCGAACGTGTCGTGATCATAGTTGTACTTGTGTAGTGCGAGGGAAAATTGTTCTCTTTCTTGTGTATGTGTGTGAGTGCATTCCATAAGTAGCCATGTGATGCGTGAGAGAAATCGAGGAATAGTCAAATACGGTAAGGTTGCTTCTTGTTAACAATTATTAGAGAAATGCATGACGTGATTTTGAAAGAACGTGTTTGAGAGTTTATACTTAATATTCTGAAAACTTTCCTCCTTTTGCAAAACAGGACACATTTTTCATTCAACCCATGACAAATATCACATCATAAAATATGCAATGTATTAAACAGCGCGAATTAAGAGGTTAGTGAATAGGGCTTCTTAATGTATCATATCCTGGACACCCTAAAGAGATATCCTCCATATTTTTATATCACATTCTCTTCATATAAGACCCATAGTGGCTTGTATTTCAGTTTACAGTATAATGTGTTTAAATTGGAATAAAAATAGTGTCTTTCTCTATATATAAAATCTTGGTTTACATGTCGACCCAGAGTTTACGAGCAAGTATTTTAAAACATCAGAAGAGAGCCTTAATCTGAAAGTACCCAGTGTTCGTACACTTGATAATCCAAAGTTAACGCTGCGATAACGTTGAGGCTAATGATAGAATATATGACTTTGCATTTCACCCTCATTATCGATTTAGTCACTTGCCTGACACTCGAGGACGAAATGTGGCGTGAAGGCTCCAGTTTACGCAAATCTTCCAATAAAAATTTCTGTAATTTTGCTTATGTAACCCTTCCGCTCTGTTACAACAACAAAAACTCGATGGAAATGTAAGAAACCCTGTATATTTGTAACTGGGATTCTTGTGTGTGATTGGAAAACAAAAGTGGAGAAAGACCGACCGTGCTTTGTCACTGACCTTGTATCAAGCCGAGGTGGGAGCAGTGTGTGAGGGCTCAGCAGCAGTAACCTGACACTTCTCTTGGCTGCGTGGTTATTTTCCACGTGCAGAATTCTAGTGCTTTCTGATGCGCATGAATAAAGAATTTCTCTATAGTGGCATGAAATGTGTGGAGCGTATTAAATTTAAATGTTTATTTGAAGTAAATCAATGTGTTAACATATTTAGCTGCCCCATCTTAACGAAAGTGGAGTATAAGACAAGTGTTACTATTTTTGTGATCACGTTGATAGGATAACAGCTTTTCCACATTTAGTTCGGTTGAATTGGGTACAGCCAGTCTGTAGGATAGTGCTGTTATACGATCTAAGTTCTCAGCTTGCATTTACTAAGGTATGAGAAAATTTGTGGCACAAACATTCTATGTTCTCCAATGGTATATGCGGTTTGTATTTTTCCCTCTGCACGTGGCAGAGGCTGAACCCACTTGAGAGTCTCAGTATTGCGATTCAGACGAGTCAAATGGGAACTCAGACGTCCATGTTAGGTACATCTCATTGAAATGAGGGAAGTTTCATTCTGCAAACATTCGCTTGATTATGTAAGATTTGAGGTTTTCACGGCGGTGACTATGAAGAAAGCAGTCTACTGGGATTTGGCACCGTGTATATGTTGTGTTAACCGACGTTTCGGAGGAACATATCGCCTCCAACTTCAAGGTAGAAGAAAAATATAAGAAATCCGCAAGCGAAGAGACCGTGAGAACCGGCACCGGTTAACGTCGGTTAACACCACATATACACGGTGCCAAATCCCAGAAGACTGCTTTCTTCATTCGCTTGATTTTTCAGTTTTCTGCAGTATAGAAAGAGATTCTTAACAAAGAACAGTTGAAAACTCTTCGCCACATTTCAGCGAAATGTCATGAACATATTTTAATGATTTATTTTGCATAGACCTGCTGTACGAACTGTGAATGACATCCGAAAATGCAGTAGGATTATTAACGAGATATATTGCGGTTCACACATGCATTAATGTCACCAACATCGCAAATTTAATTGTTCTTAAAATGTGTGGAAATCAAACTTGATTGGATTAAGTGGATATACAATTCCGGGAAATTCGGAGGAAATAAACTTTAAATAAGGTAAATAAATATATATAAAATTATGCAGTCTACACAAGAACACTCTCTATTTAAAAACAAAAAAGACACTATTGTATTAACATTAGTTTTTATTGACGCTACATGTTTCGACCCTTATACTGGGCCATCATCAGGCGTACAATGATACCAGTCTCAGTTGTTGATTTGCATCTAATTCTTCAATAAGCATTCTTATTGTGTTCTTGAGAGTTTCTAAATTCTTAAATTAAATCTTTCAGTTAAAATTTAAAAAACTTAGATAATAAAATTTAAAAATTAAAGACTAAAGATTAAAATATAAAAATTAAAATTGTACTAAAATTGAAATGAAATATTTTGTGAGAAATCTCTTTAAAATTTTCTGACCACTATGTGTGGCCAATGATTTTCTGGTGGTAGAAGCGACGTGTATAATAACAGTTACCAAGCTTCACTCTGGTAGCAGAGGAACACTAGTTCTCTTATTTAAAGAAACGTCTATCCAAACTTCTGGACTATCTTCCAGCTTAAGGCCGCGCCATAGCTCAAGCGGTTAGTTGCTGGCTTCCCACCTCGGCGGCCCGAGTTCGATCCCCGGTCTGGTTACGTGGGATTAGTGGTGGACAAAGTGGCGCTGGGGCAGGTTTTCTCCGAGTACTTCGGTTTCCCTTGCCAATCTTCATTCCACCAGTTACTCCACAATCACCCTCACCTTTCATCTGGGGCTGGTACAATAGGCCAGAAGTGGCCGCAGTACAAGGCACTTAGTCCCACCCCACTAGCAATAAAAAAATTCATCTAGCTTATTTCATTGCAGTGGGCTTATACGACATGTAATTTTATGGAATTCGATTTATAGAGAAGATAAAACTCCCATGGCAGCGCAGGTTTAATCCATTGTGCAGATTATATGCACAGATATTAATGATTCTTTCTGTAAGGTATAATAACATCCATCACGTGAAGTGTTACCTCTTCATCAACGCATGGACTCCACATGACTATACAGTGTTCTCCAAATGGCTATTAGTTTGAAGCTCATGGTGAACTGTGAAAGATTTCGTTCCAGTTCATGCATTTCTGTCTTACTCCTGGTCACTCAGACTCAGAGCTGCGCTGGAGAAAATTTTCATTACGTTGTATTGAATTACATTATCTTGGATCCGAAGTTAGTCAAATGACAGTAGATATGGAATATGTCATATAAACACAGAAACATATGTACAGTACAACTGAAGTTTTCACACAGTGAAATAGGTTTTCTGCACGAGGTTATTCAAACATACATTCATATATAAATATATAATATATATATACATCAATACTGTCACCTGATGATGTTTACGTAACCTTCAAATGAATGTCATTTTTAGACAATAAGTATTCATGAACAGAGTAGAATGAATGTGTGTTTAAGTATCGTTTCAGAGCTGTTTTAAATCGTGCTTTTCCATTCACAAAACTTTTGAGATCAGATGGCAGATTATGACAAATTTTTAGCAGCTGGTTTATGGAGAGTGCTTGTGCCTTGTGTCAAAACTGTGTATATCTATTGGTCTGAAAATGTTCTTCGTTATTTCGAATTAAGTTTTCTTAGAACTCTTTCGGTTTCTCCGTTTTCACTCCTACACTGACAGCCGTTGTCTATCATGATATTAGAAGTTAGGTAAAAAAGGCAAACCTCTTCCTGTAACAGGCCGTGGGAATGCATGGAATTGTGAGACGTCGAGGTTTCCACATTCTCTAGAAAATCTGCTCACAGATGGTGAGGTCAGCTCTACGTGCCCTTTAACCACAGGGAGATTCCTCGTACTCATCTCTGATAGAGGCTGAGCTGACCTCAGGGGCATAATGCGGCCGGAAGGATTAGGGCAATCGAAAAATCCAATGATATCATCGGAAATCGAATCCTCGTCCTTCCGGCTTGTAGCATAGCGCCTCACGCAACTACGCCACTCCGTGGCCTCCTGAAATTATGTTACAATGACAGTAATAGTGATAATATTGACACGTATAGTGAGTTTCATGCAGGAGATGTTGAACTTTACAATAGAGTGATGGACTAGTAATCATGGGTGTAGGAGATTTAACATTCATTAATGGCTTCTGAATCTTCAACATCGATCTTTGAATTTTGTATTAAGATTTTTATTTTAATTTTTGGAATGACAGAACGACAGGTGTTATCGAAGGAACACTGTGGCTTGCTAGATATATCTTCTTACCTCAGAATCTCGACAATACAAGTCTGAACTATTGTCGCTATTAGTCCTTATAAGTGATTCGGACAGTTTCTCGCATAATTGAAAAAGTTCAATTTATCCCCGTGCTTAATTAATTAATTAAGCACTTTTCCATGAAGTTATATGGAGGAGTGATCAGCTTCACGCCCATATGTTATGAGGCCGAGTTAGTCTGACTCGACACGGTGGAGAAGAGAAAATCTTGCCCCTGCCGGGAATCGAACTCCGGATTGGAGGCCGTAGCCCGTCGCTATACCGACTGAGCAATCTGCCTTGAAACCTATTTCATTTGGCACCATTGCGGAATAAGGGAAGGCATTCCATCTGAACCAAGTGCCAGTTATACTTGTATAACAACGGAGGTCTAATTAGACTGAACTTGTGGTTTACTGCTTCGTAAGTTAAACAAGTAGAGAGGTTTGATCCTGGTGCCTTGTACAGCGCAAGTTTGCAGCTGAGGTAATGTCGCAGCCACGGTGATATACGTTTTCAATTTGTGAAGCGAGGATAGTTGCCAGAAAACAGAAACAAGAACTTGGGGTCTCAGGTTTTCTTTGTCGTGGTCTATTGAAAATATGGTCGCTTGTCTTCCCAGATAGTTTTGTTTTCGTTGTAAGTCATAAATTCCTATTCTGATATCTATCGCATAGAGAAAAATATCATAAAGAATATTATATGAATAATATGGGAATTTTTTGTTGTCCGGTTTTATAAACGTGTTGTTGCTAAAACTTTGGCTTTCAGTTTTCTTATACCAAGAAATACTGAGCTCATTAATCTTAAGGTTGGGTTTTACTTCAGAGGAGACATGTTATAGTAAATACGATAATGATTGTGTCAAACAATTACAATTATAATAATTATAGCAAATTATAGTACATATGATAATGACATAATCAGAGAAACCCTACATTAACAAACTTATATTTATGTGACAAACAGATATTTCTCAGTCTGTGTATCTGCGTGAATCACTGAAAATTTTGACTTTCCCCTCTGCATGGCCTACTGTAAACTAACTTCATGGAGTTTCTTGAGGAGCCGCCAGTTGTGCAGCTACTCAAGGAACTTGTCAGCATTTTACGGAACCCGAAGGTTTATTATCGTGTTCACAATAGCCCTCCACTTGTCCCTATCCTGAGATAGATCAAGCCAGTCCATACCATCCCATTCTATCTCTAAGACCCATTTAATTTTTATTCACCATCCTACGTCTTGGTTTTCCGAGTGGTCTCTTTCCTTCTAGCTTTTCCACCAATATTCTATATGCATTCTTCTCCCCCATTCGTACTACATGCCCTAACCACCCCATCCTCCCTGACTTGATCATTCTAATTATACTTATCACAAGAGGTGAAATCCACCCGTCCTTGGACTCGGTTAAGAAAGAAGAAGATTATTTTCCAATACTGAAGTGGGGGTACAGAAAGGACACACATTTTCAGAAATATGCAGTGAACTCACTGGTTTCCTGCACATTGTGCGTCGTCCTAATTTTTATTTAAAACGATTTTTCCGAGACTAGACTCTGTCTTCGTCCACCCTATCATCGGGAAATTTTTATCGATATGGCCCAACAGATTAGGCTTATCTGGGGAAGAAGGCAGCGTTCAGTGTACGAAACTTCGCTTTAAATATAAATTAGGACAGTGGATAACGTCAACTGTTTTATTAGCATACAGTTGTCATGAACGTTTAGATCTTAGAAACATGCAGACTTCTCATTAAAGGCTTTATCATAATTTTTTACATTTCACAGGAAGTCTTTACCCCTTCATCCCCTCTGATTCTTCTCGGAGAAACAAAGAAAAGGATGTAGGAGAAATCCAATAGAAAATACAAATTTCGAAATCCTAAAATGATCCGTTCTTCAGGAGTTTTATTAATTGTGAACATGCAACTTGAGCAGCTTCTTGGAGCTCATGTTCTCTTAATGCTGCCTACACTTCGTGGCTTAAAATCTATGGAGTGGTGCATAAAGCATTGTAGTATTCTAAGGTTGTTTGTCGGGCGCACCAAACAGCAAATTGTATTTACTTGCGCAGCAGAAAGCAACGCCAGATAGCAATGGTGACAAGATCCGAGCCAAATAAATGGGAATAATCCGAACAATGTAAGACGTGAAACTAGTAGACAATTCAGGAACAAAAAGGGGGAATATCTGAAAGGCAAAATTAATGATCTTGCATCACGCAGTAAGAACAAGAACACTAGAGACTTATCTATAGGGGGATGAATGAATTTAAGGAGGGTTACCAACCTAACCTAACTTGGTTAAAGGATGGAAAGAGTGATCTCGTAGATTTCCACAATATTTTGAGTAGGCAGAAGAATTACTTCTCTCAGATATTCAATATACGTACATGTTTTTCTTTATTGCTACTGGGGTAGGACTAAGTCCCTTGTACTGCGGCGATTTCTGGCCTATTTTACCAGCCCCAGATGATAGGTGAGGGCGATTGTGGAGCAGTTGGTGGAATGACGATTGGCAGGGGAAACCGAAGTACTCGGAGAAAACCTGCCCCAACGCCACTTTGTCCACCACAAATCCCACTTTACCAGACCCGGGATCGAACACGGGCCGCCGTGATAGGAAGCCAGCGACTAAACGCTTGAGCTATGGCGCGGTCGTAAATGGGGTTAGTGATGGTAAGCAGATGAAAATACTGTCACGTGTATCAGTGGCTATAGACGGGGTTTGGATTGGTGAATAGATTTATTTACAACTTACAGGTTTGAACTACAAATAAGTACGTGTATAACAGTATTGCTGATTTGCACACTACAAATCACTCAACACTATGTCTCCTCAGTCTGTTTTCACTAGACTTTACTTGGTAACAGCTCTCCACAATGGATATTTCTCTGCAGTGTTTTTACTTGAAATTTTCTGGTAATGAATTCAGTTGCCCGCTGGTTAACAGTCCACAGTTGAGCCATAAACTCGATTGAACTAAACCTGAAGTGTTCTTAGCTTTGTCTAATTCCTTTCTAGCCATTTCTTGCAGTTGCCAATTCCGAAGACTCCACTGGACTACCTTTCTGTACTCCTATAGCTAATAGCTTCGGAATTCGAATCTCTTATATCCACTCTGTACGGACTCCACGGAAAACACAACCTGTACCATTGACAAAGCCCGTTTACTCCGTCGTTGTCTAGCAATAGTCATCTTATTGTTCCACGCCTTTGCATCTGCAGGAATATGTTTAGCGACCCGTTGTCTAACAATGGGCATGGCGCTGATCACATAGTAAACACTTCTTACAACACCTTTCCTATTGTTGCGTGCGCATATTCCGGGCGTTGTCTGGAAATGGGTCTACATGTCACAATACATACAGCTGAGTCATTAGTATCCGAGCCTAGTCCTTCTGAGGTCGAAACTGTTAAGTTTTAGGTTGAAAAGAATAAATTGCCTGTTATTGATCAAACTCCCGCAGAACTGATTCAAGCAGGAGGTGAATAATTCCGTTGTGAGATCCCTAACTAGTTAATTCAATATGGAATAAGGAAGAATTGCTTGATCAGTGGAAGAAGGCTATTATTTTATCGTTATGCAAGGAGGGCGATAAAACTGACTGTAGCAATTATCGTGGGATGTCTCTGTTATCACCTTCATTCAAAAGTATCTCCCAACATTCTTCTCTTAAAGTTAAGTCAATATATAGATGAAAATACTGGAGATCGTCAGTGTGGGTTTCGACGTAACAGATCAACTAATGATCAGAATTTTTGCATTCGTCATATACCGGATAAATAATTGGAATACAATGACACAGTACATCAGCTATTCATAGACTTCAAGAAAGCCTGTGATTGAATTGGGAATGAAGTTTAGTAGAATACTGACACAGAGTTTGGCATACCCGTGAAACGAGTTATGCTTATTAAATATGTTTAAATAAAACCGATAGTAAATCCCTATTAGGTAAAATGTTTTTCTCATACGTTTCCTCTTCAGAATGGTCTAAAACAAGGAGACATGTTGTTGCTACTGCTTTCCAATTTTGTTTTTAAATATGCCATTAGGAAGGTCCAAGAAAACTAAGTGGGGCTGAAAGTGGATGGGACACGTCAGCTTCTGGTGTACGTTGATGATGTAAATCTATTGGGAGATAATGTTAATAGCATAAAGGAAAACACAGAAGCTTTAAAGCTCTAATGGACGTTGTTAAGGAAAATGACCTAGAAGAGACACAGAGAAGAGAAAACCATGTATATGTTGTCTCGTCACCAGCATGCAGAGCAAAATCGTATCGTAAGGACATCTAATATGTCCTTTGAAATTGGGATCATGTTAAAATATTTGAGAGAGTTCATAAGAAATAAAAATTTGATTCATGGGGAATTTAAAAGTACACTGTTTTCGAGTAATGCTTACTACCATTCAGTTCAGAATATTTTATCTTCTCGTCAGATGTCTGTAAAGGTAAAAATTACAATATATAAAAGTATGGGTGTAAAACTCACTCTCTGACATTCGAGGAAGAACATAGAGCAAAAGTGTTTGAGAAGAAGGTGCTGAGAAGATATATTTAAGGTAGAGGCATAAAATCTTAGGAGGTTGAAGAAAATTGTATAATGATTTCAATAACTTATACCCTACGTTAGTATAATTAGAATGATTAAGTAACGGATAATGGGATGGGATGGACAGAACATATAACACGTATGGGAAGTATTTTAGTGGAAAGCCAGAAGAAGGACACAGCAAGGAGGAACACTTAGGTTTAGATGGGAGGACGGGTCTTAGAAAAACAAAACGGGGTGGTATGGACTGGATTTAACTGGCTTATTATAGGGGCCAGAAGGAGGCTGTTGTAAGCGCGGTAATGAACGTTCGGGTTGCGTAAAATAATAGGAAATTCTTGGGCATCTGTTCGATTGGAGGATTCTCTAGGAGGATTCCTCTCTGTGGATTTAGTGAATTAGTCAGTTACTTAACAATAAGGAAATTCAATTAGAAAATATATACAATATAGTGTTATAGAGCCTGTTTTGTTGGACATACCGTTTATCTGATGAATATGTTACATATCTGAATTATCGCGATTTGGCTGTATTCCCGTCTTCGGGGGATTACATGCCATTGATGTGCCAGATTTTTATTATCGTAGCACTTCTAATATTACTGGCGATTAGAACGAGGAATATCAAATACAACCACTTGTGGTACCCAAATAACCCCGGTTTCGAACCCTAACGTGTTCAAAACCCTTCGAACAAAATATTAATAAAATCATGTTAGTAGTATGACAAGTTGGGAATAGAATCAGCTATAGAAACGACGTATATATATGTGATATCCTTCAGACTACAGAGACTGTCCAAAATAATGTCAGTAAAACCTTAGGTTTCTCTAGATGGAAACTAATACAAAGATTAATAAATGGCGGAAAGGAATGGAACTTGTGTGAAACCAAGTTGGTGTGGAACATGTAAATAACTTACGTATCCTGTTACTACTTTATTGCATTAATATTACCTGCGGCAGCTATTTATATTTTCGGAAAGGATTTAGGCAACGAAAAAAGTGTTTGTATTTAAACCATACGCCTCACAAGCTGAATTTTCATTCAGGGATTGAAAGAGACGCATCAGAACCAGCAAGGATCTATCTGCCTATGGCCCTACAGTCCTTTTGTTGGACAATGGCCGCTTTTTTCAGTTTATTAATCCTATACATAGTCGGTAGGACTCCTTGGACAGGGGATGAGCCCGTCCCAAGGCCGCTGTCTACACACAGAAGAACACAAACAGAATAAACGCACACAAACATCTAAGCCTTGAGTGGGATTCCAACCCACTATCGAGTGAGCGAAGACAGTTTATACATTAGGCAGCGCAGCCACTGTCATGGGCAAAACCAGCAAGGATATATTGCGCCTTGTCTCTCGCATTATCTGTTTGCTCGAGACAGTTAAATTTGGTACAAGATACAGATATTCTGCATGCTTCCTGTAGTCTCACAGCTGCAGTTTAAACAGGTGTGGCATGATAGCAATGCCTATGTAAATTTGAACATTGTCTTTGATATATTTGTTTCATTACTATTTTTTACGTCCTAAGTTGAATTTATTTCTCTGTGTTTGTCTTATGGGACCACCTCCATTTCCCCATTAGCACGACCCGCTTCTTGACACCTTTCAGCTATTGCTATCGATATAACCAATGACTCTGATTTTGAGAGCATCATGTACAAACACGCCCACAAGCACACGCACGCACAGAGTAGTGTCTATAAATCTTTGTTTTTCTCTTCCATAATTCGTGTTTTTTCGTTTATGCACTCACAACATAATCTGAGGAATGTAACATGATCAAAATGTCATTATGTCCATAATCATGTAATTGTGTTAGATTTTCTTTGACCACAAAGGCGAGATGCAGGCTGACTGACAGCGCCGTGAAGTGACTCACGAAGAGAGAGTAGAACTTGTCACATTTAGAGAGATTTAAGAGCCTGCATGTGTCGGCCAGAGTAGGTAACGTTGATACTGCTCTTTTTATGCTGGATATGTAGACTGGCTCACACAATTATGCTATTAGTCTCTGTCCCACAACTCGATATATAGAACAGAGTAGATAAGGTTTATATAATTGTCCGTTTGATATAGATTATTTGAGCATTATTATAATTTTGTTGGTAGTGGCCAGACTAGATATTTTGGACGTTAGAGTCGCCTTGCTGGATGTTGGTCAGGTTAGATAATTTGGACATCATTGTTTATTTGTTGGTTGTGTTGTTCATACTAGATAATTTGGACTTATTGTCGCTTTGTTGGGTGTGTTTGTCAGACTAGACAGCTTGGACTTTACGTTCCCTTCGCTGGAGTTAGAGATCCGTGTTGTATTTAGTCGTTACATTTTCTTCTTGCTCTGTTGCGCCGGGTATGTGCTCCAGTTTTTACCTTTAACGTTCAGGAGATCCTCAGTTTTGTTCTTACCAGAAATAGATTGCAACCCACTTCATTAAATCTATGTGTCATTTCAGTGCAAATCTCTGTTACGGGTTTAGAATTTGTATTTAATACTTTTGATACAGGAATATGAACTTAGAAAGGTTACTCGAAAGAGAGCGGCAGTGTGATGTTAGCAACAGGCTTCATACATCCTTAGAGCTTCATAAATAATTAGAACGATGGTCACAGTAGCCGCGCGGTCATGGTGTGAACTGTCTTCGCTCGCTCGGGCGCTGGAATCGTGGGTTCGAATCCCACTTAAGGAATGGACGTTTGGTGTGTGCATGAGTTTATTCTGCGTTTGTGTTATCCTGTGTTTAGGAAGAGACTTTGCGACGAGCTGATCACTCGTCAAAGGAGTCCTACCGTCTGTGAAAAATGATTACGGAACTCAATAAGAGGCCAGGGCCCCGAATGGACCGGAATAATCATCGAAAAAAAATATAATTATAATTGAGTGTAAACTTTCTGAGTCTCATATAATTCGAGCACAAAATATCATTTCACAATTTACTCTTATTTTTGAGTCTAATAATCGTTGGTATGGCGGTTAAAATTACGTCACAAGACCTCTTAATAGAGGTCGTTACTAAAAATAAAATACGTATTCTTGTATCGATTATTCTGGATAGAAAAATGGTCTCGTTTCAGTTTTCTAATCCACTGTAGGCCGGTATTGCAGTATTTTTATACTGATATTGGTTTTGGAAATTACTGTTCCGGTTTAATGCCGCTGGTGGTAGCATAAAGAGAGCGAATTAATATTTTCCCCTATTTTTGTGAATTTAAAACGATACTTATTCATGTTTTTTTTCATTCTGGTTATGTAAACAGTGAATATCTACATGTTACATCAATATGGATATATGTGTATGTACATATGTATTAGTATGGAAAAATATATCTTGAAGCGTCAACGTGTACCTCGAAATGCAGTCATCATACTTGGGTGTCCAATTTCAATCTTTTATGTCAGAGGAGTCTTTCTTGTTACCTGAAACCTCTTTGGAATTTCGTATTTCATAACTTTCAGAAACGAACGTTGTTAAAGAGTATACGTAATATTAAACTGAAGATAATGCAACAGGGCGATTAAAATTTAAACAAATTCCTGGAAGAGAGTAATTTTATCAAGAAATACCAAACTCGGTTAGTTAATCTGGATTCCAGTGTAAACAAGAATTTTAATACACACAAATGTAAACAGGTTTCTCTTTATTTGCTCAGATTTGTAGAGTAAAGAGGGACTTAGATAATAATTCTGTGTAGTGTTTCATATCTGTATTCAGTGAGAATAAATTCGATTCGAAAGTGATTAAAAGAGGTCAGTGACACGTGGGAACTCGAGAAGGTTCGAAACCCGACGAACAAGTTCGAGTTCTTGTAGATTAAATTCATGGAATGGATGCTACCATCAGATTCATAGTATAGCAGTCCGTCTCTCACATGAAAACGTAAAGATTAATAAGTAGGATAGGAAACAAGGTTAGTATCTTCTTATTTACTTGTACTACTTTTTTGTCCTTGAGCTTTGTATACTGCCCCAGGGCGGACTTAAAACCAGGGCCAAATATTTATCATATCTGTGTTACTGATATTTATCAATTACATGTCCACTGGGCATTGTTTTTAGAGTACAATTGCTTTATTAAAATGCTTGTTATGTCCAAACTCGGAAAGGTCTAAAGTGTCGAACAAGAGTGTCCAGGGTAGGGTATTGATTTATCTGTCTCCCTATTTTTGTCTACCTTTCCCGTGGAGAGGCCCTGACTACGATAGCTATGCAGTCATTTCACTGTAAACTATGAAATTATCCTCTGCTGAAAGCAGTGTACAACAGAAAACATAGCCACTAGTGCAATAAATCTTAGACCGCGTTACTTTCAGAGTGTGTACAGTACCAAGCGAAAATTCATATTAAAATTAGAATTTTTGTGTGTTAAACTTCGTCGTATTTCGAATATCTCTGTGTTATAGTCAATGATATAGACCCATCAAACGTTCAAGAAGTGACATCAGGGACTGTGACTTGTTATGTCATGTAATACAAGTACTCGTATGACATAATTTTCTACTGCAGGGAGCATTTTGTGACATATGGGGCACTTCATGGAGCATGTAACTGTACCGCGGCATATTCAAAGAGGAAGCTGCAGTAGAACTTAAAGCAGCACCAATGATATGTGTCACCGTAACCAAACCTTTTTAAAGCGTTATTTTTCCCGTTAGTCTCGCGTTAAGCGAGCGTCATTCACCGTATGAACTGAATTGAATGAAGCCATCTTGTTCTTCACGCTACTCTGATTATAGTTTAACTCTATTTTCAACAACATATACTGTAGAACACATTTTCCGTGACTTATAATGCCAAGCAACAATAGCAAATCTTTAGATGTGATTCGCTTTTTGCTTTCGAAGCCCTTATAAATCCACCACTTTAACACGTAAAGCATTCTTGAGTGGAGAGAGAATCTTACGGGTCATTCCTACCAACGGTGCTACCAAAATAAAGATGAATTTTCGCATGGGTGGGTAAGGATGGCAAATTCCATGACCAAAAAACTAGGATAACCTCATTATACAGGAGAATATTATATATTTCTGATAAATATAGCAGCATATGTGCTGATACAGGGCTTGCAAAATGTCGCTCTACTCAATATAGATACATATTGCTGAGTATTGATTATAAATTATGTATTATACCAGGTCATATATCCGAAGCAGGCCTATGTATTCATCAGTTACGTACTACCAACAAATTCGAAGATAATAAATACCTCGAAATATATCAGACTCGCGTTCGTATTTAATATATCGATATCCAAAGCTTTCCAGTTTCATTCAGTTTAAAATAGAGCGTTTCCTTGCTGATTTCATATTCTCTTTCGTCATTTGTTAATTAACCTCTTGCTGTAGTGTATACATGAAAATCAATTTCATTGACGTTTCACTTAGGCTCTTTTCATTCAATGAGAAAGCTGACTAAAGTGACAAAGCTTCTTACCCTTCAAGAGCCTAGCGACACCGTATGGAGACTTTTAAGTGCAGCCGAGTGGCCGTGCGACACCGTAGGGGTACCCGCAGTCCACGCGTGCTCACAGTGTTTTAAAATCGAATTTTAAGATAGAAATTTTTGTTCTACTTACATTATTTTTGGACACCAGCTTCATAAGTAGACAGTCTTCCCTCCTGCGTCATCTAACTGAATGTTGCCTTCGTGTGGTACTGTTGGAAACATCCGGAAATGCGGAGTCCGATGTCGCACTTCATGCACTTTGTCCTGATGTAACTCCGTTTCCCACGCGAAGAGCACACACGACGCCTCAGTCTCTAATTAGAGGAAGTCGGCCAGTGATGTCGAGTGGCCTCCTATAATCGAGATATCACCGATGACACAGCAGGAGGTGAACCGATGAGGGCGAGGTGCACCCCTTGCAGCATGTTCCAGCATGTTGCGCACAAGGGCGAGACGAAATCTCTGTGTGAGAATTTCGTGCCACAGGATGACAACAGGATGAAACTGTTCAGAATCGTCAGATTCAGGAAATGGAAAATAGTTTATTTGTCCATTTCCAGGTCCTACGACTGATGCTATAACTGTTTGCCATTCTCTCCGCTTTGTCGACATAACCCATGTGCGTGTTGTAGTCAGCAACAATTGCTGGCTTGATGGCATTTCCATGCTCATCACAGAAACTGCCTTCTGCTGGAAGACACTGCATGTTTTTCCTTCCAAACTAGTGCTGTCAAATTCCGTCCCACCTTAACACGAATGTCATCTTTCTTCAGTCAAAATTGTCTTCGTCGAAAATCGTCAGGCAAGCCCTTCCGATTAGGTCTTGACTGTCCCACAGCACGTTATGTCATTTGTCATCAGTTTGTCAAACAAGTCTGGTGACGAAAATAAATTGTCCATGTACAGTTTGTGATCTACGCCCTCAATACGTCTGCATAGGCCCCTTGATTACAGTGAAACTAACTTAGAAGTATAAACAACATGGCTGCTGTTCAGTCTGCTAGATGCTTGCCGACGGTCCAGAGGAAAGTACTACTAGATTTTCAGGGTCGAATTGTAAGCAGGACAATCCGACATGGAAGCAAGAAGCAGCATATTGTTTATTGCATGCTGGTTCCTCATCTTATGATACACTTAGATCGTGAAGATGGATGCAGTACGCTACTCCGAAATGTCAATACACTTACGTATATCAGAATACACTGTGTCAGATCCTAGAAGTTACCATAATGAGAATTTCCGATCTCGTATTAAATCCATATATGTTCAATTCTTCAGATAATGCTGACCTATTTCATTTCAGAATTAAGTTCGATTTCTAAAACAGATAAGATTATTATTTTTGTATAAACGGTGTTTAAAATAGACCCTGTTTTAAAATAATTTTATTGAGATATTATTAAAAAGTTATAAAGAGAACGCGCGTAATATATTCCCAGTGAAAATAAGCATCCTTTTTGCGTCTTACCTTTCAAGGTTAAAACACGGCTTTGTTTCTTATATTTTCCAGAAATCTTCTTCCTCCATCTTTACTTGATCGTAGCAGTTGATTTCTTCTAAAGAGACAGTAACAAAGCACGAGATTAGACGTCATCATTTCTCAGAAGGTCTTAAAGCAGATTATCTCCCTGAAAACTTCAAGACTCAAGCCAAGTTATATTTCCAGAATGTCCTTAAACTTAAAATAAGTGACCAGAATTAACATAAAATTGATTTATCTCTATTATAGAAAAAATTACTTCAGTGGGCCTACAATACAACTTAAATATGGACGGAAATCAGAGTAGCTTTCACTCAGAAAATTTTAATCAGCCCTGTATTCACTGTCGAGGGATATACTTAACTCCTCTAAAACTACGTTCCTGTGACAGGGTTGGCAGTATTGGAGGCTAAAACGCGCTCTTTGTTTTACAGTTTGGAATTATTTTAGCATGTGGCCTGAACCTCTTGTGAACATGCTGTCTGCTAGGTGAGCATGTAATGTATATTTACTATGCGGTTCAAGTCTGAAAATTCATATCCCCTTCCCCGAAATATCTGTAGACTAACCATTGACTAGCGAGGCGAGAGCTTAAGCTACACATGCGAAATAATTGAGCTGTGGAAGAGTTTAACCCACTTAATGTTCAAAGATACGGAGTGGGTTTTAGTAGTAGAGCATGATAGGCCACAGTTCTAAGTAAATTGGTTGTGGTGTCGCCTGTGATCCCAGCAACCAACTCTGCACGAAGTGGAGACTGGAGTAGAAATTACACAGGACAAGTGGCATGTAATTAAGCGATCTTGGAGTGTAAATAAGGGGACTGACTGGACATTTCTACCCGCTACAAATGTCACACAGCAATTTTCATTGCGCCAGCTTTTCGTGTTCTGAATTTTTGGGGGAGGAGCGTGTACGGGGGCACCGTACGAATTTGTCTATTCAGCATTATAATTGAGTTCGTTATTGTACGCTGAGGCTAAATGTTTGTTAGAGAATGTTCGTTTCGATAAAAGAGTTATTATTTTTTTATTTCATAAGTTAAAAAAACCAGAGGCCTTTTCCTACCCAGAAAGTACATTTTTCCCTGTAGCTTAGATGCTACACCTTGCACGTTTGTCTGTGGTTTTTAGAAGTGATGGCAGATGTTAATGTAATTAGTAGACATTACTGAAGAATGAAAGAGAGGAAAGTATAAACTTGAAGTTCGTTTGAAATGACAGAAGTGACTCGAGAAAATATAGTTCCTCTCTATCTTATCTGAAAAAGGAGGCTTTGGAGGTTGTAGATTGATGTGAATTATGAAGATTTAGTTTGAATCAGAGTTTTCGAATCTCAGAAATCTAGAATGCCTTGCAAACCTCATGCGATCCTCATGATTCCGTACCAGGCTTCATTCTCTCTGCGATGATTTAAGTGTCAACCATCAGGTTTACTTCTACGGGTCAAGGCAGAATGGGACCTTAAGGATATGTCACCCTCGACTTTTGTAAGGAATCAAAGTTGAAAGAGAGGGAATTATCAAATATTAATACAAAATGTTTAAAATTATTTTTAAAAATAATGCTTCTATTCTGAATATCATAAGATTATAATTTCCCGAACTCTGGCTCATGACAACCTAGGAAGTTGCAATGTACCATGCGGTGGGTCGGAACGTTTTAAGGCATTACTTAAAGCAGCGTTGTATCCTCGTTCAATTTTGTCAAGTGAGTAAGATTCAGTATAGGCGCTTGCTCAATATATAGCCTCCGTCGGAGAAATATTTCGCGAATTTTTTCGTGTTTATACATGAATATTTTATAGCTCCCTGTGGATGGCAGAAATGTTGCAAAGCTATTATACTTTCTGCCGTCGCCATATGATTTGATGGGGATCTGCAACAATTTGCATAATTGCACTTTTCTCTGACCGTTGAAGCTGTTTTGGGATGGGTTCCGTGGTCGCATAAATTTATGTATTTTTTTATTGCTAGTGGGGTGGGACTATTTTTTTAATTCCTAGTGNTTTCCGTGGTCGCATAAATTTATGTATTATTTGAAGTACACGACCTCACACAGTTGGAGAACTCTTGACCTAAGACTCTATTTTTTTTTATTGCTAGTGGGGTGGGACTATTTTTTTAATTCCTAGTGGGGTGGGACTAAGTCCCTTGTACTGCGGCCAATTCTGGTCTATTGTACCAGCCCCAGATGATAGGTGAAGGTGGTTCTGGAGCAATTGGTGGAATGAAGATTGGCAAGGGAAACCGAAGTACTCGCAGAAAACCTGCCCCAGCGCCACTTTGTCCACCACAAATCCCACTTGACCAGACCCGGGATCGAACCCGGGCCCCCGCGGTGGGAAGCGAGCGACTAACCGCTTGAGCTATGGCGCGGCCTGCCCTAAGACCTTAAGTAAATGTGAGAAGAGTAATCACATTTTCTGGCTGCCACTCCTTGAAAAATTTCCCCTCCCCAGAAAGAAGTCTAGAGACGCTCTGTGGGTTGCTGTAGTGATTCTATGCTAATTCGGAAGGAACGCAAAATTATGACGACAAATTCCTTTTTATTGGAAAGACAGGGATGAATCATTATAGCAGTTAGGGAAAAGAATTTAGGGATTTCCCGAAGAAGAGTATAGAACTTCGGAAGAAAGTAACGCGTGCTCCTGTAACTAGACTGTAATTCCTTTTGTGAATTTATATCCACATTTCTGTGAGCAATATTAAGTGTGATGTATTAGCAGTCTCACCGTTTCTGCAAAAAGAAGTCTGTGTTTCATATTCTGATCTCTTTTGTGGATACTGAGTGAAAGCAGACGCAGTTTACAAAAGTTAAACGCCAATAGCTATTAAATTGAAATGTCAATAACACACATCTGCATAAGCAACGAAAGATCTGTTATATCCAGTAAAAGGGAAATAATTAAGATATGTAATTGAGAATTATCTGTAATGAAATCGGAAAGAGCATGTATCGATGTAATAATTATAGTATTATTGGAAAAGTTTCAATATGTACGCGGAACTGATTAGCAACTAATTCGAACGCCGCGAGTTGTATTGGCTTCTCTTGTTGATTAGTTTAAAACGATGCCACCATCTTCGCCATCATGCAGAACTTCTGCTCGTGTTGTTGGGGGATAATTGCATATGTTGCCAGAAGATAGCAGTTCAGGTCTTGGAAATGACTTAGGTTTTAATTTAGTTCCGTCATTCTCCTGATAATGAAGACATAATATAGAAAGTAAGTAAGTAAAAAAGTAAAGTACAGCTATCCCTGTAACAGGCCATGAAGGCCCATAGGGTTGTGCGACGTTGAGGGTCCAACACTATCTAGACAATCGGCTCAAAGATGGCGGTAAGGTTGTCAGCCTTACGCGCCGGCCGCGCTTTACTCCCCAGGAAAATTATTCATTTAATTCCTGGTACTCATCTATAGTGCGGCCGGAAGGATTAGGTGAATTGAAAAAAAAATCCAATGACCTCATCGGTATTTGAACCCGCGAGCTTCCGACTTGTAGCATAGTGCCTTAACCACTACGCTACCGTAGATGCTGTTATTAATTTTTTTACAAGTCTCACATTAAAATCATACTTTTTAACATTTTTATGGCACAGAGCTTTACTGTATATTCGGTAAAATATGATACACCCTTCATGTGTCTACTGAATTCCATAATTATTTAGAACTCAGCATACCGTTAACAGAACGGCAAAACTTGCACTTCAGCATCTTTCGTGAATATTGTATCCTTGGTAGTGACAATCTACGAAGCATGTCCTGATTCAGACAAAATATTTAAGTGACATTGGAGAAGTTTTATGAGAAGAGAACATTTTATTTGGGAGTGTTGAATTTAGGCTTTAAAATGAGAGAAATTCCACAAAAATGAGACTCAATTCACAGCGTCCTAAGAAATATAGCATTTTATATAGTCTATGAGGCAAAGCATGGTTCGACAACTTTCGAGCATTGTATACGCCGCTTGAAGAAAATTTACATAATATTAAATCGCGAGGGGGAAAGTTAAAATTTATGTTTGAAGCATTTTACAGTCAGTTTTATATTTACCTGAAATATATTATACTAGCATGAAGCCGTTGAAAGTTCAACGGAGAATTATTCCCGCCACCATCGTCATCCTTGGCCATATTATATGTAATTCACAACGACTCTTTTTATATTTGAACCCGTAAGGAGCATCTGGAAGTCACGCGTTCTCTCAGTATGCACACTGTGTGCCTGAATAGTTCTGGAAAGAAAGCAACATTCGTAATAATGTCCTGTCACGTGTTTTAGTGATTAGACAGAGTTTAGATTGGTGAATCGGTTTATTGACCACTTAAAAGTCGTTAGTACAAATAACTATTACATTATTGCTGAATTCCACACTATAAATCACTCAACACTATATTCCCACTAGAGTTTACTTGGTAACAGCTGTCCACAATGGATGTTCTGTAGTGTTTTCTCTAAACGTTTCCTTATAACAAATCTTAGCAATGGAGATTCTTTAGCTTCCGTTGCCCGCCGGTTAATACTCCACAGGTGAACCATCAACAGCACTGCACTCACTCGCTCTCTATTCTCCTTCTCAATTGATTTTCTTCTGAAACACTTATATAGTCTCAGAACGAGCATAAAGAAAATACCTGCGTCATCAACCCTTCCATTGTTGTGTGACGTCAGCGCGCACGCGTAAACTGCGGATGCTTCATAGCAAACCGCTTACGCGCCAGGTATCGTGACACCTCAACTGTTGCTTGCCGGCGTCACCTACCAACGGCTGAGGTTTACAGAGTCACCATATAACAGCGGGTCTATACGCCACAGTACTCATCTTGATAGACTGACGATACTTATTCAGCTATGAGGCTCTCTAGACTTGCCCAGTGAACTTCCACAATGGTGGACACTGCAATACCGACTCAGCATATCTTCTGCTGCTGTTCATTGCTAACATGTTGTTTCTATTTGCAACTACTTGCTAAAGTTTGGCACTAACTTCGCCGACAAGCGGTGGTCATTCGGTCAGTATAGTTCGCTTGCGGACTAAAACCACGGAATTGGTTTTGTTTGTTTTTGTTAACATTACAACGACAGAACAGCAAGCGCTAGCCTTTACAATTTTAACACTCTCGGAGGCACTCTTTATTTCCCTTGACGTTCCTCGAACGAAACTTACAAGATTACAAGTTGCATTCGTTATCGACTTGCATGTCTCTAAACACTCGCGATGTTTGTCTCGTAACTGTAATAATTTTAAGGCAAAAGTTATAGCAACGAATTGCTGAGTCCTGAGGGATTCCTGCTGCCGAAGTCCACTTCAGGGGACTCAGTAACAGGTCCATCCGTAGCAACAGCCGTTGAGCCTTCCACGCAGTTCCCAGTATGAGCAGTAAGATGGGCACCAGTTTAAACACTTATTTTAGTGAATGTACATAAACTTTTAGTGTTCTCGAAGTATGTTTGGTTTTGTGGATTTGAAAAGTTGACCACTCTGCAACCTTGTTTCTGTACAAGCGTAAAAGTGGTTTCATTCACTATTCATGTCTAATGTTGTGTCTCCTTCACTGCTGTTTCCTCCTACCCTTGAAACACATCCCTTCTCCCCATCGTGTCATCTTGGCAACATCGTCATAACATTCTGTTGCTGATATGAAGAAAGTACAGCGCCGTAACAACTCCTAGTAGATAACCTCTTCCAACCCTTTAGACTGGTAATACATGATTTGCATCAAATTTCCCTTCTTCACAATCTTTTGTATTTTGTCAAAAGAACCGGACGTTTCTTATGGTGGGGATATCATGGGACACTTGCATATTAAACAGTGAACACATATATTCAGTTTTCTTTTATAGGGTATAATCAAGACTAGTATAGTCTAAATATTGATTGCTTATTCATTCGTCCTAGACCTATATACGAGTATATATATTGTGGCATGTACACCCCTTACTAGGCAAGGACCGCGAAATAAATAACTACATTAGCCGTTACTGGGTAACGGCTCCGAAAACAAGCATGCTTTCACAGCAACAAGAGGAAACAGCAATAATTGAAGAGATGTTTTCTACGCGTTCCATGCTGAGATGTTATAAGCAAGACAAATTTGTATTTGCAGTTAGAGGGCCGCTGCGGTTCGGGCGTTGTGAGCTGTTGCTGTGATAAACTGTTAGGAGGACAGTGATAGTTCGGGAACCCAAAGGAAGGAGAACGTTCGTCGTTGAAAGCCGCTACCAAGTAACGGATAGTGAAGACTGTAACAGACTGAGAAGATATAGTGTGCCCTATAGTGGTTTTCGAAGCGTGTAGTACAGTAAAAGCATAATCCTTACTTCTAGTTACGTGTTGTAAGAGTTCAATAAATTCTATTACCAATCCAAACCCCGTCTATAGCGACTAAATAACGTTAGTGAATATTTAATTGCCTGTGAATTTATTTTTGTAAGGGAAGAGTTATTCTTAATCTTGATTATTTAACGTATATCTCCTGTCGAACGTGCCTGTAAACTATGCATTTTATACATTTACAGTATTGCTTAAGACTCTAATAACAACAAATCATTACCTTTCATAATATTAAGTATATTTAATATATTTTATGCTACGTACTAACGTACCACATAATTGGGAAACTACTCACGGAATGAGGATACCATTTGTATGGAATTACGAAGTTTCTTACGGATTTTGAAGCCTTTCGCATAGAACTATGTTGAGCAATATTCCGTTTTTATTGGAGCAGGTGTTCACGGTGGAAACTATAAAGTTACTTATTTCATGGTCTTAAGTTTACACTGGAGGCTTGTATTAGTTTCAGTTAGGAATATAACTCACAAAACAGAACAAAATATACAAGTCACGATACTGTTCAACGTTACCCTGCTCCAGTCCATCAGCTATAAGTCGCTCGTCTCAGTGGAGACTTTGGGAAACTGCAACAGACGTTAAGACCCAGCTTTAAATGAGACTCTGAAATTAATAAATGATACATTGCTGATCGCAGTAGTGACTTTGTGTAAACTTTTCGTGAAAAATTGAATGTTTTTCCTCTTTTCTCTGTTTTCCTGTAATGGAGGAGTTCTTAAAAACGTGTTGATCCCCCAGTCAGAAGTGTCCTGCCGCGAGCTCGGAAAGTTTAGTACCATACAGTAACAACTGATAGGCACAAGCCAGATATATTAATATCTGACAGAAGTGTGAGAACATAAAATGGAAATTAGTACCCCAAAGCTTCCCTTACGTGTTACTTCATGTGCTGTGTACATTTGACTCGCCCGTGGGATGATTCTTAGAACGGTCATATAATTATGATGGTCACTTTCGAACCAATTCCATGGAGTGGAGTCACACTTGACAAGTTCATAGTGGCTCAGTTGGTCCAGGAATTACCCGGGCCTGAAGATTTATTACCATATTCACAAGAATTCATCACAGGGTCTTGTCCAGAACCAGACGAATCCATTTCACACCCTTCCACCTTCTTTCATCCAGATCAGTTTTCATATTGTTTAATATTTACACATAGCCCTTCCAAATGATAATTTTCCCTCAGATTTCAGAACCAAAATTTTGAACGCATTCCACATTTCACATGCCCTCAGCCATACCATCTCCCTTAGTTTACTCATTCTTGTAATGTTTGATGAATAATGCAAATTATTGTTTGTACAATTCACTAAACATTACTAGCATCTGTGCAGTTCGTATTTCCTCCGTGAAGTCCAAATATTGTCAATGTACTACCAGCAGTTACTTTCCGCGTTATGGTCTTCCCTTGTGTCACATTCATGCAGAACCGCAGATGAAATTGTAATACTACGTGTATATATCTTTAACTTTACGTCTGTGGCTAGGGAAATGGTAGGAAGCGTTGCTAGTTGCTAACCAAGGTAACATTTACGGCATGACTTAGATAAGTTCTTGTGTAAGCAGCACGGCTCCAGAAGTTTACTGAACGCCAAAGAAACCGTTGTTGTTGGCCCATTCTAGTTATCAATAGAATAGGAAAGACAATTTCCACGAGTTGGAAAATAGATTCTTAATTCCCTCTAATGTAACTGTGCCGCAC
>NW_019737097.1:0-7049 GCF_002891405.2 Cryptotermes secundus
TCATAATTCTAATAAAAACTGAGAAATTATCATACAAATGTTTATGAAGAATACTGTACATGTTTTTATTATTTAGACAGATGTAACAATTTATGAATTTATCCAACTATCGAAAGCGTAAACAATGATGCTACAATAAATGAATAGGGCAGCTCTGATGATGTACACGAAAAATTTTCTCTTTATAATCCCCAAGAGCCCGTGCCTGGGGCCCATCCAGCGCCCTCTAAGTACTCGTAGGATACAGATTCTCTTCGTCGGGTTATGAAGCTGATCACTCATTTCCATCTAGGGCCGAGGTTAATAACACCTCCATCCCAACATATGCATTTACGGTGTGATGCTTATTTGAGCACTTGAATAACTGTACACGTGCCAGTTCTGAATATTATAACGGACTGGGAATCAGACTGCAGATGTAGATATACTGTCAGTATCTAATTAAAATCCACTAACAAATATACAGGCCTAATTTTTGTGAAATTTTGCTCATTTGTAGAGCGACCTTAGCACTTAAAGTAAAACACACTCGTATAGAATGTTTATACATCTAAATCTGGATCATATTTATAAAACAGAGGCTTGATTGGAATTCATAGAACTCACAAGTATAGAAGTGCATAGACGGAGCGATATCAGCTAAGGATTCCAGTTTGCTGCAGGAAATTTCGAAGTCTTCTCCTCCGCCCCCATCATATTGCAAGCAAAATCACTTAACGTACTTCGATGAAAGAACGTGTCTGAGTAAAGAATTTGGGTTATACTCATAAAGCTCAACAGGATAAAGTAATCACGCCCAATGATGAGTACAAGATTACATGAACGCAGTCTCGGTGAAACAGTTGCACCACGCGTAGAAAATGTATTCCCTTGAAGCTCTTGGCAATGAAAACAGAAGGGAAGTAGGAAATCCCTTACAAAATGGAAAGATCATTTCTAAATATGAGTAGTCTGAGTGATAATTCCGCCATTTTGTTGATCTTGACGGTGAAGAGCACTGTCTTCTGAACTGTGACTCTGTATAGTTACGTGCAACAGGAGGTCGCCGAAGTTCCAAAGGAACGTACTCTGTCCATCTCCAGGACTGAAGAAATGCTACAGAAGCATCGAGCGAGGAGCAAGAAGTAACAGGCTGCTTGACTTCCCAGAAGTGTCTGTGTGGGGACCTCAAATTCGGTGCGACGATTGCTATTATGATAGAGCTACATTAAGGCGCGTCCACATTACTCGTGTTCGTGCTCGTCGGGAGACTCGTCTGGCTTTTACTTGTGCTCGTAAATCTTCGTCCACACTACTTCAGTTGCTCGCCAGGCTTCGGCGCGTGAGGATCCGTATATTTACTCGTAGTGTGTACAGGCTGTAGTCGTATTTTAATGTATTGGCTATAGTTTTTAAATTAAAAATTTGCTTGTCTCGTGACTTGTCATATCGTCCACATTACTCGCGAGCATAGCGAGTCACACGAGCACGAGTAATGTTGACGCGTCTTTATGCGGTTCGTGTAGGCTCAAGAATACGCAGCCAACTGCAGCGCCCGTGCGCTGTCTGAACTCGCGTGTCGTCACGTTCTGACAGCAACCCTGTACTTCTTGGCTCTCTTCATAAAACCAAAGCACGACAAATACAGGTTTCACTCATAATATGATTGCAAAGGTTTAAATGTGTTCTCTGTTTAGTTATGTGTAACCACACTACCGTGTTTCTTGGATGGATATGGTGGCACTACATTTAGTGGTTAATCCGTTGCCATATCTTGTCGGTAAAGAAACAGACGTTGAAACTTTACGAGACGGTTAACATTTCGTTCGGATGTTGGACCGAGCCGGGTAACGATGAGACTGTTACATTTGTTTACTTCGGGAAAAATCGATGCTTTAATAGACTTGCGAGTGACTCACACTGTAAACTTAATGCTTGCCGTAATATTGCTTCGAAATAATTTCAGAAGGAAAAGATCACTCTAATTTTCTTATGTGCACAGTGGCTACTTGCAATGAAATTATTGAACTAACTTCAACGCACTGAAATAAATATATGTAGATCATTTTCTTGGCGACGAATGTTGCAGGTAACTGCATTAAACAGAGAAAGGTTTATCAAAATTTAATAATATAATTGCACATTTGGCACCTCAAATGATATTTTAATCTAGGGTCTAGAAATAAAGAATGTCTGATTCATATATGCATAGCAGCATAAAGGTACGCTTTTCATTCTAAATTCAATTCGAGATATAATTATGTCTGGATTACTACTTCCTTCGAAAATAAATGCTCTTCCTGATTAATTTTTTTTAATCTCCTTTATTGACAATCAGATACTACAATCTTTCAGTCAATTTGCTGTCTTGTGTACAGTTAGTTAAGAATTGAACACTTCAGTGGCTTGAGTGGGTCACTTCCATCGACGCGTTCCTCAGCTTTTTAGGTCTTCTGGCCACTTTCGTCCAATTCTTCTGTGGTCGTGATGCAGTAAAAGTGGCTGGAGCAGTGGGCTTGGGTGGTTAGCTAATTTGTTGAAGTGGTTGACGCTTTGTTGTTTGATGACTTTTGTGACGTACGGCGTTTTGAGGTCGGTGTGAATGGTGTGGTTAGACACGTACCATGATGCGTTTACGATGAGATGAAGAATTTTTGATTGAGTTCGTTGGATGAGGTCTATATTTGTTTTCCTGGCGCATCCCCAGAGTTGGATTCCGTATGTCCATATTGGCTTGATGACTACTTTGTATATTAGCAGCTTCTTGTCAATGGACAGGTGAGATTTTTTTCTTATGAGCCAGTATAGGTCTTTGATTTTTTGATCCATTTGTTTTCTTTTCGTGAGGCTGTGTTGTTTCCAGTTGAGCTTTCTGTCAAAGGTAAATCCGAGATACTTTGCTTGATCTTTTTGTTGGACGGTAGTGTTGTTTAGTTGAATCGGGGGACATTTGCCTTTTCGAAGCGTGAACGTTGTTTGAATGGATTTTGTTTCATTAACCTTGCTTTTCCACTTTTTTAGCGATTTTTCTATGAATATGAGGTGGTTCTGTAAGTTAGTTGCTGCTGTGATGAGGTTATCGTGTGTGGCGAAGAGAGCCGTGTCGTCGGCAAATGTCCCTGATTGTTTTATGGGATGTGGGGAGGTCGTGGGTGTAAAGTGTGTAGAGGAAGGGACTGAGCAGGCTTCCTTGTGGTACGCCTGAGCGGATTGGTAGTCTTCTTGATTGTTCATTGTTTACTTTAACTACGAAAGTTCTATCGCTTAGTATGAGCGTAATATTGGGAAGTAGTGTGATGGGAGAAGTGTTTTTATTTTGAAGAGTAAACCTGGATGCCAGACTTTGTCGAAAGCCTGGGCTTTCAGTTTTTGTTCAGTGCTTGACATATGGTATTGGCGATGCGATGGCTTTGTTGAGTGGTTGAGTGCGCTCTGCGGAATCCGAATTGAGATCTGGGGTCCACCTTATTCGATTTGAGTCTTGGTTGGTTTTACTGAGAAGTATTTTTTTTCAAGGAGTTTTGCTATTATCGGTAGGAGGCTTATTGGTCGGTATGAGGAGACGTCTGTTGGGTTTTCCTCAGGTTTTAATATCATTATGATTTGGGCTGTTTTGAGCGGGAGGGGACAGTAGCTTAATCGGAGAATAGCGTTGAGAAGGTACAGGAGTTTAAGTCGTCCTTTTTTTGGCAATTGTTTTATAATTTCGGTGGTGATGAGGTCTAGTCCTTGTGCCTTTTTTGGTTTCAGTGTGTTTATCGCATTGTGGATCTCCTTTAGCGTGAAAGGCTTTGGTTGTATCGGTCTTTGCATGGTTTCGTTGAGCACTGAGTCTACTTCCTGCAGTGGTAGGTTGTCCTGGGGGGTGAATATTTCTTGTCAGTGTTTTGCAAACAATTCAGTTTTTTCATGGTCGCTTCTTGCCCATTTGCTTGGAGGAGTAGGGCACTTACGTATTGGTGAGGTAACTGGTGTTGGTCGTCTTTTGTTCCGCATGGGTCTCCAGCTAGAGTCGTCTTGTCTGGAGAGGTTTGCGGTATATTTTTCGAAAGATGTATTCCTTAAGTCCTGAAGTTGTAGTTTTAGTTTGTTACTGAGCTGGTTGGATTTTAGTTTGTTTTCCGGGGAATGGGTTTTTTTGCCAGTGTGACCTTGCTCTTCTTTTTGGCAATTAATTTTTTATCCTTACCGGGATGTCGTTAGGGGTGGGGGTGTGTTGGAATGTAGGGGTTGCCGTTTTGGCTGCTTCTTGTAATAGGCTTATGAAATGTTTGTAGTCTCTTTCTATGTCAGTTGGGGCCTTCAGTTTGGTGTTTAGTATTGTGTTGGTCTCTATGATTTGTCGGAATAGTTCCCAAGTTGTTTTGGAGGTGTGGAGCTTGAGCTTGGATTATTTTGGGAGTACTATTGTGTTTATTGTTGCTATGATAGGAGTATGGTCGGAGGTCAGATCTAGACTTGCGGTGATGTTTATGTAGGATGGGGAAATGCCTTTTGTTATGAAGAAGTCCAGTAGATCTGGAACTTTTTCCTTCTCTGTTGGCCAGTACGTCGGAGAGCCGGTAGATATGCATCAGCAGCAGTTGTCAGTAATTGTCGCGTGTAGTTCTCTTCCTTTTGTGGTGGTGAGCCTTGATCCCCAGAAGGTATGTTTGCTGTTGAAGTCACCTACGGCTATAAATTTGTTCCCCAGGGTGCGGAAGAAGGTCTCATAGTGGGTTTTCTTGCGATTGAATCGGGGAGGACAGTAGATCGCGGAAACGGTGAAGGGGTATGGGAAGGTTGTGATTTTGACTGAGGAAGTTTGGATGTGTGGCTCTTCGTACTTCTGTAAGACGAATGATCTATAGTTGCTTTGATTATGATTGCTGTTCCTCCATGCGTTTTGCCTTCGGGGTGGCTGGTCTGGTAGGTTTTGTATGTTGGTATGTTGATATAGCTTTTGTCGGTGAAGTGGGTTTCGCTGATTAGCAGGATATCTATAGCGTTTATCTTTAGGAATATTTTTATTTCCTCTTGATGATTTTGTAGGCCGTTGGCATTCCATTGTGCTCTTCTCAGAAATTTGAACATTTAAAGTATTTTCTTGATGAGTGTAGTGATATTTAGTACCATAGTATTTTGTTGCAGTAGTTGTTGTAGTAGGTTTTTGAATTCGTCAAGGAATTTGATGAGTATGTGAGTAGATTCTTCTGGCGGACTTGAGTTGCGTCCTGCAGCGTCTGCGTAGCTTCTAGGTGATGACGGTTCTCGTGCTGGAATATTTCTCGCATAGCTTCCGGTTGAGTAGATAGGTGTGGTGGTAATTTTTTATGTATTGGACTAGTGAGGCCTTTGGTTAGCTTGCGGTAGTGATCGCAGCCTCTGTAGTTGGCTGGATGGTCTCCTTCGCAATGCGCGCATCTGACTGGTGTGTCCCCTGTTTTCTTGCAGTCTGTAGTTTTGTGCGATCCGCCGCATTTGACGCAGACGTATGGCTTATTACAGTAGGTTTTTGTGTTTCTGTGTCCGTACTGTTGGCATCTGGTGCATTGTATGACATTTCCTTTATGGGAGTGCGGAGGTTCTATTTTTAGAATTCAGTTTTGAAGTCCTGTTATGTCATAGATATTTTTGTTATTTGGGGCTGGTTTTAGGTCTACGAAGAACAGGTTTAGCGGTTCTTTTGTGGATTTGTGATGAATATTGATGATGTTTCTGACTCTGTGCCCTAACTCGGCAAGTTCTTGTTTGATGTCGTCTATGTTGGTGGAGTGATGAATTCTGAATGCTCTGTCTTCTTTTAGTTGATATGTGTGGTAGCAAATTTGTTGTGCTTTGAATTCTCTTACCATTTTCCTGTATGTTTCTGGGGTTTTACAATTTATTTTGACTATGTTATTTCCTAGGCGTTTGGTGACGTATTGTTCTTGTTCGGCAATTTGTTGAGTGCGTTTTATCTTCTCTGAGTAGTTTTGGACACCATGAACGAATATTGGTGGTGGTTTGGATATTTTCGGAGTCATACTGATGTCGTTGTTTGGGGTTTCAGGTTGGTTTAATAGGGGGTTGAATCGATTTGTTGTCGTGGTGTCATTAAAGCGGATGGGTGGTGCTTCAGTATTTTTGTTCCCTTTGTGCTTCTAATTCTATGCCAGTCGTCGTTGCTGTTGTATTGGATGTTTTTTTCGTCATCTTCACTGGATGATGACATTTTTTGTATGTGTTGTCCTCTGATGTTGTTGGTTGAGTTGTTGGGGTTTGTGTGTTGTAGTGTTTGGAGAACTGGGGAGAGGGGGGTAGAAGAGAGGAGGTGGTTGCATTTGCGGATTTTGGGTTTGTGGTGGTGGTAGAGTCGGATGAAAAGTAGTTGGGGGTGAAGTTATTGGGGGCCAGTTAGTTTATTCACTATAAACACTCAATTCCTCGGAAGGCCTCACTGACACAACCGCATTGCAAGGCATCTCGTATCAAAGTGAATCTTCCTCATATTTGACAACATATTTTAATAACTTACTTGATAATGGGCGGGGCATGCGGTAGCGTAGTTGGCTGAGGCACTATGCTACAATTCGGGAGGTCACGGGTTCGAGTCCCGATAATGCAGATTTTTTTTTTTCAACTTACCTAATCCTTCCAGCCGCACTATGGCCCCGGGTTTGGCTCAGCCTCTAACAGAAATGAATACCAGGAATCTTACTGGGGGGTAAAAGGCGAACGGTGCGTAAGGCTGACAATTTTACCGCCATCTGTGAGCCCATTGTCTAGAACAGCCCTGTCCAACGCGGCGCCCGTGATATATTTTTCTGGCGCCCTCCGTAAGCACATATAATTGAGCCGATTTTTAATATTAATTCAAATCGTAAGACAGACATTTTTGAACGTCTGAGTACTGTTAAATATTTTCATAAAATTTCCTTGAAGCATGGTACAGTATAAGACATTCCTTGAAAATTTATATCTATTTTTTTCTCCCTTGCTAACAACATCAGTCTTATTTATTTTTTTTTTTTTTTTCACTAGTGAAACCGTCGTCCTCTCAAGATGAGGCAATTTAACCTAGCGGTATTTTTAACCACACCCCTCAAACT
>NW_019737097.1:7717-10009 GCF_002891405.2 Cryptotermes secundus
GTAACGGAACAATAGCTTCTTATAAAATCTGTCATGTGTTAGCTAAAAGGAAAAAACCTTTCAGTGATGGGGAAATAGTTAAAGAAGCTATGATCAGTGCCGGCGAGTCTCTGTTCGATGGTCACAAAGATAAATCTGCACTTATGTCTTCCATCAAAAGACTTCAGTTGTCTCACCAAACTGTTGCTAGACGAGTGGAACAGATTTCTGATAATATGGAATCTCAAATACACCAGGATTTGCAATCGTGTGAATATTTTTCACTCCAGCTTGATGAAAGCACTGATATATCGGATGTTGCACAATTATGTGTATTTGTTAGAATGGTTTTTGGCGATTTTACAGTAAAGGAAGAGTTCGTTAAACTGCTGCCACTTCACAAACGTACTAGGGGAGAAGACATATGTAATGTGTTTTTTAAATTTGTGAAAGAATGTAACTTACCACTTTTAAAACTTGTTGCTATAACTACAATTACTGGTAGGAACAATGGGTTTCTTGCTCTTTGTGCTAAGGACGAATCATTTCCCAATGTTCTTTCTTATCACTACATTATCCACCAGGAAGCTTTATGCGCAAAGGTTTTGAAGTTCTACCATGTTATGAATGTAGTAACTCGTGTGGTAAAATACGAGGGCCGTACTGAAAGTCATGAGCAACAATTTTTTTGTAAAGTAACATGCATTATTATTCACAAATCAAATACACCACCTCAATCTACAGACCTTTCTTTATTTATCCACATAATCGCCACTTCTTTGTACACATTTCTCCCAGCGTTCTGGGAGTTTGAAAATTCCCCTTCTGTAAAATTCCGTTCCAGTCATCCGAAGACACTGACGCACTGATTTCTGAATAGCCTCCCTTGTCTCAAAACGTTGTCCATGCAGCTGACCCTTCACAAATGCGAAAAGATGGTAGTCGGAGGGTGCCAGATCAGGACCATAGGAGGGGTGTGGAAGAACTTCCCACCTCAACTTTGCAATTGCTTCCAATATGAGGCGAGCGGCGTGGGGGCGAGCGTTGTCATGCAGGATGATGTTTCGTCCCGAACGTTTATCGCACAATGCACGACGGAGCTTGTGCAGCGTCTGCACATAACGAGCAGCACTGATGGTTTACCCAGGTTCCAGCAATTCGACCAGAATAAACGCCTCTGCATCCCAGAAGACTGTGCCCATCACCTTCGCAGCTGATGGCACTGTCTTTTCCTTCTTTTTTGATGGAGAATGCAGATCGTCTTCTACTCGGCATCGATTGTTCAGAAATCTTTTGAATGTGTCGGACACTGAGCATGGTGACATAACTTTCCATGCAGACATAAGGTGGCTTAGTAGGGGGAAAATACTGGAACGATTTTGCTGTCTTCTGGATGAGGTCAGGGACTTTCTGAAATCATCTCCTGGCCAATATTATCAACAACTTGATGAAATATCATGGCTACTAGAATTAGCTTTCTTGACAGATATCACCTCAAAATTTAATGAGTTAAATCTTGAATAGCCGGTCACGGTAGCCGAGCGATCTAAGGCGTGCACTGCCTTCGCTCGCTCGGAAGCCGGGATCGTGGGTTCGAATCCCACTCAGGGCACGGATCTTTGTGTGCGTTTTTCTGTTTGTGTACAGGTAGAGGCCTTGCGACAAGCTGATTACCCGCCCAAGGAGTCCTACCGTATGTCTAAGATCTAGAAAAACCGAAGTGAACGGAGAAGTTTATGGAGGTAGGCCTAGGCCCACTGGGGCTGTAGTGCCAAGGAAAAAAATCTTGAATTACAAGGGAAAGATCGTAACATTTCAAGCATGATAAGTGTAGTTAATGCTTTTCAAAAGAAACTAAAGCTATGGCTTGCACATTTAAACAGAAATTCCCTTTCACATTTTCCGCATATGAAATCTGTTGTGGAAACCTTAAATGGCTGTGAATACGATCTTCCATTTTTGCCCAGCATCTTGAAGCCCTTGTGACCGAATTTGGTAATAGATTTAGCCAGTTTTCAACACTTGAACCAGTGACAATGTTTATCAGCAATCCATTCGCTACTGTTGACCTTAGTGATATTGGAGGGGAGGTGTGTGAAATCTTCGGAAAGTATAAGCTTGAAGAATTAGAAATGGAAATTTTAAATTTCCAAGAAGACATATCTTTGAAATCCTCATTTGCAACTTGTAGCAATTTCTGGACTCTGGTGGAAAGGAATAAATATCCCATGATTCATAGCGTTGCTCTGAAAATTTATTCTTGTTTTGGTTCGACGTATCTGTGCAAAGTCGCATTTTCGTCTATGAGCATCA
>NW_019737097.1:10058-18405 GCF_002891405.2 Cryptotermes secundus
TAGTAGTAGTAGTAGTAGTAGTAGTAGTAGTAGTAGTAGTAGAAGTACTACTAGTAGTAGTAGTAGTGTGTGGTGGCGCCCGCACCTCCCTAGCCATCAGCGAATTGTGCCAGAGTACATAAGAACGTTGGACAGCACTGGTCTCTCACAACCCTATGGGCCTTCACGGCCTGTTACAGGGATACTACAGAATGGACAGTTGAAATTGAAGGTAAATTTAATATTAACTCAGGAATCCTATATTACAGACTATCTGAATCTAAAGAAAGTCATTCCTTAGCATAAGCAATTCAAATACAAGTCAGAATAGAATTATTTGGAAGATACAGTAAAGTTTATACGTTTGTTGTAAGAAAGGGCGAAGTGATTCACGTATATTCAGGTTATAATATAGTAGCTAATGTTGTATTTTAGCGTCCTGTTGCACTGATTCGTATACATAATGTGTATATATTTACCGTCTTTTAGTGCATACAATTTCACGTGTCACTTCACACTACATGTTTCGGCATTATTCTGCCATCCTCAGGTGTATCAATCACGTTAAACCACTGCACTGTCTGCCATCAAGTGTCCATTTATAAAATGATATAATATGTGTGTTCGTCGTTGTTGAATAATAAAATTTATATATTGAAACTTGTTAAGATCTATCATCTTACATGTCGTATATCAAACTCGTGTGTAACGCCATTCATCCGCTATGGGAGTCGTTCTTCTTATGTTTTAATTGTGTATATACCTGCAACGTTAAAATGTTACTTATTAATGTTATGTTTTGATTTCTATTTGTTACGTGTTGTTATCATTATAATGTTTATTACTCACTGTGTCTTATGCTGTCTTTCTTATGTGGGTGACATGAGTCACTTGGTATTATTATTTCCGTTGCTGTGTGCTTTCGGTGGATTGAAAATTGCAAATTTTCTATTCCTCTATATATTCCTATATCTAGGAAATTTATAGATTTATGGATCTCTTCCTCTATTGTGAAATTTATCGTTGGTTGTAGTTTACTGAATTCCATGATCGTGTCGTCAATATTTGTTTTGTTTATATCGTATAATATTAGAATGTCGTCAACATATCTCAAATATCCAATTATATTTTGTTATTTTAAAATATCGTATATATGTGTATGTACCATGTTCTAGATACATATTTCTGCTAATATTGCAGATGTTGGAGCACCCATAGCTAAACCATCTGTTTGTTTGTAATATTTTTGTTCATACTGAAAATAATTTTGGTCTAGTATAGTATTCAATATGTATATAATTTCTCTTTGTGTATTTATGTTTCCGTTACGATTGTGAATAACACAGAGAAATATATAACCCAATATTTCACGAATTACACATAATATACATAGAACAACACAACACAACCCCACCACCTACCCCCACCACACCAACCCCTACAACTTCATATCTCAACCAAAACGAAGAGACAGTACACACACACACACTCACTCACACACACACACATACGTCCAGCAATACAACGCACGCAGCCAAATAAGAAAGACAGCATAAGACACAGTGAGTAATAAACATTATAATGATAACAACACGTAACAAATAGAAATCAAAACATAACATTAATACGTAACATTTTAACGTTGCAGGTATATACACAATTAAAACATAAGAAGAACGACTCCCATAGCGGATGAATGGCGTTACACACGAGTTTGATATACGACATGTAAGATGATAGATCTTAACAAGTTTTAATATATAAATTTTATTATTCAACAATGACGAACACATATTTTATATCATTTTATAAATGGACACTTGATGGCAGGCAGTGCAATGGTTTAACGTGATTGATACACCTGAGGATGGCAGAATGATGCTGAAACATGTAGTGTGAAGTGACAAGTGAAACTGTATGCACTAAAAGACGGTAAATATATACACAGTATGGATATAGTTGCTATTCAGAAACACCTTCCGAGCAAGGAAACGTCAAGACAGACTGAAGCTGAGTTCACATGTCAGTGAGATGTTCTTATCACTCCTGACGGACAGACTGAAATAGCCGCAAACCCCATTCTGAGATGGACTTGCAGGACATGTTTCTGCTGATTTCCTGGTAGGGTGAGATGACTAATGGCATCACTGTATTACTTTGCTGCTGCATACTCTTGAAATGAACAGGAGACAAAAGCGGAGAATTTACTCGTGTACCTTTCGCTATTCATGTATTTTCTTATTGCTAGTGGGGTGGGACTAAGTCCCTTGTACTGCGGCCACTTCTGGCCTATTGTACCAACCCCAGATGATAGGTGAGGGTGATTGTGGAGCAATTGGTGGAATGAAGATTGGCAGGGGAAACCGAAGTACTCGGAGAAAACCTGCCCTAGCGCCACTTTGTCCGCCACAAATCCCACTTGACTAGACCCGGGATCGAACCCGGGCCGCCGCGGTGGGAAACAAGCGATTAACCGCTTGAGTTATGGCGCGGCATACGCTATTCATGTAAATGGAAACTTAAGCTGTTGTACAGATATACTGCTTCGTGTTACGTACTGATGCAGGTTTGGTTACTCTGTTGAGTTTATATGAGAGCTCTGAGAATGATTTTACTGAACTAGTCTACATAGGTCATCTCCTAAGCGAATGTTTTCAAAAGGAAAGAAACCTCCCGGATCTTCATACAATCACATTTATTAGTTTTATTCGCAAGTTCTTACTCCTGATATATTTTTGTGCTGTGTTCAAAGACGCCAGCAAGGCTCATCATTGCATGTCCTCTCTAAAAATTCTGATTATAGGAATAACCCAAACTGTGCGGAATAGTGTATTGTTCGAGCAGATGTGGACGAAACCCACAAGAACTAGATAAATATATTGTAACATGTTGCGCGACTGAGAACCCCCCTCCCCCTCCTCTCCACGGTAACGTAGCGCTCCCCGCCACTCCCCTCCGCGGTGACGTCACGCGGTGACGTNCGAGCAGATGTGGACGAAACCCACAAGAACTAGATAAATACAGTATTAACAAAAGTGTATGTAGAGGCAGGTGATATTGCTTGGTTTCAGCAGCCCAGGTTAAGGTAACTGGTAAACCAATAAAAGCTACCGAAAGAGAATTTACCGAAGTACGAGCAGATGCGGTACAGTCGATATACAAACCTGACCAAAGTATTTACGCTTGTGGGAAAGCACGGAGCCAAGATCCTTAATAAAAAAGCAGATTCCCAGGGGCACAATGCTGCCAGGCACGCATTCATCTTGTAAACAGTATGATAGATATAATCCTCTAAACTTTTTTAAAGATTATTAATTTATGCGTGGATACACTTATTATAAACAGAAAAATCATGATAAAAGTTTTGGGAATCTTCTAATACAGACAAAGTTATGTATTAATCGATACAGTAATTCCACGAAACAACAATCTTCCAGAGGAACTAGAGCAGACGTGGTTACTGACGTCCATATATATTGTTCGATGGATCTTCCAGCCCATTCGCCCAGGCCTTTTGTTCAGTTCCGTGATTATTTTTCACACACGGTACGACTCCTTGGGCGAGTGACCAGCCCGTCGCAAGGCCGCTACCTAAACGCGCGCGCAAGCGCATACACACACACACACATCAAACATCAATGCCTTGAGTGGGATTCGAACACACGATCCCAGCGTCCGAGCGAGCGAAGACAGTTCATGCCTTAGACCGCGCCTTTGTGACCGGCATCAGTATATATAGCAGTCCAATAAATAACCTTCTCAGCAACTGGTATTCTCCTGTCAGGTTTATGAGAATGAATTAAAGTACTTGTAATTGATTAATACGCTACAGTCGATTAAAATGGAAGAGATAAGAAATGCATATATTCTAGTCACGAAGCAGAGAAGGTGCTGATTAGGAGACCTAGGGACTCAGACTCAGGCAAGCAAAGGGACTCATACAAGGACCTTCTACTAAGAGGGCGAAGGAACTGTTGAAGTTAAACAGGAACCAGCTACGATGGGTGGTAGGACTACTTACAGGACACTGTCACCTCAAAGGACACCTCTTCAAACTGGGACTAAGTAATAGTCCCACTTGTGAGAGGTGTCAAGAAGAAAATGAAAAAGCCACACATATCCTGTGCGAATGTGAGGCCTTAACTTATTTCAGACTGCGTCACTTGGGTCAATATTTTATGGAACCAAGTGACTATTTTGACGCCCCCACGTACAAAATCCTGCGCTTAATTCGCAGCGCGGGGCTGCTGAGGGGATAATCAAAAGCGGAAGCAGAAAAGACCACTGTAGGTCGTGGTGCAAGGGCCAAAAAGCCATACTGTGGCTCAGGATGGGGACAAGCAGGCGGGTTCTCGTGAACACAGTAATGAGAGGGTGAGAAGGTGACTGACTAAGCAACTCCCAGAGTTTCAAGAAGGACCCCTCTAAATGGGGTGGGGATTTTAACGATGAAGAAAGCGAAACGACTGAAACCTGCCACTCAGTGAGAGATTCTCGGAAGCGGGGCATCTCTTCTCTTATCGATCATCCGTTACTGAGGACACAAGAAAATATGACATAAATTTTGTGGTTGTGTTAATGACGTCTATTCGGCAAATCAATTTAAGCAGACTTTTTTGTATCTTAGAAATACAAAAGAGACAACGATGGAAAGAACGCCAGTGCAGTTCGATTGCGCGGCGAAGACAACCTTGAAGAGGCCCAGAGCAACAGCATTGGAGTTTAATTATGCAAATTGTCAGTGTGATTGTCATGGCCGTTTCTTATATCAGTCAACCATGGATCAGTAGTTACAAACAGCAGAAACAGCAGAAGTAAAATGATTTTATTGCTTAAGGAAACAAATCTGAAAACGTAGTTAGTTGTAGGCCCTTGTGCACTGCTCTAACCTAACCTAAGATGTTAAGATGTGGGAGAGTCCACACTGCCATTCCCCCTCCTCAAGTTGAGTCTGCAACACGGCACACTTCTTTAGACAAGGTTTATACAGTACAGAATAATTCTGTATTTGACGGAAGATAAACAATGGACGCTAATTTATACAGTATAGAACTATAAGGTTTATTTTGGACTCTATAGAGCATACACCATCTTCAGAATCCTTTAAAGTCTAAGGTTTATACAGACTGAGATTACAGAGGCATGAGGTCTTAATGATTATATCTGGCGTGAAGGAATATGGCTATTAAGAAGTGCTTGTGCAATCTTTAGCCCACTTTCCTTATTTTGCAATAATAAAATTAGACTTAAAATATCACCTTGCTGTCTGTGTGTCTCTTTATACACGTATATCCCTCACTAGCAACTTTTAAATGTCTGAACCAATCTTTGTGAAACTTAGTATCCATATAATATCACGTGAATCCATCTCAACGGCACAGCCACTTCATAAATCCCACCCATCAGTAATACCAACATTATAGACTCCCAGATTTCTGAGGCAAAACCTTAATACTGCTTGAACGCCTGTACCAATCTTCCTGAATCTTTGTATACACATCATTCTACCTGACGCCACCTCATGGTGTACTCGTACTGAGTAAATCTCTTCTATTCAAACTCCGTGGCCTGAAGTCCGCAAGCGAACTATACCAACCGAGAGCCCGCCGCTTGTGGGCGAAGTTATTGCAAACTTTTACGGATAAAGGATGTCACGTGGTCAGCGCAACGGATCCCCATGGCCGTTAATCTCGGTTTTCTAGGCCGGAGCCGCTATCTCATTGAAACAGCTTATCAATTATCCTCACGAGGCTGATTGGACCCCCTTCCAGACCCACTACTTCTATTAGCAACAGAAATATTGCAGCCTCTAAAACTGTTGGTGTAACGAACTTAATGTTACATGAATGCCAGAAGCAGTCATCATGGAATCTGATATTTATATCATGCCAATCTCAATATATAAATCCCCATCATCAATATTACCGACATCATAGCCTCTCAAACTGTTGAAGTTATACCCTGAATACTTCTTGAGTGCCTAAACCGATCGTCATGAAACTTTGTCTGTATATCATGCCACCTGAAACCGTCTAAAAGGCGCAGTTAGCAATACCAGGACTGCAGCCCCTCAGACTTTTAGGGCAATAACCTTAATGTTACTTGAATGCCTTGGGAAGTGTGAGTGTTGTACCCTGATAGGGGTCAGTGACCGTACTCACCCCCTATCGGACGTCCGTGGATATCTTTTAACCTGTGACGTGGGAAAAACTTGCATAAAGGGACCCAAAAAACTCGAGGTCTCGAAACAACAACAATAAAGTAATGTCTAATAAAAATAACAATTACATCGTACAACTTATTAACACACACACACCCCTTTTTAACTTATTGCAATTAACTACCCATAATCTACCTGGTGTCTGAGTACCAACAGTACCAGGAGGCAACTGCCCATGAGGATTTAGAGATTTAGAGATTTAGAGTTTGACGAGGAGGAGGCAGTTGAGGACAATTAAGTGACACATATAAGGTGTCTCCACCTTATCGTGGTGAGGGGGTTTGAGTATGCCAAGGACCCTGAGAGCTATACCAGCGGTAGCGTAGCTACTGGCAGGGCCTCCCTTGCTGGACAGGTCAAAGGGTAGGCATCAGACGAAGAGAGACACCAAAAACCAAAAACTGATGCCGGAAGCAGCGTCATCAGCAGCGACTTGAAGCACAGAACAAATGATGCTCGAGATGGTTCAAGTTCGTATAGCAGCAGGCGTGACCAGAGTGGTTTGAACGGCTGTTGTACTGCGATGTGGAAAGCAAATGGAAAAACTACCACATTATCACTTTTCCTGGACAGTCTCTTTCCAAAAACAGAAGATCACATTAAGTGGAGGAACTGTTTTGGAAGAGACTGTGGACCTGTCATCTGACAGTTACTGATCAATCAATCAATCTACTCAACCTACACGGCACAAACCGCCACTGAACCCGAATCTGTACCCTAACAATCACTCAGTCCTCACTCGTGCTGAACACAGTAAGAATGACGAACAATGGCGCCATCACAACTCCTCCCCACAGGCGCTCTCGCGGCCTTTGCTTCAGTCCCACTGCTCTGGGCAACTGCTACAAACAGAATGCCCCAAATGGGTCCCCCCCCCCCAAATTCCAAAACTCAACATTTTCTCACCTCACGAAAAGGCCGCTGTCGCGCGAAGCGACACCTGAGCGGGTCCTTCAACTGACTCGTAAGCAATTTCTGGTAAATACGGTACAAGCGACTGACAAGGAATGCGAGGCGTCACCCGAGGTTCTGGCTCCTTCCGTTCCGGCCAGTCATGCGGCGTTTAGCCTATGTATCGAATCTTACAAAAATTATACTTAATGTCTAATAAAATGAGCACAACGTAATACCATATGAAGTCATCTCAACGGCCGAATTATTTGCTTTTTAATACACACGTGATGCAGAGTCTATAAAAATCGATTTTATATTACTGTTTTGATGGTTTACTTACACGTACATATTTCCCCACTTGTCATACAAAAGATTCAGTTTGTAGTGAAAGGAAAATAGACGGTTCGTTCTTCCCAGAAATTCTTGTTAAACTTCAGTTTCAATTGTTTGATGAGGTAACATAAAGGGATCAAAAGTTCATTTGAAACGAGTATAGCCAGCCAATCCAGTGAGCCTGTCGGCCACTTAATGACTGTCATTGTCATTATCGTTTTCTTCGCTCAGGCATCTGTTTGATAGTGCAGAGATTCTAAATATTTATTTCCGATTTGCAGTGCTCTCTACATATTTTCAACCCTACTATTCTTGGGCACACGGTCACATGGTCGCCTGCTCAAGACAAATCATTACGTCACCATTAAAAGTTTATTTATTATTATTATTATTATTATTATTATTGCTAGTGGGGTGGGACTAAGTCCCTTTTACTGCAGCCACTTCTGGCCTATTGTACCAGCCCCAAATGATCGGTGAGGGTGATTGTGGAGCAATTGGTGGAATGAAGATTAGCAGGGGAAACCGAAGTACTCTGAGAAAACCTGACCCAGCGCCACTTTGTCTACCACAAATCCCACTTGACCAGACCNTGTGCGCTTGCTACATCAGTCTGTGTTTAGCACTCGTTCCGCTAGCATCTTAGTGTCGCTTGTGATCACACATTTTTCCAAACTTGTGTTCAGACATTTTATTTGTGATTTTTTGTGCAAAGTTTAATAACTCTTACAAAAATGCCCCCGAAGAAGAAGCCCCAAAAAGACAGCCATTCATTCATTCATCAGTAGTCTGTCAAGAAGACAGGTCCACAGTCTCTTCCAAAACAATTCCTCCACTTAATGCGATCTAGAGCTTTCTCCTTCAAATGACAGTATCCTCTTCTGTCCCCAAGGTCATCCAGCATCTTCTTACGTCTTCTTC
>NW_019737097.1:19296-32821 GCF_002891405.2 Cryptotermes secundus
GAATGTGGCTGATCTAGCACGCACATACAATCGGTCTACATCAATGATTTGCACGATTTGGAGTTGCATTGTGTTTCACAGCAAGAAGTTGTGGAGGAGAGTTTGTCAGAAGAGGAGGAGGTAACAGCAAAGCAACAATCTTCTGGCGCAATAAGAGAAATGCTGAAAGCATGGGAAACTGTTGCATCATACACTGAGAAGCATCACCTTAATAAGGCAGTGGTTATGTGCGCTACAAATTTATTTAATGATAATGCTGTGTCGCATTTTCACCAAATTTTGAAGCGTCGGGTGTCTACACAGCTTTCTAGTAAAAAAGAATTAGATATGTATCACAAATAATAAACTAATAATTTCGATTTTCTCTTTTGTTTTCTGCAAATCGAATTCGCATTCCAGGTTGGTTCATTCCGCATAGAAGAAAAGATGAAGATGATTCACGCTCCCTAACAATGTATATATAATTTTCTTTGAATAAACGTTATACNTATATGTGAAAAATTGTTTCGCATTATGAGTAAGATTCTGAAACGAATTATGCTCGTTAAGCGAGGTTCCACTGTATTTTTCTAATATTAAATTTAACTTCATTTTGTGCAATTGATCCATTCTTACTTCTTTAAAAAAAATTGCTTTGTAGAGGTACACCAATTTCTGTAAATCAATTATTTTTTTTCCTGAGAATATCAATACAAGAGTGCTTAGTGTTTTGTCAACAACACTATTAATCTAGAAACACAACGCATATTTGAACACAAACTGATGGAACTCGATCCTATTGTATAGCCCCATCAGTGTGGCGCCTCCACAGTCACTATCAAAGTCTTTGTCCGTGTATTAGAGAGTAAGACCAACGGAACAACGGGTAATACCGGGGGTTTCCTTTGCCGGAAGACCTTGAAAAGGAACTGTATTCTTGCTTGCTTCGAAACATCAGAAGGTGCCATTCACTTTCTGCGCTTGATATTACGATACGAAAAATTCCACTAACTCAGGTGAGATTGGTGTTTATTAAAAATCGATGGAATGCAATTCTGACGAAATCCATAATAGCAGATTATCATGTTGTTGAGGGAAATCACGTGAAGTAGCAGGTTGGTAGGTGAGAGAATTCAGTCGAGGGAAGTGACGTGAAGTAGCAGGTTGATGAGTGAGAGAATTCAGTTGAGGGATGTAACGTGAAGTAGCGGGTTGGTGAGTGAGAGAATTCAGTCGAGGGAAGTGACGTGAAATAGCAGGTTGGTGAGACTTCAATTGTCAGTTGTCAGTTGGAAGTCAGCCTGTGAAAAGAAAACTAGGAGGTTGGTGTGAAATGGCCGCCAGCCTGGGACCTAGTTAACTGAATTGTCAGTTGACAAGAGTTCTGCACGGGCTGCTGTGACAAGAGGATCTGAGTGCGGGAGCTAAAATATCTCCCACAGTAGAAGCCGTTGCCAGAAAGCGGCTAGTGAAGACTGCAATATACTGAGACACTAGTCTGTGTATGAATGTATGCGTGTGTCAGTGAACTGTAAAATGTAGTTGGAAGAGGTGTATACAAGTGATCAATAAGTGCAATATCCAATCCATATCCTGTCTGTACTATACACCCCTAAACAGTTAGAATATTAACGACGTATACCCGCATAACCTCCATAGTTACATAAAACAGCCAAATTTGAAACAACACATCTGATCCATTGAAACACTCAAGCGACCACTGATATCAGCAACATGCACTCAAACAACATCAACGTCCCAATAAGAACGAAAGAACGGAACATATTACTATCCCTCCTGGCCGCGCCATAACTCAAGAATTTAGTCGCTGGCTTCCCACCGCAGAGGCCCGGGTTCGATCCCGGGTCTGGTCAAGTGGGATTTGTGGTAGACAAAGTGGCGCTGGGGCAGGTTTTCTCCGAGTACTTTGGTTTCCCCTGCCAATCTTCATTCCACCAATTGCTCCACAATCACTCTCACCTATCATCTGGGCTGGTACAATAGCCCAGAAGTGGCCGCAGTACAAGGGATGTAGTCCCACCCAACCAGCAATAAAAAACCCATCCCTCCTACTACACTTCGCCCATAAAACTCCCTATGCATAACAAGAAGACTTTTGGGAAAACTAAAAATAATAATAATAATTTTAGACAAGGCTTCTAATGTTCGACATGCATTTTAGTATATTTAAACATGGTAATGTTATGTAAAAGCGTTTTACACGACAAGACTATTAACAATGGATCCATTGTGTCACACAGGTTAGAAATGAACGTGGATACATTTTGTTGCTTATAAACGCCTGATGACCGGAACATGTGGCTTGCAAATAGTTTAATACACTAAACTGATTTATCGGCAATATAATTCTATCAGTTATTTATTGAAGATATAAAGTTGTTGTGACCGACGGGCAGATTTACATATTACATTAATAAACCAAACTTTTCATGCCTTTCTCTTGATGCTTCAGCGTAATATCTTTCCTGCTTTCTTCAGTACAAGCGACTGACACATGGAAAAATGGTAGATAATGCAACCCTAATTTCTTCATCAATAGTCAATTAGTCGTCCATTTGAGGTTTCAGTGTCGAAAACCCAAGTTCATATAAACACGCTGTCCGAAATTGTAACATGATCCTAACAGCAATTTTGGATATCACAGGATCTTCTTCCTTTGCTGAGAGCCAAAATGCGTCAAAGGAGAACTCACGAACTTCAAACGTAAGGTTGTTGTCTGTCCACGCATCCGTGTTTCATCTTAAAATTCTGGAGGAAAAAGTACTGCATGAAACACCGAACGGTTCATAAACCCTGTCGAAATCTTGTACACTCTTTCCAAAATAATTCGAAAATATTTTTCTGCAGCTCGTTTAAATATTCTTTAGTGATAGATCAATTTATTGCCTGTAGCAAATGAGCGGAATTGGGAATATCGAAGTAGAGATACACTGGACGTGTGCTATTGCAAGGACTTCAGCTTACCTAGGAATCCTTGAATATTCGGGATTGTCCATGTTTGTATTCATTAATTTAGGGGGATGAAAACATAACAGGTTCTCCAGTTTAGCCATCCACTCAGAAGCAACTCGTGCTCTTGAAGTGTTAAAAGCGTTTGCATTTCGTCACAAAATTCAAAGAGAGTGGATAATACTTTTCTATATGACAACTAGTGGCACCTCGCTTAACGAGCGACGTTTTGCATAACGAGTGACGAGAGAGGGAGTCCCGGATTGTGCGCTTGCTACATCAGTCTGTGTTCAGCACTCGTTCCGCTAGCATCTTAGTGTCGCTTGTGATCACACATCTTTCCAAACTTGTGTTCAGACATATTATTTGTGATTTTTTTTTTGTGGAAAGTTTAATGACACTTGCAAAAATGTCCCCGAAGAAAAAGCCGAAAAAAGAGAGTCATAGGAGAATAAAAATAACCGTAGAAATGAAAAGTAAAATAATTGAAAAGCGAGAACGAGGTGTGAGCGTGGCTGATCTAGCACGCACATACAATCGGTCTACATCAACGATTTGCACTATCCTCAAGAAGGAGGAGGAGGTAACAGCAAAGCAAACTAATTATGTCGACTTTTTTTTTTCTGCAAATCGAATTCGCATTCCAGGTTGGTTCATTCCGCATAGAAGGAAAGATGAAGATGATTCACGTTCCTTAATAATGTATATATAATTTTCTTTGAATAAACGTTATACATAATTTTTTTAGTATTTTTTCGGCATGGAACGCATTATTGTATTTTACATTAATTCATATGGGAAAAATTGTTTCGCTTATCAAGTGTTTCGCATTACGAGTAAGATTCTGGAACGAATTATGCTCGTTAAGCGAGGTTCCACATTTCAAAGTCAAAGTTACTTTACGACTGGCGGTTTACCGCCAAGCAGTTTGTATTGGCGCTAGGCTCCCTGAGGCCCAGGACCACAGATTTCATTTCCAACTGAACTCTTGCGGTAATAGTCCTTATATAACATCCTCTCTGACGAGAAGATAAGGTTGACTCTTATATAAGCTTGACTTTTCGTCAAGTATATATTTCGCACACACATCATGTTACTGAAAATTCTTCCTTTGCACTATACACAAGTCCTCTGTCAGCACAAGTTTTACAGAGCAGATCGTGTGTTAACTTACGTATCTAATGCTACAACGGCAGCTTAGTCATTTGAACGGTCGCATGGGGAGTTTCGCTCGCAATACACGGTGTGTCCAGGATCCGTTAGGACTACTTTTTTTTAATTTTGCCCTGCAATGCCATCTATTGGCGAGTTTTGGCGTTAAGATTCTGCAAGTTTCAGCTGTGGATGTCCATAATTTCAAAGCGCAAGCATCGCTGCATCATGTGTTCTGACGCTCGTCGGAAAATGGCGGTTGAACAGAGAGCCAACATCAAATTTTGTTTGAGGTTAGGCAAAATAGCCGGAGAAGCGTACGAAATGATGAAAATTGTGTACGGTAGTGATTGTTTCAGTCGCTCGAACATTTTTCAATGGTATGCTGTATTTCGTGACAGCAGGGAGGACACTGAAGACGCCCCACGTGCATCAAAGCCGAGAACAAGTCGCACTGAAGAAAATGTGAAAAAAAGTGACCGAAATCCTTGCATTAGCCAGATGTGTTTCTGCAAGACTCATCGAGGAGTTTTTTGGAATACCAAAAAGTACTCTGCAGCAAATTTTGACCGAGGATTTGAGCAAACGGAAGGTCTCTGCGCGGTTTGTACTGCACGCACCGTCAGGCAACGAAAATCATGCAGGAGTGGAACACTGCAAAAACATGTTACGGTCGGCCCAAAGTGATACAAAATTTACAAAATCTATTGTTACTGGTGATGAGACATGGCGTTTTCAATATGAGCCTCTCACAGAGCGGCAAGTGCAGCGTGGCTGAGCCCAAAGAAGCCGAAACCAAAGAAAGTGCGCATGCAAAAGAGTATAGTAAAGACACTGCTAAACGTTTTCTTCGATTCCAAAGGAATCATTCACAAGGAATTTCTGCCACAAGGTCAAACAGTGAATTCTGATTATTATCTCGGAGTCCTCAATCGTTTGTGGGCGAGAATTCTTCGAATTCGACCTGAATATCGAGAGCAAGGTTCCTGGTCGATCTTCCACGTCAATGCCACACCCCACAAATCGAGGATCGAGCGCGATTTTTTGGCCAGAAAGGATCACAGTCCTTGATCATCCTCCGTATTCGTCAGATTTGGCTCCAGCAAGTTTCTGGTTGTTCCCAAAAGTTAAGGTGTCGCTGAAAGGAGACCGTCACGACACCATCCAGGACATCCAAAGGGAATGTACCGCAGTTTTAAATGCGATTCCACAAAAGGAGTACAGTGACTGTTTTCGAAAACTTTTCAATCGATTCCAGCTATGTACTGATTCAGTAGGAGACTATTTTGAATTAAATGAGTAAAATTTTGAAAATAATTCACGTTTTTTTTTATTTTTAATGAACACAGTCCTAACAGAACCTGGACATACTGTTTATATAAAAGTGAATATGAATTTAGCAGCATAGAGGAAAGAAAAAGATTAACATAGAATGTCTCGTTACTGTGGAGCAATATATAAATATTGCATATCTCAAAGAAGATCAGAAATGCATTTGTTTCCTGTGCATCCTACGTGGTATTTCGTAAATTGCTAAACGAAAAGTTAAAAAAATTAATACTTTACCTGTAGAGAAATGCAACAATGAGATACTGATATGAAGCCTCAAAGAATGTAGAGGGACAGAAGTAGCGGAACACTGATCTAGGAAAGCGTGACTAGAAAAGACATTACGATGAGGGCCATAATTTTAAAGGACATTAATGGAGATTTTCGGAATCGGAGCAGTGTAACAGTTGGGACGCATTAAGACACTTCAAGATGGCCAACTATTGACTTAGTCCCACCCCAATAGCAATAAAAAAAGTCGCGATAATAGTCAGTCTGTGTTAGAGGTGTTGCTAGGCACTCTACATTTATACTGAAATGGAGTTCACTATTGAACAGCGTGTGTTTAGTCTCGAAACTTTTGCAAGGAAAAAACTTAACACAAAATGAATCCATAAGTTTCGTCATAAATATCATGACTCGACAGTTCCCACAAAGTCGTGTGTATCCAAGCTTGTGAAAAAGCGGCTGGCCACAGGTTCAGTGTGTGACAAAAGAAGCAGTAGAAGAGGATTGTGCTGACTGAAGAAGAGGTTCGGGATATTGAGGCATGACTGCAGATCAATCCTCCAAAATCGATAAGACGATTAGAGCAGAAAACCGGTGTTTCGCTAGGATCTGCTTTCGCAGCCACAAAATTAATAAAATTTCGCCCATATAAAATAACAGTTGTTCATTAGACGAAACAGCCAGATGAGCCAGATTATGCAGCAAGAACTCGTTTTTGCAATAAAATAAAAGTTGTGTATGAGCTGAAACCAGATTATGCAACAAGAATTCGTTTTTGCAATAAAATAGAGTTGTCCATGAGATGAAAACCAGATTATGCAACAGGAATTCGTTTTTGTAACTGGCTGCTGCAAAATGTGCACGAGGGAATCGGGATCCACAGCTTCTGTTCATGACTGGTGAAGCGGGGTTTCACGTTATTGGCCATGTCAGTGCACAAAATATAAGAATATGGTGCGATGAAAATCCTCCCGCTATACAACAAGTGCCATTATATATTGAAAAGTTGAGGGTGTGGTGTGCTGTAAGTCCGCGGCGAATCATTGGCCCCTTTTTTTTCCACGAAACCGTGAACTCTGACCGCTACGTTAACGATATACTGAATCCGTTCTTCAACCAGCTGACCGCTGAAGAAAGACAATATGGGTATTTTCAGCAAGACAACGCTACAGCACATACAGCTAATGCAACCATGGTCGCAATAAGGGAAGTATTTTAAGACATAATAATCAGCAGGGGACTGTGGCCTCCCAGATCTCAGTTTTGGCGATTTTTATTTTTAGGGAAACCTGAAGGGAAAAGTCAACCAGAATAATCCTCGCACCACTGAAGCTCTGCAGATGAAACAACACTCAACTTTTTCACAAGCTTGTATAAACATGAATGTAGGAACTGGTGAGTCAGGATATTTATGACGAAAGTTTTCTTTTTTTCCCCTTGGCACTACAGCCCCAGTGGGCCTAGGCCTATCTCCATGAACTTCTCCGTTCACTTCGGTGTTTCTAAATCTTACACATTCGGTATGACTCCTTGGGCGGGTGATCAGCTCGCCGCAAGACCTCTACCTGTGCACAAACACAGATAAACGCACACACACAAAATAAACACCCATGCCCTGAGTGAGAACGACGAAACATTTTGTGTTAAGATTTTTCCTTGAAAACGTTTCGACAATAAACACGCTGTTGAATAGTTAACTTCATTTCGGTATAAATGTCGACCCGTAACAAAGACCGAATATTAATGCGACTTACTGCAGTGACAAGATCAGACCACCTGAAGGCGCGCGTCTATCAGCGCTGACTCATTCTGCTATCGGCAATTACAGCAGCACTCAGTGAGGAATGTTCTTTCCGCTGTGCGCTGCTCCCAGGTTTCCTCCATGGTTGAATTCTTATTTCCAATCTATTCACAACAGTTACTCCTCCATATATTCATCCTACAAATACTGAAGGAATAGTGTAAATTATGAAGCTCCTTATTTTGTGATTTTCTTTGTTTCCCTTACTTTGTCTTTCTTAGGGCACGTTCACCCACAGCGACATCGGTCTTACGACATCCGTACGGTTCATGTCGCATCAAGTAGTAGAATATAAAGTGTAGTCATACGTGACAACATGCGACATCTTCCGTACGACAGTCGGACCAAACCACACGGACTGCGACAGCCGTCCGACTGTCGCAGGCTCAGTGGGTGATGCCATCCAGTTCTGTGATTCACATTACGCGACTTCATCCGTACGAACCCTGGGTCGTCTGTTTCGTGTTATTGCATTAGTTCTTATCGTTGTATTGTTGTTGTGAAATTGGTGAAAATGAGTGGCATTGATGTTAACAAGGAATTGTTAATAGCGTTGATTGAAGAAAGGCCAGTATTATGGGATAAAAGTGATGAAACATACAAAGACAGAAATCCTACGAAGGAAGCTTGGAATGAAGTTTGTTTGGGGCTGAAAGAAGATTTCAAAACATTGAAAGACTCAGAAAGAAATGTATTTGGTAAGAAGGTACACTTATTACTTTCACAGTATATCTGTATTTGTTGAACAAAGTTATAATGAAGATATGAAACTAAGGGAACGAATTTAGTGTACGTAGCTGAATGACATATTTTTAACAGCTGCCAAGGAACAGCTCGAACACCATCAAAATATTAAGAAAATACAGTATGCGCCAAAAATGCGGTACTGAAACTCGCGCATCTCGAACGCGCATGTGCGTTTGTCAACGGGGCATAGCTCCAGCCGCAAGTGTTCCCAGTAGCGAAACGGAAGTTGCATTGTGCAGTTATTGTTGGAAATGGTTCTCTCTCGACGGAGGAAAAAAATTCATAATTGAGTATTACGTGTATTTCCGCTCATACGGAAGTAGTCGCCAGACAATTCGCTTCTTGGTTTTGAGCTGCCAGATGTTATCGTCCAGAAACCACTACATGGTACACGTGTGATGATATGGTGTGCCGTCTCAGCGCACGGTACATTAGGCCCCTATTTCATTGAGGATGAGGAAAGCAATGCTCTTACCGTCACCCAAGAACGCTACAGGGACATGGTGATCGGACCATTTCTTCAGGATTTGAGAAGGTTCTGTCGTGCAAGGGGCCTTCACATGAATAGAGAGTTGTATCAACAGGACGTCTATTCATTTCAGTACTGTAGGTTTCGCGCATACTGTATTTGTCTTGTATGGTTCGCCGAACGTCCACCACGTGTCTCGCTCTCTTGTGGCAAGTCTTCCAACACTGATATGTTTGTGGTAGCCTCTACTGAAGTTTCTTCGATCGGTAATCCATCTCTGTCCCTTATGAAATTATGTAAGACCACACAAGCCTTCACAATGTCAATTCCGAAATCCGGCTCAACATTAATCGCTCTGTGTAAGATTCGCCACTTGTTACCCAAAATTCCGAACCAGCATTCAACAAACCCACGAGCTCTGCTCAGGCGATAGTCACTTAGCTGTGACCCACCAAAAGGCCGCAATAGGTTCTAATGTAGTGCGAAAACCTCGTCTCCCACCAAGACAAATGGGACAGCTGGACCCTCCGTCCCTGGCAAACTTCTCTGTTCAGGCAGATCATGAGTGCCGGTAACAACTGATTTCCAAAATGCAGAGCGCTTAAAAACAGTGGAATCGCAGTCTTTCCCATAGCTCCCAATGTTTACACGTACAAAGCGTAAGTTGGAGTCGGCAACTGTCATCAGTACAACTGACTAATAATCATTATAATTCCAGCACATGGAGCCACTCTTATTGGGACATATCATTCGAATGTGCTTTCCGTCTACCGCTCCAATGCAGTTGGGTAACTGGCATTTCTTTCGAAACCAGAAGCGACAGATTTCCATTTTTCCTTGTTACAGTAATGCATTCCGATCGCATGACAGACCACACGGCTCTGCATACATCTCGGACCTCTCGGACGATGGTCCTTGCAGTCGAAACGCCAATTCTGTATGTGTAATGTAGGTCAGGAAAACTGCAGCCAGTGGCAAGGTACCTGAAACAAAGAGAGAACATTTCTTATTTAGTGTGGATACTTCTTTGTCTCTTTAGTTAGTTATTCAGTAGTAAATCTCTTCATCCAACTCCTTTCATTTATTTGTTATGTAATTAATTTTTTCTTAAGTAATTTCAATTTTAACTTTATTTTACTTGAATTTCAATACAGTAAATGAAGTTCTAAAAATATGGAGAAATATCAGAGACGCTTACGCTAGAACTCCTAGAAAAGTAAATGAAGACAAAACGAGCGGAGCTGGGGCATTCTTTACGAGGAAATACTTGTATGCTGAACGACTGCAGTTTTGTCTAAACTGCACTGTGAGAGTGAGACGCCAGACAGCCTGGACAGTGACAGATCCCCCCTGCCGACCAGGAACCCTCCGGATTAGAAACAAATGCTCAGGAAGCTGCATGTTTTAAGAAGCCATCTCCCAGAATGGGATCGAAGAAAGGTCGCGATCGCGAGCCAGATCAGGTAGAAGTGAGAATGTTGGCAGCGCTGGAAAATGAAAACCCAACAGGCACCCGTCTTTTTTTAAAGGTGTTATTCCTTCCCTTGAAGAATTTGACGATGATGATGTCATACAATTTCAGATGGGAGTGTTGCAACTTGTGAGCAACATCAAACGAGGCAAGCGAATGAACACCTCCCAGTGTAGCTCAATGTCCACGTGTGAAGGGCGACACTGGGACCTACAGCAACCGTCTCCACAGGAGAATTTCAGAAGAGTGACAACACGATCACAACAGTGTGCATCGCAGTGCTATCAGAATTTCGGCAGCCAACTCACTCAACTAACTCCGGTTTTCTACACTGAAAGTTGTCCATCCCCTGCGCCTCTACTTGGTCTAACTCAAGCAGCACTTCCGGTTCGTTTCATTTCTGCTCACAATAACTTGCAGACAAGACACTTTTATTTGGTACGTTTATAAATTAAAAACATATTTTCCATTTGCAGATGTTATTCTTTGTAATCAGTACTTTTTAAAATTTGTAAAATAAACATTATTTCAACATCTGATAAGAATACGTGTATAATTTAACTTACCTTCTTGAAAGAGCAAGCATCTGTACGGGTGCAATACAGTTCCTCATTTTGGTATTTTGGCGTTGAACGGTGTTCTTCAGTAGGGCACTCAGTTCATCAAAAAATGAAGCAGACATTCGAAAATAGTTGAAAATTTTGTTTTCGTCAGCTCTAAGTTCCTCAAACAATGTATGGAACAACCCAACGTCATCTCGCCTTTGACTGGTTGGATGCACCCAGTGCAATGTTTCCTGATGCCTCCGTTTTTCTTTTCGGCGTCGGTGAAAATACCACGTAGCAAGTGCGCGTTCTCGGTCCATCGTTCATTGTGCCTTCGGTGCGGATAAAGTTGCTCTAGTGTGAAAAGGAGGTCGTACGGCAAAAAAAAATCGTACGACACTTTTCCGTACGACCGATGTCGCTGTGTGTGAACGTGACAACTTAAGTTGTTTTCTCAACATCTTTTTTCAGACATCATCAATCTAAAATACTGAAATATTCCAGAAGCTTAAAAGAGAAAATTTAGCTGAGATTACTGCTGATAGAAAGAGCTAACAGGCGTAAATAAGTGGGCGAGGAAAGCAGGCTTTATATAGCAATGAGGAGGATAATACGGGGAAGATAAATGTGACTCCGGAAAATGGAAACCATATCCCCAGCTGCCTTTTTTTAACTTCTCTGCACGGACCACATAGAAAACACTCCCTGTTCCCATTATAACTATACTGTTGTGTGCGTCCCGTTTTTGCGAGGTGTTTACTGAGCAGTTTGCTCAGAAACGGCCGTCTGTTTATTTTTTATTTCATTTTATTCATATTATTTATTTCATTAATGTTACGGACGTTCGAAAATGTTCTTTATATTCGTTTAATGGCAATGACTTATGCATCACTGAAACTTGACATGGTAAATTTGGTGTTGAGATAGACCATAAATATGGCTACGCATTATATGTGAAATGATGTTTGCATGTCAGCTTACGAATATGGCGATGATGCGAAATTTGACGTCATATCCGACAAACTTAATGTATGCAGATTGGATAGGGGAAAATTGTACCAGCTGTAACAAGGGGCAATAGTAACACTTCATATTTTCCGCTTATGTCTGAGCGGGTCGCTTTCACACTGCGGACTACGGAACAGAAATGTCCACCTGCAGATGCGAGTTGTGTGTTCTGCAGGTTGAAACGTGTAGTAAAAGTAATAAATTTTAATATCTGGTAATTTAAATGCGTTATATTTAATGATTTAAAATGTTATATTATTTCGTCAGCAATGGTGTCAAGGGGACAACTGAGGCAATACTGATGGGGACTTCGAGGCACTAGGGCAGTCGCCACAACAACTAAGTAGGTTAATTCTAAATTTAACAAAATCTATTAAAACACATGTAATCTGTCAGTGGTTTAATCAATTTTGTCTGATTACCAACTTATGTTTAAGTCGCTTGAACAATAACAGGTGGTCTGTACATAAATAAATAGATAAAATATATCGTTAGTGAATTACAGACTTAAATGAATAAACTTTTATTTATTCATTTACAACCACCTGATGATAATCAGAGACACCGAAATATGTAGTGGTAATGAGAAAATAAAACTGATTAAACCAATGACATGCTTATGCATTATTATCAGTCTGCTTCGTCGTTATGTCGACGGCCCCAACACCGCGATGCCATAAGAGAACAGTATGAAAAAACAAAGAATAAAAATTTGGAGAGGTTTGTAACATGTTATAATTTACTCCAAAATTCTTTGTACTATACAATTTGGCGTATTCATAGATTTGACCTTAATTTAAACATTTGGTTTAGTAAAGGCTCCTGCTTGTTTTAGAATTCCGAGAACATGTGTTATGGCGGATGGACAGAGGAAATTGTCACGAGGTTTCGGAGGTCTCTGCGGCAGCTACGGGAGATCAAACAAATGTGAGGGGGGTACAGAAGAAATAGACCTAAACATCAACACCAAGCTTCAACTACGTCCATCAAATTGGAGCCACATCGAACATGGCCGAATGAATGCAGTGGATGCAGAGTCACCGAACATCGAAGAAAATTCAAGAAAGGACATTCCTCTTTCGTTTGCACAGTATATACCACCCTTCGGGTAGGGATGTAAAACTTACAGCTCGCGGGTCGGATGCGGCCCAGGACACATATTCATGTGGGCCTTTCGACCTCTCTTTACTAAGACCGTTTCTAGGATACTGTTAACCCAACCAACGACATGTTAAACTAGTGCATGTTGTGAAGCTTTATGCCGACCGTAATAAATGTCAAAACGCCGCGATAGCTCAGTCGGTATATGATGGGTTACCGGCTGGACGGCCAGGGTTCGACTCCCGGGAGGGGTATGTTTTCTCTTCTCCGAAACGTCCAGTCCAGCTTTGAAACAATGGGCAGTGGGGATTCCTTCTCCATGGGTTAAGAGCGTGAAGCTGACAACGTATTTTAATCCAGTGCCGAGGTTAAGAATGATGTAGCTATATCTCCACTCCTCTACACGTCTTCATGCCGTAGTCCTTAATTAATTAAGCACAGAGAAAATTTTACTGTTTTTACTTGCACTGGATGTCACGGGTCTGGAAGTGCGCCTTGGCGCCGCCACTGCGTTTGGGCAGAATTAGACAGTTACTTGCCAGACAGAAATATCATTCTTTAAGTTTACACCAGATCTGCTCTTTGGCGTGTAATGTTCTAAGTGTAAGTAGTGAGCACGTTTACGAGATATTACTTGAGCTGAATTGTCTGTAGTTAAATAGACTTTGCTAAATTAAACTTCAACTTCAACTAAACTACAAATGTTAACAAACAGAAGCATGAAG